>NC_056406.1:2211666-2525833 GCF_905147365.1 Aricia agestis | reverse complement strand
GATAGACCTCCAAAGTTACTGTTTTAATTTTTTCTTTGTTACCTCAATATCGGACTGGACTGACTGGTTTTTTATCCAGATTCAGCAACCCTAGCTCCGGATATTAGGATTTGTAACTGGGACGAAAAATAACGTTTTCTTCCTTGGAATTTACCTTCGCATAGAAATTGTGTATTCAAAGTTATCCTAAACGATAATTAAGTGAATCGTAAATTTAATGAAGTTGGCTTTGGGAGTTTATTGTGATCGCTCGTGAACAGTTCTGAACAATGTAATTTCAGTTGAATTAGTAATGTTCTAAGACTAACTTATAATTAAGTGTGATATCTTTAGAAAGTAAGGTATTATTAGGAATCCGTACACATAGGACATAACACCTACCAAAGGAATGGGAATAAGTATAAAGAAGAGCGTAATTTTGTGAGTGATGCGCAGAATTTCGATCGCGTAAATTATTTTTCATACTAATCATACAAAATTACGCTTTTGACTGGACTAGAAATTTTCTATGAAACTGAATGCAGGAGAATTTCTGCTAACCGAAATTCCCTAATTTTGTGAGTCACGACTCACAAAATTAGAGAAAACAAAATTACGCTCGTTTGGCTTCACCCTTCCATGAGAAGACAGTCCGCCTGTCTGTCTGTCCGTCTACCCATCTGTTCGTCGGTCTATCACCAAGCTGCTGTATTCTCAAGCACCGCGATAGCTAGACAGTTGATTTTTTTTAAATAATTTCGACTCTACATACAATATTGGTACCAGCGCTGTATAAAATAATATTAACTATGGACGCTTCACACCACGTCAGTCTGGCACCGTGCTAAGTACCTGGAGGACTTGTGCGGGTACCAGACAACGGAAATATATTTAATATTTTTATACTATACATATATTTAAGATTTTTATTATATATGATACACATAATATTTAATACACATCCATGACCCAGGAACTTTGAAAACTTTTTGTTCCGTCGGCGGGATTCGAACCCGCGACCCCGGGGGTCGCGGGTTCGAATCCCGCCGACTTGAGCTACTAACCGAGCCACAAAGGTCGTCAAAAATTTAATTACATTAAGTCGACGTTGGTTAATCATATTAAAAAAGCACCTTTAAATTCCTCTACGGATGATTCAATATTAAAAAAAAAAAAACGAAAAAAAGTTGTAAAACTTGAATAAAGAAATACGAAGAAAGGCAAACATAGAAATGAAAGCAAAGCACAAAGCGAAACAACACGAGACGATGAAATAAAAAAAAACTCAGTATTACTGTCATAATTTACGCTCTAAAAGCCTTTATGCCGTGGTAATAAAGATCACTTTCCGAAGTAAAATAGTGTTATGACAATAGTTACAGCACATTTACAGGCAATGACGTTAACACGCGAATTGAATCTATAAACGTGTACTACATTGTACTACCGTGCGTGTACTGCCATTATTGCGGTTACATCACTCACGACAGTTCACTCATTCACTCATTATCTAGAACATTGCCGTGAGCGAATGAATATTTGAACACGGGTGAAATGCGTGGTCTTACTATAAAACGAGTCAGAAAATTACTTACGAATGTTGACTACTAGCGATGTAGTTTATACAGTGTGTTAGTGTAAGCACCGTTGTCCTTGAAACCATCAAATGAACAAATTTTTCTATGAGAACAATGCTGGGAACTCAAAAAAATGCCGTCTTCATACCCATACGGATGTCCGGATCGGCAATTTGTATGGGTATGAAGACGGATTTTTTGAGTTCCCAGCATAATTGTTCTCATAGAAAAAATTGTTCAGTTTGACAGGCTCATTTGATGGTTTCAAGGATAACGCTGTTTACACTAATATCTTGTATACTTATAGATGACGCCCGCAACTTTGTTGCGCCAAAATTCTAAATCTGAATAAAAAAAGTATCCTATATCCTTTTCCGGAACTCAAAGTATATCCATACTAAACAGCAGAATCGGTTTAGCGGTTTGGACGTAAAGATGTAACAGACAGACAGATAGTCAGACAGACGGATAGACAGACAGAGACACTTTCGCATTTATAATATTAGTATGGATGTATGGATTTTACCATTCTGATCATTTTCAACTGCAAAAGTTTTAATGCAAAAACCAAATACGTAAAAGTTAAACATAATAAGATAATAATGTATTTGAGACTGGAGGCCAAAAAAATGTAAGCATCACAACACACAACAACTGCTCAGTAGGATTTTATTCAGTGAAATCTAAACCTAAACAAAAGGACGACATAATCAGACGTAAGTATATTACGGACGTTGTTGAAGCGAATTAAAATAAGACAATAAACAGCGCTGAGAACAGCTTGAAATAAATAGCTTCTTAGCGCTGCTGTTAAAACGGAGATAAATAGAGCAAAGTACTGAGCAGTGACGTAACAGAATATTAAGGTACGTTCTCACTAAACTGACTGTCAGTCGCCGAAAGTAAGCGAGTGTTAATTTGTCAGCACCACGCGCCGCATACCGCAATGCGGCGCGTACGTTGCGGACGAATATGCGAGAAAATTGCGAATTTCACATTATTACATACAATACAACGAATTCTAAAATGCGCGCGCGGTGCGTGCATGCTGATAAATGTGAGATCACCTTTATCACCTACCGGAATGGCAGCGGCGAGGCGAGCACTTTCAGTGTCATATGATTTTAAACTTTATCTTCATTATTGTAATACATAGTATCGCTTGAGAAATCGCGGCCAGCCAGCGGCCAGCGGCCACGAGTGGCCACGGGCGGCCGTAGATTTTTTAAGCGATACTATATTATGTATTACAAGAATGAAGATAAAGTTTAAAATCATATTATGACACTGAAAGTGCTCGCCTCGCCGCTGCCATTCCGGTGTAGAGCGCTTTTCATGTCATTATACTCCTGGCCGCCTTGCCCGTATGACAGTGCATTGCCGGCCTTTTAAGAGGGAATAGGGCAATAGGGGAGGGTAGGGATGGGAAGGGAAGGGAATAGGGGAGGGTAGGGAAGGGAATAGGGCCTCCGGTAAACTCACTCACTCGGCGAAACACAGCGCAAGCGCTGTTTCACTCCGGTTTTCTGTGAGAACTTGGTATTTCTCCGGTCGAGCCGGCCCATTCGTGCCGAAGCATGGCTCTCCCACGTATAATACTTTTTCGTTCACACCTAACCGACAATACGTTATTCTATTGGGCTAGTGAGTTTGCTCACAGTCAACACAGCCTTAGATCCAGCTCGAGGCGACTCAGTCCGGCCGGTCCGGTTCAGTCCGGTTCATTAGCGAGCTTCCACCCGGATATTGGAGTCCGGGCTGCACACCCCGATCCGGCGCTTAATTGACTCAACTAATGGTCTGTTAATAATAATTTTTGTACGGCGCATAGTTGGTTTTTAAGTGCACATTGCGTATCTGAATTGAACCGTCAGTCCTAGATGTTAAGGTTCTATTTTGGGTATACGTAAACTATTTATACTGGCTTCTGTCGACGACAGAACGGTTAGTGTGATTGATGCTAAAGCCAGATTAGTTGAGTGATTATTCATTGCCTCTAGCGCGTTCCGTACGCAATTCCGACAGTATTTCGGCTTTAATGAGACTGTGTTCGAAAACCTATGAAATTCCCCGTTTTGTGGATAGGGGACTTGTTTGAAGTTGATGTTATCAATAACTGTAGCTTCACTCTGCATCCTCTATCGGTTGTATCTCGGGGAGTGCTCTGAGGAATTGTTCGGAATCATACCACTTGCAACTTTTCGCCATCGCGAAAAAATATACCATCCTCATCACCTTGATGAGTGGCAGACTTCCACCATGCGTTTTTCGCGTAACTTTCTGCCGCGCACTGTAAAATTCTGGAACACACTGTCACCGGCAATATTTCCGGACTTATACGACCTGCAAACCTTCAAGAAAAGAGCGTATTCCCTCTTAAAAGGCCGGCAACGCAACGTGGTTGCGAGTGTCCATGGGCGACGGTAGTTGCTTTCCATCAGGCGACCCGTTTGCTCGCTTGCCCCCTTATTTCATAATAAAAAACTATAATGTTCAATATCTAAAAATATGGTTACTATTACAGTTCATCAGAATTTGCTTCTTGGCCGTTCTTCATTAGTAAGTAAAGGTCGCGCCTGGGAAATATCGACTCTACTTCGGTTGTTAATTCCTTCCATTTTATTCGGGCCTCTGCTTCTCTAACAGAAATGAGCAGAATTTTACTGACTCTTAAATAAAGAAGAAAAATTAAGAATCATAGAACATATTTTACATTTCAGTCACTTAAAATAATTTTGTTCATGACTTTATTTTTGAGCACCTAAAACTAGAATAGATGAATTTCCATCACATATTTAACGCATTTAATTGAAATAACTTTAATAATGGAATTTTCGTGTTAATGTTATATAATACTGCAATTACAAACACCAATTATTATTTAACGTATTAAATGAATATGTTAAATAATAATAATTGGTTATTAAACACATATACATTGGTCTAAATTATTTAGAAACAATGTTTATTACTGCGGTATTTCACGCTTTAGTGTAAAATTATATCCAAATTCAATATCACTTTGAAAGAAGCGCAGCTCTTACCTGCAGTGCTCTCGATCCTCGTTCGACTAAAACACTTTTTTAATTCTAAAAGTACCCCTGGAAAATCAGCTTTATAAAATTAACTAGTCAAAGTCAAGAATCTCAATTTTAATTTGCAGATATTTAAAAATATCTTTTATAAACTTGAATAAATTAACTAGGTAAAACAATATAGAATGTTCAGAAATGTGGCCAGGAAAATCATAATGATGGTCACAGTTTTGTAAATAAAATCTTGTTCCTATTATATTGCTATAGCTTGGTAGTTGTCTCTGATAAGAAGTCTTCACCAATACTTATACAAATATATACTAGTTAGTTATATCCGTACTAATATTATAAATGGTAAAGTGGGTATGTCTGTTTGTCTGTCACCTCTTCACGCCCAAATCGCTGAATCCATTTTGCTAAAATTTGGTCTGGAGGTACTTTCAGTCCCGGGAAAGGGCGATACTTTTATCCCGGAAAATGTACGGTTCCCGCGCGATAAATTTTGCGCGACAATTATACTTTTTAAAATATTGCTGTGCAAGTTTACGTAAGCCATAGACATCTTAAACTCAACTCGCCAAGTGTCTTACCTAAATTGGACAAATATAAAATCGGCTAAGTGCGAGTTGGAATCGCGCACAAAGGGTTTCATACCACAGTAGAGCAAAAATAGGCTGAAAATCTTGGTTTTTGTACGGGAGCTCCCCTTAAGTATTTAATTTATTTAAATTTTATCATTTACTTATTATTAAAGTTCAAATACAACTGAGTATTTCGTGAATATTTCAAGTGCCTGTGTTGCCGTTATTTATATCGAGCAAAAAATAGCAAAAAAAAATCATGTTTGTTGTATGGAAATCCCCGCTTAAATATTTAATTTATTTTGTTTTTAGTATTCGTGTTATAGCGGCAACAGAATATATTATACACAATCTGTGAACATTTCAGAAGTCTAGCTATAGCGGTTCTTGAGTTACAGCCTGGAGACAGACGAACAAGACAGACAGACAGATGGACAGACGGACAGTCATCGAAGTTTTAGTAATAGGGTCCCGTTTTTACCCTTTGGGTACGGAACCCTAAAAATGAATTTTGTTCTACCCATGGTCTACTCTATCTATGCCTTATCAAAATCGGAACATAATAAACAAAAGAAAATACATTCAACTTCACTTTATACTCTATCCGTTCCAATACAAAATGTAAAACCAGGTCGTATATAACGTGCTAAATCTAGATTAGCTGAACTAATCCCGGTTATACCCGGGTGATTAATAATTTATCCGGGTAATTATCTTCGGCAGGATTTTAAATACCTGCAGGAATCCTAGCATTAGCCGAAGTTATATGATAGCGAGGTCTGTTTTCAGCGGTGGACAGTGATAGGCTGATGATGCTTATGAAAATCATTGTAATGATGATGATGATAATTATGAAAGCTTAGTTATTTCACCATGTCTGGCCGAGGTCAACAAAACAAAAAAGCGAACGCGTTGTGCCGAAAAGGAAAATAAATAATAATCTTACCGTAACTATTTTTATAGCACGGTTGATAGCCACTCCTACACTACAGACTACAGTCAATGATTACTAGGTTTTATGATAAAAATTAGAAAAAATCCAATAAAGAAACAAATTGGCTGAATTGTAGAAATCTATTAAGCTTTTGCTTAATCTTCCGGACTTAGACTCGTAAGCCTCTCGAGGTTTTGCGCTTCATAAAGCAATTTCTTTTTTTATTTTAATAATATTATATTTATATTATAATTTACTATGTAATAGGATCATCACCATCATCATCATCAGCCTATTGCCGTCCGTTGCTGAACGTAGGCCTCCCCCAATGAGCACTAACCATCCCGATCTTGGGCAGCCCTCATCCATACCAGCCACTTTCTTCAAATCGTCGGTCCACCGTGCTGCGGGACGTCCTACACTACGTTTGCCTAAGCGTGGTCTCCACTCTAACACATGTCTGCTCCATCTACCGTCTTCCCGTCTGCAGACATGACCAGCCCACTCCCACTTCAGCGTGCTAATTCTGTGGATGTCGGTGACTTTAGTTCTCTGGCGAATGACTATATTAGGAATTTTGTCTACCAGAGATACTCCCATGTAATAGGATAACGCTATCTATCTATAATAATAATACTCCCCACACCGATTTCGGTGACGGTGGCCAGTTTGATTGAAACTAGGCCAGGTACGCAGGAGTAATTTTTTATAGTGCTCAAGTGTGTGCGCAGTACACAAGAACACTCTCTATTTCTTCACTCTCATAACCCAGTGGGACGGAAGACCGACACGACTGGCGAGAGATCAGGCGCAGGACCGACTTTTTACATGCCCATCCGACGCATGGATCATCTTACTTGTCAGACAATCAGGTGATCAGCCTGCATTGTCCTAACCAAACTTGGAAATAACATGTTTCCAACGCGGGAATCGAACCCACGACCTCTGAGTCGAGAGCCACGCTTTTAACCACTAGACCACGGAGGTATCTATCTATGGTGGATAGAGGAAGGGGTGAAACAACCTCTAAATGTTATATCTCCTCCATCTGCCCGCGAATTAATTTCTTCGATGGTACATCTACACACAGACTGTTTGTAGACAGTATACGAAAGCAAAGCCTTATAATATATATATTACTAATTCAGGAGCTTAGACGCCTGTAATATTGTATTATTGAGTAACACCTAGGATTAGTGCTAGATCTATGTTCTTACTAAGCGTCTTATTACGTCTTAGGTCTTAACAGAACATAGTATTATGCAGCAGTATTATGGTTCTGCAGTATCTTACCTAGATTATTTTTCCCTTTTTAATAAACGCGAAAGTTTGTATACCACACGCCTAAATTGTTAAACATTTTGATAAGTGATATTTGAAATACTTCGAGTCTCAGGAAGAACCTTGGATAGTTTTATTCGCGAATAAACGTACGTTTCTTTCGCTTTAGATGTACTCGTAGAGGTCGCAGACATCGTCGCGGGGAACAGCTAGTTCCCAATAAAACATGTACAAATTACAATATCATACAATTTAATATGTTGGATAAAACGGTAAAAAGCTATTAATAAAGCACCCAAATTTAATCACTCAATTCTACAAAGTTTATAATATTTAAAGGATCTTTTTGTATTTCAAGATTTCATTGAAGTTAATAAAAGCTTTCAACATTTAATTTGCAGATGTTTAGAAAATATTAAATGAAAACAGTTTTAAAATATAAAAGGTTGCCGATACATTAGTGAAATTGCATTTTCTAATGGAAAATATAGGATTAGCTCAACCGAGTATAAAGTAGCTAAGCCGGCAAAAGGGGGAAGAAAAATTATTGTAACTACCCTTTTTATCCTTAAAAAACGATCTTGTATGTCTTTAAAAAAAGATTTATGGAAAAATAAGTATTTTCAATTTACTAATTTTTAAATCTCGTAAATTTTATTAAAGTCAATAAAAATTTTGAAAAGTTTAAATTTTTAGCGGCGTTGCGCACTTTCGTGGATGGGTTCAAAAAATTATTAACACACACCACGTGTGTTTATAATTTTTTTAACCCAACCCACAAATAGCTAGTTCTAGTTAATATATTATGGATATACAATCCTTACTAATATTATAAATTCGAAAGTCTGTCTGTCTGCCTCTTCACGCTTAAACCGCTGAACCTATTTTGATGAAGTTTATCATGCAGATACTTTGAGTTCCGGGAAAGTACATAGGATATTTTTTGATGCAGAAAAATGTATGGTTCCCGCCCGATAAACGGATTTTGGCGCAACTGATATGTGGATTGTGGGATTAGTTGGCGTCATATTGTAGTTTGCCTTATTTTATTATTTCATCGGATATTTAAATTGTGAAAATTGTAACAAAACTACTAACAACACGTTTTGCATGATGGCCGTCGTAAAGCACGGGTAGAAGATGGCCGCCACAAAAATCGGAAAACGAAATGTCTTCGCATTCCCCGTAACGAACGGACAGATAACAGCCTGACGTCGACGTGCCATAGCTAAGGACGACGCAAATTATTTGTTCGTGCCATTCTCATTTATCAAGTCACTAAAGTAGTGGGCATTAGCCCATTTTAGCCCACTCAGTTGCGCCAGAATTCGCTCATCGCGCGCGAACCGTACGTTTTTCCATTAGATGTTATTCCCGGGACTCAACGTATCTCTATACCGAATTTCAGCTAAATATGTTCAGCGGTTTTGGCGTGAAGACTGAAGAGACATACAGACGTGAAGACTGAAGAGACTAACAGACATACAGACACACTTTTGCATTTATAATATTACTATGGATGTCTAAAAACTTTCAGATTTTACAAAATGATGAAGTCTGGCTGCATTAATATTTTTTTCGTGCATGAATAATTCTTAATATTATTCTTGATAATAAACCATAATAGTACAGTGAATAATGTCAGTTTTATCCATATTCATCATAGCTTGATAAAGGATTATCAAGCTATGAGGCCAAATAGTGGGATACATTGCGATTATTCCACCAAAAAGTTTGAAGTGAATTTACTTACATGAAAGGAAGTTACAGAGTAGTCTCTCGACACATCAAAATCTATCCACCTCGTTGTAACGGGTGCTGACTCTTAAGAAGCGCTTACACGGGCAACAATTTCGCGGCAATAATTGCCCGGCGACACGAATGGACCGATCTGGAGCAATATGGAGCAATTTCAATAAATTGCGGTAATTATTTCGGCGATATTGCTCCAGATATTTCATATCGGTCAATGTCGCCGATACGAATTGACGAATATCCGATGTGCATGTGAATGACAGTATTGCCTAGTAACTAGTTGATGAAGTTGCGCCATATAGCTCAATTGTATTGCGATAAATTGCGCAATATTGCTGTTTTATTTTATTTTATTTTATTTTATTTTATTTTTTATTTTATGAAATTCGGAAAACTTACGGCTAATACAAGAACAAGTAAAAATGACACACACAGGAAGGCCAATTACAAGTTTTCACAGATAAACAAAAGAGAAAAAAAAGACTTAGACACAAATTTGGAGTCAGTGGCTAACACAAAAAATAATTGGTTATGGACTATGGCAAAAAGAGTACATTGCTATACAAATGATGTAGGATACAATTAATTATTATTAATTTGTAAAAAAAAAATTAACAATAGAGTTCTTCATTTTAGAAACACTGGTATTGAACAGATCTAGATCCTCGTCATATGCAATTTTATTAAAATTTTTACAAGCTCTTATAATAAAACTATTTTGCCTGTATGTGGTGTTGACAAATGGGATATGGAGCAGCTTGGGCCTACGCATTTGAACAGGCCATGTTACTAACCCTAGCTCACCAAGTAATTCTGGGGAGTCAACCGTGCTGTTGGCTATCTTAAAGAGATATTATGTTAAATATGCAATTATCCGTCGTTCATGTAGGGGTAAAATATGAAATTTTTTGCAACGAGCATTATAGTTAGATATGTAATTACGAGATTTAAATTGTAAAAAGTATAGGAAGCGCCTTTGGATGGATTCTATTTTATCGCTATAACAATTATAATGTGGATTCCATACTTGGGAAGCATATTCCAAATGGCTGCGGACAAAAGCACAGAAAAGGATTTTGAACGTCTTTATGTTGTTAAATTCATTGGAAAATCGTAGTATAAAACCTAGTGCTTTGTTGGCCTTATTAATTATACTATTAATGTGGGCGTCAAATAGTAGTTTTGAGTCGAAGATGACTCCTAAATCTCTAATTGTATCAGTTCTATTAATTTCAATATTGTGCAGTTTGTAATGAAATAATGTTTGTTGCTGCTTGTTGCCGAAAATTGCTTGATGTAGTCGAGACGTCAAAGTTGACGAGAATTGACTGGAGTTGAGCAATTTTAGTTGCTCTTTAATGAATCATGTAGCAATATTAATACAGAGATATCAATAATAAAATTACTCAGAGTATCTTTATATTTCAATTTTTCTTGTTTGTTAAATTTTATTTGAAGAAGAATCATATTTGATATTATTTAAATAAAGATTAACATTTTGACTCGACTCATACTTAACTTGTTGCTTTAGAGTTTAGACAGTAAAAAAGACATTACAAATTAATTGTTAGACCCGCATAAAAAAAGACTCTCAGTCAGACTTTGTGGATTTTATATTGGTAGTAGTCCTACCATTAATGGTATTATTTTAAATTTTTGTAATATTGTGATGTGAGGTTCTATAGGCAGTCATATGTTTAGTTATTAGGATGTTTTTGCCTAAAAGGGTTCTATTTGTATCGATTTAATGTACGGTTATTGATATATTCTCTAATATCCGCGACGTCTATATTCTGGTACATCGTTGCCGGGTCTATAGCGGGTCGGTCCGGACGTCCGCGCCGTTACGACCGCCACTTCACTGATGCACTCCAGATATTATACATCACGGGTTTTTTCACACAAAAAACAACTGCCAATTGATACAGGAGATATGTTGGTTTCAGTGAGTTTAGACTAGCAGTTTTTTGGCCCGTTGATGTTATTGGTACGTAGCCGATTCTCGGCCTACTACGTACTACTTCTTCATACGGGCTCACAGAAAACCAGCGTGAAACAGCGCTTGCGCTGTGTTTCGCCGAGTGAGTGAGTTTACCGGAGGCCCAATCCCCTACCCTTTTCCCTTCCCTACCCGGGAGGGTAGGGAAGGGAAAAGCGAGTAATAGGGGACTATTACTCTATTCCCTCTTAAAAGGCCATCAACGCATCTGCAGCTCTTCTGATGCTGCGAGTGTCCGTGGGCGACGGAAGTTGCTTTCCATCAGGTGACCCGTTTGCTAGTTTTCCCCCTTATTTCATAAAAAAAATACAGTTTGGAACCGAGCGACACGTGACAACTGCAGACGACGTATCGTCGCGATACTGCTGGTATGTATTTCTACGAAATGCACTTCGCAGCTAGCGACACGAAGCTAGCGACACTTATTCATTGAAATACATAGAAACCAGTAGTGTCGCGACGTCACGTCGTCTGCAGTTGTCACGTGTCGCTCCGTTCCAACTTGTACCTTCATCCTCTTCGGTGGTTTACAAGTATACAACTTATACCATTTGTATTTGGTAGCAGCATTCATATTTCGGCTATATGCAAATTGAATATATACAAATAAAAAAAACTTAGATCTACTCTTACAAAGTCAAAAAAATGTTTTGTGCATCTGTGCCAGTGCATCCGAATGGATGAACCGATTTTGATCTAGTTTTTTTTTTATTTAAAAGCGGACGAGTGTGATCTTACCTATGTACCATCCAAAAATTGATTCATAGGCAGGTGATGGCCCTACGTCAGTTGGTCGGACTATGTCAATTCAGAGTAATTCGTGATCTGTCGGCTGGGTTTGACATAACACGACTGAATTCAGTTGGTCAGCACAGAAATAAATCAAGATATTACGGCTAAGCGGGTGGAGTACGCGTGTTTCAATCTTGCTCTGTCGTGCAAGATTCGTTGAACGTTCATTCAGTCAGCACGCACGTCTCGACTTGATTACACCGGAGCGGTTGTGCAAAAATGCTTCATTGCGCGGTGTCTAATTGTAAAAACAGAAGTACGAAAGTGAATCGGTCAAAAGGAGGTATTTCTTTCCACGGGGAAGCTATTTGTTTTAACTAAAAGCAAAGGAAAAATTGACACGAGCGGTTCCTTAGCAACGCACGCGTGTCGCCGTTCTATCTTAATTTATTTCTGTGTTGGTCCGCCATCTAATAAATGAACTTCTCTGATAGTACACCTTCATCAAAAATTATTTTCTATTTTAATTTATTAAGTCCCAAACAAACACCATCGCGTGTTGCTAATTTCTAAAGTCGATGCTTATAGTGATCAACATTAGTTCCCATTAGTAAATTACACGTATTTCTCGTAGTTTCTGAACATTTTTTTTTTTTTTTTTTTTATGAAATAAGGGGGCAAACGAGCAAACGGGTCACCTGATGGAAAGCAACTTCCGTCGCCCATGGACACTCGCAGCATCAGAAGAGCTGCAAGTGCGTTGCCGGCCTTTTAAGAGGGAATAGGTTAATATAGTAAAGAAGGGAAGGGAATAGGGGAGGGAAGAGAGGGGAATAGGGTAGGGGATTGGGCCTCCGGTAAACTCACTCACTCGACGAAACACAGCGCAAGTGCTGTTTCACGCCGGTTTTCTGTGAGAACGTGGTATTTCTCCGGTCGAGCCGGCCCATTCGTGCCGAAGCATGGCTCTCCCACGTATAATCTCCCACATGCGATGTTGGGTGTCAGAGCTCCAAGTAACTCTAGCCGTCTGCCTTCGAGAGGTAACGGATATGCCTTGTCATGATACACCTACTTATTGTATACTTGGGTAGTAATAGCCACGCCATCTTGGGTTATTGCAAATCCTGAAGTATACTTTTGTTGAGAAGGGGCTAATTTCTAAAATTTCAACTAGAGAAGAAATATCACGATTTGTCGTAAGTTGAAAGAATGAGAGAGAAAACGTATACGAAGGATATCCTTTGACCATGACTAGCGCTAAGGCACAAAGTCCATATTATGATATACGGATTCTAGATGTAAAAATATAGGTGTATTTAACAACTCCATCGTGGCTATCGCAGACACAATCGATTTTCAATTATTATGCGGGAGCCGGCTGCCGCTTGGGGAGTGATGGGTTAAATTAAAACGGAGCATTAACTACCTTATATTTGCATAATTTGTAAATATACAAAGGAAAAACCCAAATATCAATGTAAAATGTCTACTTCGACGAAATTGTAATTTATACACGAAGGATTTCCTCCTGTTCGTAAAAACAGCGTTAAAGAAAAATGTCCAGTGTAATTTGGGAAATTTATGTTACTCTCAGGGATATTATTGTTATGCAAAGAAATAACAGGAAACGGTCAGAGCGGAGGTAAACTTCGATATCGAGGGAAGAGATTTCTTCAAAATAATAAGAGTTTTTTCCTTTTTCACATAGGAATGATTCTTAGCTAGCTACTGAATGTAGCAATGTAACAATGAATGTAACAATATTTATTTATTTAAATACTTAAATAAATAAATATTATTGTGATGTAAGTATATTACTAGCTGTTTGACCGAATAAGAATAAGAAATACAACAATTGCTCGTTTAAAGATATAAGATAAGATACTATTTTAATGGTTTCCCTAAAGAGGTATTGAACGTATTTTAAATGTTTCCCGCGTAGAATCTTATATTACTAACGGCCGTTCCCAATATTTGATCTATCTCTGGTTTTGCCCTACTAGAGATAGGAATAGCTCAGAATTGACATAAAACATGTCTCTAATGTCTAATGTGAGCTATGGAATGGCCGTTAATTGGAATCTCGGAATCGGCTCCAACGATTTTCATGAAATATAGTATATAGGGAGTTTCTGGGGCGATAAAGCGATCTAGCTAGGAATCATTTTTAAAAAATGTCATTTTATTCGTGTTTTATCGAATACCGAGCAAAGCTCGGTCAAATATAGTAGTAAATATTTAAACGACAATAATAATATTCTAATTTATAGATACTTTCCACCTTAAGTTTACGATTGAAAATATTTTTGTGTCCATCCTTAGATTATATAACTATTATAATTTTTCCTATTTAAATATATAAATAATATTATAACATAACGCCTACACAGAAATATTTTAATATAATATTTTGTTTGTTTCATACATTTCTGTATACTTAATTAAAAAGTTATTTCAGGTTCATTATCATATTCCGAGAATAAGGAAACTCTCGAGATGACGTCTGCGTACTAGTCGTAGTACATCAAAGATAACGCAGAAGAATAAGAAGAATATATTTTAGGCTCGTGAACTGGACGGGAACATAATTTATTTTGTGAGAGAATTAAAAAATATATTTAGTTATGCTTTACTAGTTATAAAAATAACAAAATGACGCCCGCAACTCCGTTGCGCCAAAATTAGTTTATCGCGCGGGAACCGTACATTTTTTCGGGACTCAAAGTATATATAACTAGCTGTTGCCCGCGACTTCGTCCGCGTGGACTTCAGTTAAACTGACAACTGTGGCAACACTGACATCACGCGCTATAAACTGAATCAGTTTATAGCGCGCGATGTCAACAAAATTGGTGTCAAAAGCTTTTATAAAGAAACCCTGGGGCCCCTTAACTTAAATCAAAACAGCTGTGCAGTGTGCACATAATATTTAAGTATTTTTTTTTAATTACACTTAATACTTTATGCAAAATTTTAAAGCTTATTTAGCCCCTCAATTACACAACTTTACCCATAAACTACGAGTATTTATTATTGATAGGTTTAAGGTAACGTCACTGCATAGGCACATAAAGTACTGAGTTATTTAATAACGTAAAAAAAACATTCGAAAAAATCGAAACTCAAAATATGTAAGATGATACCACCTCTTATAGAAAGAGGTCTGAGCAAGCGTCAGCGCGATGTAGGAGACGCACGGCGCCATCTATTATGAATTTTTGGAACTAACTTAATTTGAACAAATTTACGCATTTTCACCCCCTTACAACCCTTTTTTCCAGTATAAAGTAGCCTATATCCTTTCTCAGGCTTTATCTGTATACAAAATTTCATTACAATTGGTTCGGTAGTTTAGGCGTGAAAGCGAGACAGACAGACAGAGATACTTTCACATTTATAATATTAGTAATATAGATATCGTACCAAATTTCAGCTTAAAATGGGAAACATTATTCTTGAAATATTATTATTGCAAATGAAGTCAATGCTCGAATTTCACAAAAGCAAAAAAGTTTACACTCGCCCCCATTTTACCACCTTACCTAGCAATGAGGAGAGCCATCCTATTCTCTGATATAAGGACGAAGCCGGTTGACAACCAGTGAAGTTTGACCTGCGCAATTAACTCTCTCCACACTGGTATTAGCTACCTTATTACGAGATAACACAATTAAACGACAAGCCACAAGGAGCCCCGCCACGCTTATTAGGGATGGGATATATCGGTAAATGTATCGATAGAGTTGATTAAAGATGCCGCTGTGCATTCTAATTGTTCTTTCAGATCCTTCGGACTAATTGCTAGCCGGCCTGATGGACCTGATCGATTTTGATAAAATTTTTGTTGTTTGAATTTTTTGCGAAAACTTTTCCTGGCGTATTTGTGTTATGGCAACTCACTTCAAATTTGCCATTCCCGGGTTTCGAAAATGGCCTTAATTTACAAATCGGTCACAAAGATTATATTTTTGCGGTTAATAGGTCCAGATTATAGCAGTTTTTTGTAAAAAGCTTCTATTTTACACGTGTGCAGTCAACGTTTATCAAATAAGATTGTGTAATAATAATATGATAAACTCTAAATAAATACTTAATCACTTTAACATTCAACGATCGCAATTCAGAACAATTCAGTTGTATTCGGAAACAAAGATGCAGGAATCCAGGCTGTTTGTATTCACAACTGTCGCGAAGTGTCCCCCCCGCCAGCCCCCCTCAGCCAGATCAGCATATGAGACGGAAACGGCGCTCGTTCTGTCGAATATTCACATTTCGCCGCCAAAATATTGCCCATTTTAAAACGATATTTTCTCACTCGCTGTTTTATTTTGTTTCTGAAATGTTTTTTGAATCTTTGTTAAGCTGTAATTATGTTCGTTTATTAAAAGCTTATGAATTATAAATATAAATTCCTTCTACATTATTAATTATATTATTATTATTATCAAGCAACGTATTTAATCAGGGTTAAAACAGCATTTTATTTTTACTTAAGTCGATAGTATTTTATCGATATTGTACTAATACAATTAAATGTCACATCGATAACATCAGCACATCCCTACGCGTTAAGCTAACAAGTCCTTTTAAATGAAAATCATTAAAATTAAATGCTTTGTGACAATACAACTTTTAACATAACTTTTTACGAGGGCACTGTATAAACATATTTGCCGAAATTGAAGTCCTGAATATTCCGGCCCGTTAAATGGTATCAACTTTAATTAATTATAATTGCTGTCCGGCGGTCGGAATTAAACTATATCATTACGGTTCATTTACATGGAGCTGTCATCGCGGCTTTCACATTAAGAGCTGGCGCGCACTACGACTTTTAGTCGCGCGATTATTTTATCGATAGAAAATGAAATCTGTAGCCTATTTCATAAAGTAACATTTTATTTGAATTTTGGTCGGTCGGTAAAATAATCGCGCGATAAAAAGTCGTAGTGGCCGCCTGCTCTTATGCTGCATATTATGAAGGGCTTCTTAAACTGAAAAATATCAAACAAAGATTTCTATATTACTAGATGACGCCCGCAACTCCGTTGCGCCAAAATTCGTTCATCGCGTGGGAACTGTACATTTTCCGAAAAAAAGTATCTTTTCCCGGGACTCAAAGTATCTCCATGCCAAATTTCAGCAAAATCGGTTCAGCGGTTTGGGTGCCAAGAGGTAACAGATAAATATACAGACAAACAGATAGTATGGAGTGTATTTTAACTACTTTAAGGTCAAGTAACTATTAAACTTTGACGTGGGAGAGCCATGCTTCGGCACGAATGGGCCGGCTCGACCGGAGAAATACCACGTCCTCACAGAAAACCGGCGTGAAACAGCGCTTCCACTGTGTTTCGCCGAGTGAGTGAGTTTACCGGAGGCCCAATCTCCTACCCTTTTCCCTTCCCTACCCTCCCCTATTTCCTTCCGTACCCTCCCCTATTCCCTTGTTGTTGTTGTTGTTGAAGTTGCTTTCCATCAGGTGACCCGTTAGCTCGTTTGCCCCCTTATTTCATTAAAAAAAAAAAATTGTTTTGTGTAAGAGTCGGTAAGCAACATTTAAAAAACTACCTAAGTTGCTCAGTGCATACTTCCAGTTAACACATAACTAGCACCCCTACGAGTATTAAGAGCTACGGCGTAGCGTCTCTACGTCGCGTAGAAATGCTACGCCGTAGCACCTCTACGTCGCGTAGAAATGCTACGCCGTAGCACCTCTACGTCGCGTAGAAATGCTACGCCGTAGCACCTCTACGATAATAATATAATAATAATAATTAATAATATTTTGGACGCCTCCGTGGTCTAGTGGTACAGAGCGCGGCTCTTGACTCGGAGGTCGTGGGTTCGATTCCCGCGTTGGAAACATGTTATTTCCAAGTTTGGTTAGGACAATGCAGGCTGATCACCTGATTGTCTGACAAGTAAGATGATCCATGCGTCGGATGGGCATGTAAAAAGTCGGTCCTGCGCCTGATCTCTCGCCAGTCGTGTCGGTCGTCCGTCCCACTGGGTTATGAGAGTAAAGGAATAGAGAGTGCTCTTGTGTACACATTTGGGCACTATCAAATTACTCCTGCGTAGCTGGTCTGGTTACAATGAAACCGGCCACCGTCACCGAAATTGGTGTGGGAGCTATTATTATTATTATTATATTTTGATACTTTAATTTTTTTCAATCATAATTTTGAATAGGCAACACCAACTATTTAATACATAAAAATGACTCGCTAAATAAACGTGACAGCGCTAATTTCGAGAACGGCAGAATTGATTTCGCTTATTATTTCTTTGTTGTGTTTGCTGATATCGGAGGAAGGTAATACTTGTTGCGGACAGACTGATACTCGATATTCTAGCTATGGATAGCCTATCCGGCACTTATTATCAGTAAGTGCTGAAACAGGTCCTTAGACTTATTATAATATTTTCGTATTTTTTGTATATCAAAATGTATCTTTATTTGCAGGTACATCGAGATAAACTACGTAAGTAGTTTTTGGCACGACTCCGCCCAACTTGTGTCCAGTGAGGCGTACAGAAACAACACTTAAGCCGGTAGACAAATATCTCATATTGTTCAAGAATTTAAAAATACTTTGCAATGGAAAATAACAACCTAAATGCGTGTTGTTATCTTCCAACGACAATATGCACTAATATAGCCAAACATTACAGCCAAACGAGTGAGAATAATGAATATATTATACAAAAACTTTAGAAGAGATGTTTAAAAATTTAGTACAGTTTAATTTTTAGACACAATATGATCTATATTCTATAGCTTAGATATATAAAATATCTGTATATAAAATATAGAAAATATCTGTATAGTTGATCTTAAAACACCAAAATAGTTATGGAAAAGATATGAAGCTCTGTACTATAATATTTTCGAAACGATGTGGTTAAATGTGTTTTAGACAAGAACCCCTTTAAAAATAAATAAAAATAACCACCTAACATTTAGCAGTACTACTTTTTTATTCTTGAAGAAAAATCTTCAAAAGGCCATCCTAAGCCCTCTTAGGGATGAGAGCCGGTGTGTGAAGATTATAACCCACTAAGATTTCTCAGTAGTCCTTCAACGCTCCTAGAGAGCTGTGGGATAAGAACTGCATCAGTACGGTGCAAATGTACTGACAATTACAGTTGTAATGTCAAAAATGGATGGCTGTTCCATCCATATTAAGTAGACGACCAGTATTTGACACCTGTGATATTATATATAGTTAAAGAACGTTTGTGTGCTAAAGCGTATTATAAAATCAATGATTTCTTCGAGGACAGCACACCTTGGGAATAGGGTGGCTCCATGCAGGTCACTTTTCTTTTATTTTTGTTACATAGCTGTAAGCCATAACATTGTTATTTTCCATTTTTTTAGTAAAAGATGGCCCCGTGCGAGTTTCTTACGCCCGCGCCGGTTCTTCTCGGCGGGGTAGTTCCCGAACCGGTGGTAGGCAACGTAGTTTCTTCGTTCGACTTTCAAAAAGTGTATCATGATACCCATTTTGAATAGAAAGATATTTTATTTTATTTTATTAATTGATGACTCAAGCCCCAAGCGGTCACCGTCGACCGCGTTAACAATTGAATAGCATTGTGTCTTGTTTTTCCCACAATCGAGGTAATAATTAAAATCCAAGCTCATCTCAGCCAAGCTCATCTCATCTAGCTATTATTTAACAAAACGTTGGCATTTTTAATACTACGTAATAAATAATTTAACGCTATATTTTATTAAAACCTAGAATCTTAAATAGTAACATACGAGATTTCATCTTAAGGTTGTGCCATCTAGTAAAGTTCTTACATCTGGAAACTTTTATTAAATTTAACAAAACTTATTCATAATCATTAATAAACTTACCTTTTTAGATGAGTTTAAAATTAGAAAGTCGTAAAACTCGTTAAAGTTTCAACAACTTTAACATCAATTAAATATATATACTAATATAAAATATATAAACTAAAGTTTGAGATAAAAGCAATTTAAACTCAACATGAAATATGATTTCAATAAAGCTTTTAGTGCAGCTGTACAAGATCCACAAAAGCTGTAAAGTTAGAATGAGCTTTTATTTGCGAGCATTAAGCTCGGTTAATTGACCTCAAAATGCCTCGTCCGCTGAAAGAACTGCCTATATTCTTTATGTCTTTTAAACCTGCACGCCAGTCAGGCGCAACATCATTTTCGTTCATTCAACATGATTACTTTACTGTATAAATAAAAATGAATCCATAAATCCCTTGGTGACATCTGACATTTTTCAAATATTTTCGTAACAATCATTTTCAAAGTTAAAATTTATAATTTTATATTAATAAGTAAGCATTTAGCAACTTTTCATTTTTATTCATTTACAATTATAGGAAACATTTGTTTTTGTAGATGGAATATAATTCATTACATTTTGTTTTTTTTGTTTTCTTGTAAAAAACCCGTAGCAAGGAATATGAGAAGTGTCACCCATATCATCTTAAAACGCACAAACTTTTTTTTTTATGAAATAAGGGGGCAAACGAGCAAACGGGTCACCTGATGGAAAGCAACTTCCGTCGCCCATGGACACTCGCAGCATCAGAAGAGCTGCAGGTGCGTTGCCGGCCTTTTAGAGGGAATAGGGTAATAGGGGGGGGGGTAGGGATAAGATGGGAAGGGAATAGGGGAGTGTAGGAAAGGGGATTGGGCCTCCGGTAAACTCACTCACTCGGCGAAACACAGCGCAAGCGCTGCTTCACGCCGGAAACAGCGCTTGCGTTGTGTTTCGCCGAGTTTCACAAACTATAAAAGTCGTAGCGCGCGCCAGCTCTTAGCGTTTACGATAATCGCCTGCCACTTGTCTAGTTGTTGTTGGGAAGGTATATTCACCACATTCTCTAGAATGTAAGAGCTGGCGCTCTCTACGACTTTTAGTCGCGCGATTATTTTATCGACCTACACAAATTCAAATAAAATGCAGCTTTATGACATAAGCTATAGATTTCATTTTGCTCTACGCCATTGAAAATCAGCGGCAGCATGGGTCGCTAGACAAATGTCGGTAGAAAATGGAATCTGTAGCCTATTTCATAAAGTAACATTTTATTTGAATTTTGGTCGGTCGGTAAAATAATCGCGCGATAAAAGTCGTAGTGCGCGCCTGCTCTAAAAGGCTTTTCGTATTAAAGTTTGAGAGGTGTCAGGTATTCCAATAGTCGAGTTCGATTCTTATCATATCAGTCGGGTTTTTAGGGTTACGTAAGCAAATGTCAAAAAACCGAACCCTTATAGATCCGTCATGTCTGTCTGTCTGTCCGTCAGTAATAAATGTCACAGCCACTTTTCTCCGAAATTATAAGAGCCATACTATTGAAACTTGTTAAGTAGATGTAGTTTTATATATATATATATATATATATATATATATATATATATATATATATATATATATATATATATATATATATATATATATATATATATATATATATATATATATATATATATATATATATATATATATATTTTTTTTTTTTTTTTCTTTTCCATACAAATCCTGTCCTGTTTCCTCCCTGGATAATGCTAGTAGTTGTAATTTTTTTTCCTGAATATCTACGGCCACTAATACAATGTCCCTATGTTTTCTTTTTTCTTCATAATTTAATTATTAAATAAGATATGAACGTTAAAAAACCCAAAAAATGGCCAGATTATATTAAAAAAAAACATAGGAACACAGCTCTAGCCTTTCTTTAATCTTTAATCAAAAAAGTACCTCAATCGGTTAAGTTTTGGAGAAGGAATCAGAGGACAACGAATTGTTGATGTTCTGCAGTTGTCTCTATCGCGTTCTGCGGTATAAGCTTGAGGTAAGGGAGACAGATATAGATATTACACGTACCTTTTTTTCATTTCCCTAGCCCCTGGTGTATCCTCTTAAAAGGGGTTAATCAGCCTAATCAGCTGGTTAGGGTTCCGTTTTAGGGTTCCGCAATCAACAAAACTTGTTTGACTATGGAACCCTAAAACGGAACCCTCACCGGCTGATTTTTTAGGTTAATAGTTATATAATTTAAGAGTAACATTGTCCTACAAATACAACAGCCCATATTTTAGGATCATCAAATCAAATCAAAATGTCATTATTTAAGTATAAAATAAGTACCGTTTTAAAATTGAAAAAATTTTCTATATGCAAAGGTATATCAGTACACAATTTGAAAAATTCTGCTCGATAGAAAAAAATCTCAAAGATGACTCTTCTAATGCTGTTTTTCATAATTAAATCATTTTATGGCTAAATTACACACTTTCTAGGAAAAACAAAAAATGTAGTATATGTGTCGTAACTTAACGTAAATGATTATGATTTGATATATTTGATTTGTGTAATACTAAAAACAAAAGGTTTTTACTCCTATTTTCTACTATCAAGGCACGAGGCGAGCGCGTAACCGCCACTGTACAAGGCGCGCTGATATGAATGTTATTTTAATGTCCTTAACGTCGATATTCGTACTGACAGACATCGACCTGCTTATTTTAGGGACTACTGGGCCTTAAATACTTTCTTCTCTGTTCGCTACCACTTTCGATATTTTTCGCAAATAAAATTGTTGTTGGTCTTATTAAAATGAAGCTACTCACAAAAAATTAGCTTGATAGTAATAAAAAAAAATTATTCTACGGAACCCGGACTAGAGTATAATAATTGCTCAAGGCACAAAAACTATAATAAGATTAAATCCCACCCTGGTTTCCGTGACGGTAACTGGTTTTATTTAAGCAAGTTACGCAGGGGTAATTTTATAGTGTCCAAGTGTGTGCGCAGTACACAAGAGCACTCTCTATTCCTTTACTCTTATAGCCCAGTGGGACGGTAGACCGACACGACTGCCAAGATAAGGCGCAGGACTGACTTTTTATATGCCCATCCGACAAATAGATCATCTTAATTATTTATGTCAGACAATCAGGTGATCGCTTTGCATTGTCCTAACCAAACTTGGAAATAACATGTGTCCAACACGGGAATCGAACCCACAAGTCAAGAGCCACGCGCTCTAAACCACTTAACCACGGAGGTGTTAACAAAAACTATATTGACTCTACTAGTACAAGTACTTACTTGCTACTTTTTGTCAAAGCTTTTTGTCTACTCTTCTTATGAATATCTTAGAGTAAAAATATTTTATATCCCCTTATGTAACATCGTACAAGAATTCCAAAGCCGTCGAGGCATTTATAGCTACTTAAATATGCCGCTAACGTGAAGTTAATTAAATAATTACCACGGCTCCGGAATTAGATCTTATTAAGATATGGCTGCGATGAATTTTAAAGAGCTCTCTTCATTATCTGAAAAGATAAAGATAGGCATCTTTTCAGCAAAACCCTGATCAGTTAATGCTGGACCGTTGGTGCAAGGTGTAAAATGTAAGCGTTTAACTTATTAATTATGTTTTAATTTTAAAAGAGATATCGACGTAAAATAGTAGCTTAATATAACAATACTATGAAGTGTCAGATATTGTCAATCGTGGTTTTATATGGAAAATGACAAGTTTTTGACAGGGAGTCAATGACCGCTAGCGACAAGTTAGCCCGAGTGAAGTATAGCTGTCCCGGCAAATGTTATTTTGCCATATAAAGTATTTCGCGGTTCACCCCTGTTCGCCCATATTATTTTATTGAAGTGACTATGTAAGTATGGCACCATGGCAACGTCCATCGCTATCCCGTCGCACAAACAATGGTCGCCGTCAGTCTCGAGTTGTAATAATTTACTATTATTTATTCAACAAATGCACTTATCAATATAAAAAGTAGCCAGTAGCCGATTCTTAGACCTACTGAATATGCATATAAAATTTGGTAAAAATCAGTAAAGCCGTTTTGGAGGAGTACGGTGACTAACATTGTGACACGAGAATATATCTATATAATATATAAAACTCAAAGGTGACTGACTGACATCTATCAACGCACAGCCCAAACCACTGGACCGATCGGGCTGAAATTTGGCATGCAGGTAGATATTATGACGTAGGCATCCGCTAAGAAAGGATTTTGATCAATTCCACCTCCAAGGGGTTAAAATAGGGGATGAAAGTTTATATATAATAATACTTCTTAACGCGAGCGAAGCCATCGTGCGCTAGTATAGCTCCCCTATGTCCACACTATGCGCTTTCGTCTTCAATTTTCGTCATCTTCTTTCATTCAACTTTCATGTTGGCGCATTCAATAATTGAATGCATCATTGAACGCAACGCCAACTGTCATTTTTAATAACAAAGCGAAAGTTTTGGATACGGTCAGAGGGCATGCGTCGCGGGCATGCCTCACGTTCGCCGTTGACTGCGCTATAACGCACTATAAATAATATAAAAAGGTACAGTGTGGACAAAGCTTATAAGTACTATAGGTTTCAAGAGAAGGAAAAGCCGTTGAGATCGAAGTTCTAAATTGAGCCGCAGCACGATTTCACTTAAATAATATAATTATGTCCGTAGTAGCTTTGAGATCGAGCTGATTCAATTCTCGATTCAATTCTGATTTTAAGGAGTAAGGCAGCTGATTTCTTAGCATCACTAAGTCGCGCCTCGATTCGTTAAGGTGTAATTTCTAATTCCTGATTTTTAAATTAACTTAGACACTACACACATATTTTCTTGACTTAAGTCAGACACAACTTGACGTAGGAGAGCCATGCTTCGGCACGACCAGAGAAATACCACCGGCTCACAGAAAACCGGCGTGAAATAGCGCTTGCGGTGTTTGTTGCACGAGTGTGTGAGTTTATCGGAGGCCCAATACCCTCCCCTATTACCCTATTTATTCCCTTTTAAAAGATCGGCAATGAACCTGCAGCTCTTCTGATGCTGCGAGTGTCCATGGGCGACAGAAGTTGCTTTCCATCAGGTGACCCGTTTGCTCGTTTACACCTTTCTTTCATAAAAAAACAGCCTTAAATTTAGGAGTTTAGGGTTGTATCATAATGACATGATCTCCTTTTTTCTGTCACAGATCCGACCAAAATTACTATCTGTCATTATTTATTTAATCTTCAGCTTGTGCCCTACACCGGTACTCATCAGGGTCATATTTCGGCGTTGTTTAGCGTAAGCCTTTCGCCGACCTGCGGATTAGTGATGCTATCTGTCACCCCGTGTCCGCAGCCCTGTTTATTGTGACAGGATAATCGGGCATACGTTATAATATAACAGTGGGTTTTGCCCCCGATTTCGTCCGTAAATTTTTTTGACGTTATTTTGTTGCTATAAAAATTTTGAAATGTCATCTTAAATTCTTTGTGAAAAATTCTTTGTAAAAGTACTCCGGTTTCGGATGTATTTAAAATAATTTAATCCAAATGGGTTCAGTGCTTTAAGTGCGCGGTGCAGAGGTAAAATACTGGTATTTTGCTACCTTATAAGCTAGGTGTTATGTGTGAACTACTATAGGTCTACTAGAATCTGATGGCAAATTTTGATGGCAGATTTTTAAAAAATAGCCTTGATCATTAGATTTTTTTATATTTGCATGTTTCACACACAGAATAAGCCGCTATAAGGACAAAAAAGGATCAAAATGTTTTATTCTAATTCCCGGTATTGCTAGTCAATTTATTTTCTCACTTTTTGCCTTCAGATTCTGGTAGACCTATAATTACTCATAAAATGAAATGCAACATATTGTTTTAAATAAATCTGTCAAACAACCAAGCTGATGGTGATGAATTATAAGAGGTAAGAATATGACGTCCGCGTCATCTTAAAAAAAATCTAATATAAAATGCGTCAATTTCCTTGGGAGCTAGGAGCAGACAAACACATTCAACTTGTCACAAGAGTAAATGCAATAATTTAATTAGTATTAACTTAAAGGAGCTATCCGTTAATATTGCTTGCTATAATGTCACAATGTTTTTCCAAGTAATACACGCGAAATGTAAGGCACAATACATTTCATCAATTTGCCTTCAGTAAATGGTATTGATTTTCAAACTCTGCCGAAGTTCGGCAAACTTCAGTGTAATTTAATAATCTGCACCTGGCAACATTATTCCGAAATCACATGCGGCATGCTGGCCACACACAAGTATCGATTTTGAATTTAGAAATAAAATGCATCCGCGCCTTCGTTGGCGCCAAATCTACGAAAAATTTCAAAAAAGGAACTCTAATGATTGGTATCACGTGCCAGGACATCGTATTATCTTTTCGGGTCAAAATTTATTTTGATTTGTTTTTTGAAAAAACAAAATTGTAAATATACTAGGTAAGTAAATATTTCTTTTACTAAAAAAATATTTCCTTATGTAGTTATTACTACACAATTTTCGCAGCGTTTATCAGCCATAAGAGCTTTTCAATGCGCTAGACAAAAACAAGCAGACAAGAAAACATAGCGAATAAAATATATTATAATTATTATTAATTAAGTAAATATTATATTAAGATAATATTTACTTCATTAGATATAACATGAGTCCCCCCTACTCATGTTATATTTCTAATAAGTATATTATATAAATTCTCGTGTCGCGGTGTGCGTAATTGAACTCATCTGAAACGGCTCGACCGATTTTCGTGGTTATTTAATCACTTCAATAAAATAATATGGGCGAATACTTTATATGGCAAAACAACGTTTGCCGGAACAACTATTATCAATTACTTATTATAAAAATCCGCATACAACTGACTTATGAATTCGAATAAGTTTATTTCATTTATTTTAAATAATACTCAGTGGGACACTGTAGGCTGATAATAATAATAATAATAATACTCATTTGACTGGAATGTAATCAACACAAACTCAAACCTTTAATTAATTAATTAATTAAAATTATTATTAAATTCTCTTTTCACTCTATTACAGCAGCCAGGGTAACGCAAAGTTTATTTTATCATTAAAATTGTAAAGGTTTAAAATAATAATATCGAAATACTGGTTATGTAAAATTGTTTGTACGCGATTCTGAGAAATAATCATATTAATATTGTATTGTTATTTTTAAAGCATGATATGTAATATGTGTGATACAAAAATTATTTTCACTCGAAATCATTCGGATTATACCAGAGGCGACGCCTTGATAATTTGGCTGTAGCGATGTCGATTTTTCTCAGCAATGACTAAAGCTAAGAAATTAAAGTTCATTGTCAGTATTCATCATGTCTTTGTCTTTGAATTACCCATAGCATAACACGGTTGGTCAACTTTTATAACACAGAATAATTATTCAAAAAGACCTCTGTAAAATAAGCGATTCCTATTTTGCCAACAGAGGAGAGTGATTTAAGCTTCCAAAATTTGTACATAGATTGGTTCAAGCATACACTTTAATTTGCCCATAGCTTATATGAAATGTATTTATGGTTTTTAAATTACGCGACAAATACCATTTGGTCGCTAAGCCCTTTCCATTTTTTGCTGTTTCGTTGCTTGTTTTCTATGAGAGGCCGGCCTGGCCTCTCATAGAAAATAAGCGATCTAAAACATATCCAACACGGTTTTTTTTTACTTTAAGGCGGAGTCACCTTTAGCTGAATTGAAATGGTTATAAATAATATAGTTCCAAACGGCTAAAACTAGACGTATTAACCGGTTAGTGCTGGTTTAGATTCTAACGTGGCACTTTGGTATTTTGCCGTTACATAATATGTATCGTCAAAACCAGAGTAGACAGAATGATAGAGTATGCCGACTTAGAACTGATGTTGAAAATTTTAATTTGACGTATTATGACGAAAATTGTCGCTAGGGTTGTTAACTTGTTACCTACGAATTTAAAACTATGACATATTCGCTGGACGACCTCTTTGGTCGTATTGTTGTTTGTGTTTTGGCACATGCGATCAAAATTGACAGAATCCAATTTTGAAATCTTTATTTTAAATATTTAAAAATAAATTATATCAGCCAGCGCGAGGCACATTCCGTTCATAATCCTAGTGAAACCCGACGAATTTGACAGATATTGAAACCTGTCCGTTTCTTTGCAGTCGAACTACTGGTCGTTATATCTATTGTGTCAAAACTATACCTCGAATAAATTGCAAACATCTTAGATACTTAATATTATAAAGCTTCAGCTTTTCATACAAACTCTTCAGAATTTGTTTGTTTGCGCGCGCTAATCTCAGGAACTACTGGTCCGATTTGAAAAATTATTTCAGTGTTAGATAGCCCATTTATCGAGGAAGGTTACAGCCCACCAATTACTGAGCCACAGAGGTCGTCAAATTTCCCACTCAAACATTTAGTATTGTTTGACAATGCCGCACTACATCCTTGTAGGTCTGCAAGTGAGTGCACTGTAGTCACGAGATGAGGCCCGGAACTCCGGTGCGCCAAAATTGTTGTATATCTGTGCCCGGGAAACGAAGTATTTCTATGCCCAGCAAAATCGGTTCAGCGGTTGGGACGTCAAGAGGTAACAGACAGGTAACTTTCGCTATTAATTAGTATGGCTCACTCCCAAGTCCCAACTCGAATAAACATGAATTCAAAAGCGCGCAATCTATATTTATTTCAATTCAAAAGAAAAAAGTATTTACATTTTATATGATATCTTGTTGAAAAGGTGCTTTCACGGCCTACCCCCGACTTAACGGACCGATGGCTACGTCATTCATGGATTTCCACGGAATATATCATTTCTAATTTTAATTCATAGCCAGCTACCAGGGGGCGTAGCTACTTGCGCCAGGGGCGTACTTACAATTTCTCAGGGGACTCGTTTGAAAAGATTCTTCGGTGGACCGAAATTCGATTGCGATTGTATTTAGTTAATTAAATCATTTCTGGGCCTACAGGGAGTTCTGACGACTTTCACAAAATTAAATGGATATTTAACAGTTTTATTTTAATTTTATGCTACATTATATTATGTTTTATGAGAAAAACTATATGGTGCCCGCAACAACGTCGCGTAGAAATTCGTATATCGCGCGGGAACTGTACATTTTCCGCGATAAAAAGTGTCTCACGTCCTTTGCCAGGATTCAAAGTACATTCATACCAAATTTCATTAGAATCGGTTAAGTGGTTTAGGCCTGAAGAGGTGACAGAGAGACAGATAGATACATTTTCGCATTTAAAATATTAGTATGGAAGTATGAGTATTGTAAAGATTTTTATGAAGATTATTTATTTTAATAGGAACGAAGACTAGATTGTAGGATACGGGGTTTAATCTTGCCCCACCTA
This sequence comes from Aricia agestis, assembly GCF_905147365.1. Taxonomy (NCBI): domain Eukaryota; kingdom Metazoa; phylum Arthropoda; class Insecta; order Lepidoptera; family Lycaenidae; genus Aricia; species Aricia agestis. The sequence continues at coordinate 2,496,748 of NC_056406.1, read as the reverse complement.
AAAATTAAAACAAATGCAAACAATTTTACGTCATTTCAGGAATTTAAAATTTTTCTATACTTATTAAATTCTAACAATAGGAGTTTCTTTCATCAAAGCAAAATTATACAGTAATATTATTGTGGAAAAAACTCAACATTGAAACATGTAACAAACACGCACCGAAACGAAATAAAACTCCTTTATATCAGATGTTCCTCAAAATATGAACGCGAGTATTTCCCTAACAATATCCGGTTCTGTGTATGTGTTTGTTATACACATATACGCATAATATTGTGCGTGTGTTCGTTTGCGAGATCTGCCAACTTTCTGACACATTTACATACCGCATATTTCTTTTTCTCTCTTGTGTAACCTTAATAAACTTTGTGATTTCTACGACATACAAAAAATAATTGTTTTGAAGGAACAGCGGTCGGAACAAAATTATGAAACACTAGAGATCGCCCAATGGTCGAAATTCGACCTTACTTGCAATGACATTAGGACTACTACCTATATTTTGTAAAAAATATTGACTTCATCATAGTTTTTTTCAATTCTTGTCTCTGGGACTCAGCTGATCTCAGACTGGCCGTGTAAGCATTGTCTAATAGTATCTAAGATTCATTAAAAAAACTATAATCCATTATCTCCATAAATAAAAGAGTATTATTCGTATATGTATAGGTTTGTCACTCAAAAATCTGTCATCTTCTTGAGTGTGCGTATTGTAGTGTGTTTAACGTTTTATTTGTTAAAAAAATGTATGATAAAAGCATAATTTCAAAATAATAGTATTTCGATGCACTCCTTCACCATATAAACTATACGTTTCTGCATTTTTCGTCAAAAGGGATACAAAGTTTTTCGCTTGCGTAATAATATATACATATATACTGTTCGTCTGTCTGTTTGGGTCACGGTTGTGAGTGCCAAGAAAGGACAAATTATAGTTATTGCTGGAAAAAAAATACGTTTATTCCGCGTGATACGCTTATCACATTCGCTTACTTCTTTACTACTGAAATACCTACCTCTGATAATATAGAACAGTTTAAAGAGTCAATTTTAAAATCTAATTAATTCTTAAGTACGGGAGCCCTAGAACAATATTTTTTTATTACTATCAAGCTAATTTTTTGTGAGTAGCTTCATTTTGATGAGACGAACAAATTTTTATTTGCGAAAAATCTCGAAAGTAGTTAAAGTTAAAAGCTAACAGAGATAGAAAGGATTTCATACTTTGAATTGATGGTCCTAAAATATGTTTCGCTCTATTTGTATGACAATGTTACTCTTAAATTATATGACTATTAATCTATCAATATACAAAAAATCGGCTCGTTAAGGTTCCGTTATAGGGTTCTCTAATCAACAAAACTTGGTTGACTACTGAACCCTAAGGGTTGATTCAGACCGAAACGTGACGCGTAGATGCATTTTTAATTAGTATGGAAATGACAGATTCGCAAGACGTCTGACGCAATTGAAATCTGTCAAATCCATACAAATTTAGAAATGCATCTACGCGTCGCGTTGCTGTCTGAATGAACCTAAAACGGAAACCTAACAAGCTGCTTTTCGCCATTTTGTCCTCTTCGTTTCGTAAGTCTATGATCTATATTTTCTCGAGAGGAGGCACGAAACAGAACAGTCTTTTTATTTCATTTCGCATTTAATCCTTGTTAAATTATAGCTTTTTGTCTCTTGAATATTTTGAAGCGACAAAAATGTTCCATTTAAGCGGTAAAGTATTTGAGCTGCATTTAATTAAACTTTTAAAGTAGAGATTTTTTAAGCATTCCGTTTCAATAAATTGAAATGCTACCTATTCAATGCGCAATTATTGTATGTCTTCAGGCAAATTATTGGATCGCCATTTTTGTTCTACTTTCAGATCAAAATTGACACATTGAATTAAAGTTTTACACTTTCCTTCTCTTTTCATCGAATAGGCTCTGAAACTACATGGCAATCTAGGGAAAGGATAATAATTTATAATATAAAAAAAATTATATACGTTTCAAATATAATTATGGTTTACCCAGTATTTACTTTGGTACATAGCTGCTCAAATCTCGTTTAATATTTAATTATTTCTCATCACGTGCCAAAAAGGTAATCTGAAACGAGGAGAATTTGAGGAAGTTTCACAAAAGACGTGGAAACGGCTGAGCCGAGGGAAAGTTGTGAACAACTCCGCACGTTGTTTGCCGGTGTTGAACACGACGCGACACGGCGCGATCGACTGTATAGTTGGAAAAAGTTAAAGAAGTTGAAGGAGTAATATTAGTTGTTAATGGTTTTAAAAAATGCTATAATAATTTTCTGACGTGGGAGACCCATGCTTCGGCACGGATGGGCCGGCTCGAACGGCTCACAGACAACCCGCGTGAAACAGCGCTTGCGCTGTATTTCGCCGAGTGAGTGAGTTTACCGGAGGCCCAAATCCCTACCCTTTTCCCTTCCCTACCCTCCCCTATTACCCTATTCCCTCTAAAAAGGCCGGCAACGCACCTGCAGCTCTTTTGATGCTGCGAGTGTCCATGGGTGACGGAAGTTGCTCCATGAGGTGACCTGTTTGCTCGTTTGCCCCCTTATTTCATAAACATTGTTTGTCAAAAACACGTTTAAACGTTTTTGAATAAAAGGTGTGTTAGGTCAGGAGTTAAGGATAATCCGTGGCTTAGTAAATTTCTTTTATCTTAGACGTATTTTGGCCCCAAAAATAAAACCCCTTGGGATAATATATTTCACGCGGGCGGAATTGCGGGTAAAAAATCAGTCATGCTTGGCTAACCATTAACGAATTTAGGCAAACCGCAGAACATTATTAAATCGGGTAAATTAAATTCCGCGCGTCCAGTTTATACCCTGGCTTAGTTTTATCCGACAAAATTTGGAATAGATTGATTGATCATTCACGCACAAAAGCGCGCGTCATATAAAAATCGGAAGCCAATGAGGATTTATAACGTAGTTGTTCATTATAAATTTATTTGTAAACTAGATGTCCCGCGCGGCTTCGCCCGCGTAAATTAGGAATTTTACAGAAACCGTACATTTTCCCATAAAAAATAGCAATACTCCCGTGGTCTACTCTATATCTGTGCCAAATATTGCTATAAAAATTGCTCCAGTAGTTCGTGAGATAAACCCTTTCTAATATTTCCCCCGTTTTTCCTACATTTTCCTGAGTTTCTTCGGTAGAGTGTTAGCGTCATAATATATAGCCTTAGCCTTACTCGATAAATGACTTATCTAAAACTGAAATAAATTTTTAAATCGGACCAGTAGTTCTTGAGATTAGCGCGTTCAAGCAAACATACTCTTTAGGTTTATAATAAGTATTAAGTATAGATTTTTTTAAATTATCGCTTGACAAACTCGAGTCTCGATCTAAAAGACTATGAAAAGTACCAATAACAGGCTCATAAGTCATAACCATGGGACCATGCATGGTAATATGGTAGTGATGATGATGATGGTGATGATGAATGTAATTTGCATAGTAGCATATGCTTTCCGTTCTTAAAACAACGCTGAAACTCCCAAACTTGTATCTATAAAGAATCAGGAGTTCTCTCAGCACCTTCCGGACCACGTTATACCAGGTATACCTTGGTGCAAAATCTTACTTGTTGGTAGCATATGCTTAGAATACTTCTCACGAAACCGAAGTCACCACAATATGTTTCCCTATAAATTTTGAGGAGTTCCCTCGATTGGACCCTTCATCAGGTCACCACTTTTGTAAATATAATACCAAATTGGGATGATACCCTATATACCAAAAGAAAAATTTTGAAAATCGGTTAACAAACGGCGGAGTAATCGTTGAAATAAGAAAACGAACATAACACCTCCCCCATTTTGAAATTCGGCTAAAATTGTAGCCTATATGTTATTCTGATGTATAAGCTATACTATTGTAAAGTTTCATTAAAATCCGTTCAATAGTTTTTGCGTGAAAGAGATCCATACATCCATACATCCAAACAAACTTTCGCCTTTATAATATTAGGACTAGTTGACCCGGCGATCGCTATTTTGCGATGTAAGACGTTTTTCTAAGTTTATATAAGAAATTTTTTAAAGATTTTAGCTTCCATCCCTATAGGAAGCGGGTAGCGACATAGTTTTATACTACGTAACATATTTATAAATATGTAGAATAATAAAAATGTAGTCATTTCATACAAAACTAAGTAAGGAATGGATGGGTACCAATGATATTTTACTTATACAGATCTGTTACGTTCATACTATTTTCCGGTTTAAATCTCTTCCGAACAACATTGACAAATTTGACAGATAAGTGAAACAAAAGATACGAAATGCCATTTACATAAAAGAGACAGACTAAATAAAAGACGACCCAATTGGGTCGTATTTGAAGCTTCACAACGCGCGCGGTAGTAACATATCTGCTTTGAGTTTTTTATATAATATATCATTGATGAGTAACTAAATCAATTTTATTACGAATCTACAAAAATTCATAAGGTGTCTTTCTATGAAATTCTGTGATTAGTTATTTTGATTTTTCACCAGAAAAACTAATACAGTAGGTACGAAAAGAAATTGAAATCTCCAGAAATGTTGGTAATGGGTAATGGAATCGAGCTACTGAAGCGTTTAATGAGATTGACAAGCTGAGCAGTAATCCGCTCGCCGTCTGCTCAGACGAGTTGACTGTTGATTGATCGATTAATGGAAAAACATCCCAGAAGACCGAGACTGAGAGTTAAATACATAACTGTAAGAGAACCTAACTGAATATAATATAGTCTTTTATCTATCAAATTAAATTAATAAAATAAAACTCCTGACAGAAAACTCTGATAGTATTGATTGTAATAATACTTGGTTAAGTGCACGTTACGTGTTTCGGATTGTCAGAATTTTATCCTTTTAACCCCCACGATATTTAAACCACTCAATCAGTTTTTATGGAATATGCCAAAGTAAAATCACACAATATATGTCACCATAATAGAAAAGAAACTAACGCTCCATCCGTTCAAGAGCTATGAAGCCACAAACACTTCAAACTTACACACCTCTTATTGCGTCGAGGGTTAAAAATTAAAATATATAACGAAACTCAGTTAATCAAGTCGTATAGAAGTTACAAGGGCCGGGGTAAGTCGAGGGGCTGAAGGGAGGGGAGGAGGGGATTGACGCCTCACGGAGGAGGAAAGAATAATTTATGCGACAGATTACTTACTTAACTAAAGAGAGCCTGAGAATTATACGCAACGTACGCAATCTACATAGGCCATAGGTAAAATTATGTTGATTACATTACACGACCTCTGTGGCTCAGTTGGTGGGCTGTTGGTACTTGGAAGCTCAAGCCGGGGGTCACCGGTTCGAATCCCGCCGACGGAACAAAAAGTTTTCAAAGTTCCTGGGTCGTGGATGTGTATTAAATAATATGTGTATCATATAATAAAAATCTTAAATATATGTATTCTTAGTATAAAAGTAATAAATATATTTCCGTTGTCTGGTACCCGTAACACAAGTCCTTCAGGTACTTAGCACGGGGCCAGATTGACGTGGTGTGAAGCGTCCATAGATATTATTGTTATTATTCCAAATTATTAAGTTCATAACATACCTTTGTAAGATTGTGGTCTTTTTATTCTAGTACTAGATGACGCCAGCTACTCCGCTGCGCCAAAATTATTTTATCGCGTGGGAACCGTACATTTTTCCGGGAAAAAAGTATCCTATGTCCTTTCCCGGAACTTAAAGTACCTATGTACCAAATTTCAGCAGAATCGGTTCAACGGTTTGGGCGTGAAGAGGTAACGGACAGACACAATTTCGTAATTATAATATTATGGATAGATTATGAGTATGGATTTTAGACAAAGAGAGCTCACGGCCTTTATTACAATTTGAATTTATTAATATTTACGTGCTTACTCACACGCATTAAACTTACGTGATTGGTCAACAGGTACACCATAGTTTGATCAAAGAAAAAGCGGCTTCATATTATATGTTATCTGGAGAACTCCTTATATACTTTAAAGCTGTACATTGGGCCAACGTGTAGAGGCCTACTTGGCAATAAGTTGGAAGCAACATTCCATTATCTTCAAGTTGGCCCAATGCGCTGGCTCAGTGCGTTAGCCCGATGTGTACAGCAAACTTCGGTAAAGTTCGACTCCGCTCCTTGACCGCTGTTTACATATTTAATATCAAAAGATCCTTAAAAATTCCGCCTGTCCCAGCTAAACCACATCTGCTATCAACTTTTTAATACTTTGCCTCATCTTTCTCAGGCAAATGACGTCCCAGTAATGACGTCAACGTCCAGACGGTGTAATCCCATGTGCTCGTACAACTTCGTACAGCCCCCGCGGCTGCAGCTTAGCGCGAAGTTTGTTGTGCAGCTGGGCCGAATTGCGCGACGTAGAAAAATGGCTCAGTTCTGGTCTAATATTGCAGTTGTATAGCCCGAAGCAGAGAAACTTTGAGTGGGACGATTTAATATGGATGCATATTGCACACGTGTTCTTAGGGGTAGTACTGAAAAGATGCAAAACGCGAAGTTAAATGGCTGAATAAAAAATCCATCACCGTTTCTTGTTTTGCCCGTAGTTTGTCCTTGAACTGGAGCGAGTAGTCGAAGAACTGAATATTCATAAGTTACGAGAAGTTCTTAAAGTAGCTCTTACCCGTTTGTTAAGGCAAAGATCTATAAAGGTAATGAGAAGTTAACGGCTTTACTCATTAAAGGGGTTCCAGATCTTAAGCATTTGCTCTGTACAAATTACGCGTGGTATTTGGTGTCTATCTTAATTTTACCGCAGCTCATGTGTTTCTAAGATCACCTTGAGAACTTATGTAGTTTTTCAACCATCATTTGAGCAGTTAGTAGAACTGTATGAAAAGTTTCAATTTCCAAGCAATTTACGGATGACCCTAAATAATTGCATCTACGTGTTCCCTCTCGTATCAACCGATATCCACAAGGGCACGTATGCTTTGTAACTGAGTTACAGTCTAGTCAATTAGTTCAAGGACAAGGGCTGAGGGCTGGCGAGAGGCTCAAGTTATTGTTCTAAAGTGGGACGTCTGTCATCGATCATCTCTGTCTGAACATTGTGTGTTCGTTTTTTCCTTTTTTTATATTATTTTTTAAACTATTAATTTCTAGTTGTCCTTCAGTTCCTGTATGTAGACGTAAATTGTATTTTAAAAAATTACGTCTGTAGGATCGTCAAATAAATTAATATAATCAATATCTTACTATAAACTTTCCTTGATTTTTTTTTATTTCTTTCTTTGCATCAATTAACTTAGGAGTTTCCATTACAACGTCAGAAATTATAAAATTAGAAGCAGACAAATTATAATACCGATTCTCCGAAACCAATTTTGCAAAACAGCTTTAATTACCGGATCAGCTAACTATTTTATCAATTTATTATAGCGTGTAGTTTCAAAGAATCCTAATAAATATTATCCAATTCGAATTCAGGCGTCGTAGATATTAAGTCATAAACGCAGCTCGTGAAAATATTTTTCATCGCAAATTTCATAAAACCGGCGTAATGGCTGTCGAAGCGTTCAAAGTAAACCTAATAAACGAGGTCAACGCTCAAGAAACCACATTTCAGACAGAATTAATAGTCTATAACCCAGACTAGGTCTAGACCTAATTACGTAAGCGAGCTGGTGATGAGTACTAAAATAGATTGAGGCTTACGACTTTATTGATGCACTATTTTAGGACTATAAACACCACCTAGGATAAGTTTTGTGGTAAGATTACAGGACTTAGTTTTAAGAGTACTCATTAATACGAAAGCGACGCGAATGTGAGATTTTGTGATGAAACATTTGTGATGATTTGTTTCCTTGAAACAAGGGAGAAAAATTTTAAAGGTTACCTTTACCAGAATATACGTATAACATATTATGTTGATCCTTCGTAATACAGTTCTTGGAAAATACTACGCAACCAATTCAAGGAATTCTCCAGTTATAAGATGGAAGGTTATGTACTAAAATCAGCGTTACCTAAGGTGGCGAGATCCGCAAGACTGGATAAATTAGTTTCCGTAACAAGCGAATGTCTCCTGAACATGTTTTGCTTAAATAAAAGACAACAGAGACTTTCATACGAGTAACTCAAAACGCCGCGTCTTCGTTAAATGCATGATGCAATTTCTCTTTTAAATGTACCTTTGTTTCATCGTTGCTATTTTTGTATTTCAAACTTATACGGTTGTGATAATGTTAGATTACTCTTTTACTTATATTTTTTGTAGTTTCTAATTATATTAATCAAACTAGAATAATTAAATAAATCGATATTTTGTGTACCATCGATGTTTATTTATTTGAGTGGTGATTTGCGTTTTCAAGTTAGACTATGATGACTACCCAAACCTAACCATGATTATGAAATTGTCTGTAACATGCACAATCGCTGTCAATTATGATCATTAATAGAAATTAATTTAAATTTTTATATCATTCAATCAGGCTTCATCACCAGATTGCGGACCGTAAAAATGAATTTTTGGTTGTGTTATGCTAATCCAGCCGACAGATCTCAAGCGTATATTGGCTTGACATAACCTGACCAACATTTAAATCCGCCATTCAATATAGTTTGGTTTATTGTTAAGTTTCGTCACGCAGTCGGTGTGGCGTGGCGTTATGTTTGCGGGCGTATTGGGGTCGGAATCAGGTGTACTTATGTAAATAAGCCGGCACCAATTTCACCATCTGAGAACGTCTTCCTTTCCCCGCCAATTTTTATTGGTTTACCGCAGACCGCTCCGGATCTCTATCGGAATACGCAATGATCTGATGGTAACTTATTTTGACTATCATCATCGTTGGCAAAGCATTTTGACGGGATACTCAAACTAAAGAAGGAAATGCTTTGGCAACGGCCTGCAGCACTTTCAAACTCAAACTTTTTTATTCAGAATAAATTTTTGCAAATGTTCTCTGAACGTCTACATGATGCCTACCACCGGTTCGGGAACTAACCCGGCGTAAGAAACTCGCACGGGGGGGAGAAAAAATTAATCTTTTAAAATAAGGTTTACAATGTTGTAACTTAAAATTATTTTCGTAACAATAATGATCGATTGAAGGATGGAGAGAAATTCATCCAATGTTTGCAAACATGAAAACGAAAATATAACGATATTTTTTTGTGCAAATTAAATATGTATACAGCTATATAACGTCTTAGTTCAACAATTATTCTAGGTGCCTGCTTATTTTTCATAAACTCCCACGTGTCAATAATAATTTCTAAATATTATGCTCAAATTCCACGAGATATTCCGAAGATTCCCCATCACGTATTAATATCATGGATTAGCATATCATCGAAGTAACTCCATCCATCACCCGTCTCGTCAGATTAAACTTTTCATAGCTCATGTCCCGAGGAGCCATTAGGTGTAATACGGCGTATTATTCAATTCTGGAGGCTCTCAAAAGGGTTCGGCCCTTTCACGAATTCATAAGACGCTCCGAGGGTCCTTTTGTCAACTACACAATCGTCGACTTTTAAAATGTCTGCGAGTTTATCGGAACTGTTTGCCTTTGATCTGATCTGGTCAGTATCGTCATTGTGCTTTTGCATTTCTACGTGACAAACTCTTCATCGCCGTGATGAAGCAGTCCTCCGCATCGGATTTCTGCCTGTATTAATATTTTGGCATAAAACGTCGGTGCTGTTTTGGAACACCGTAGCAAACTTTATGATAAATGCATGTCTTTGCATGTGTTAGCAACACCTTTGCAGCTCCTTCCAAGTAATTTCCATGATAGATGACGGCGCTTGATTTCTGCCATTAGATACCTCAGCCTGGAACGCCAAATTACCAGAAGTTAGTTATGCAAATATTTACTGGCATACATTGTGCGTATTATCAATTTGTGAGCTATTTCGATAAAATGGAAAGAAAAATACCGGAGATTTTTTACAAATAAATCTCAAACCATACGAGAGAGTTTTACAAAAGTTTTGCGAGCAGACTCACTCGAGACGATAGTAAATGAAACAATATGGAGTGTAGAAATCATTACTTTGCCGCTATATTAAAAGGCACTAAGCAAAAGTTTGCCAATAAAACTTTGTTTGCTCCAGAGTTTTAATAAAAAATAGCTCGTGCGATCTCGCAACATATAACACGGCCAGAATTTACTAGGACACACAACTTTTTGGCTAATTTTTCCAACGTTTTGGCTTTTTGGGTAAGGATTTTTTAACCTTGAACTTCATTAACTTCTACTTATGAAGCAAAACAAGATGCAGACTACTGTTAATATTACTTTCAAGTTTAAAAAGTCTGAAATCCCTGTATTAGAAAATATGACATGACACTATAATAAATTTTATTAGATCAACCAATAACCAGACTACCATGAAAATGTTAAAGCCGAATTACGTTAAATATAATGAAAATTTTGACGAAAGTGTATGTTATTTTGCTTCCGTATCCCTACTTCCATATGAATATTATAAACGCAAAGCATATATCCATACTAATATTCTACATGCGAAAATGTGTCTGTCTATTACCTCTTCACGCCCAAACCACTGAACCGATTTTGATTAAATTTGGCATGGATATACTTTGAGTCCCGGGAAAGGATATAGGATACTTTTTATCCGGGAAAAATATAATCCCGAGCGATAAACAAATTTTGGTGCATCGGAGTTGCGGCCGTCATAGATTCTTAATAAATTAAGGTTAAGTAATCATTAAATCTGAGTACAGCCACAAGTACCCTAACTAAGTGGTGGAACATCAGAAAAAGCTCATTAGTTCATTACACTTATACTGAAGACGTAATTCGTGAGGAGGTCGTTAGTGTGCGATATTTGTCACCCGCGCCGACCGGGGAGTCCGTTATGGTAATAGCCCCCTGCTGATGTATCGTCAGTACAATTGATTAAGTTCATGATACAAGTTTTATCATCGTTTGGAGTTAAGGTTTATCTGGTGTAAGCTTTGAAACTACTGGAATGATTTAGATAAATTTTAGCTACAAAGTAGAACACAGGGCATGGGCATGTTTTTATAATTAACTAGATCCTATGTCCTTTCCTGGGACTCAAAGTATGTCTAAACCAAATTTCAGCTAAATCGGTGCAGCCGTTTGAGCGTGAAGAGGTAACATACAAACAGATAGACAGACAGACACACGTTCGCATTTATAATATAACCTTAGTAATAGCCATTAGCCAGTATAGAAGATCAATAATATTGTTGTTACTGGTCTTCTATAGACTTTTAATTTATGACATACTTGTTTCTAAGCATTTCAATATAATCCTTTTATCTGCGTTTTTCATCTTCTTTGAAGAAAATAATAATTTTCGGTTTATTTATACTAGCTATTTGACCGAGCTTTGCTCGGTATTCGATAAAACACGAATTTGACACATTAAACATGACATTCTTTTTAAATGATTCCTAGCTAGATCGATTTATCGCCCCCGAAACCCGCCTTATACTAAATTTCATAAAAATCGTTGGAGCCGATTTCGAGATTCCGATTATATATTTATATATATACAAGAATTGCTCGTTTAAAGATATAAGATAAGATACTATATAGTCACATAAGCCATAAATCTAAGTTAGCTCTATCATTAATTGATCGTTAGTCACACAAGATACATCACCGCCGCGCGCCGGCCGAGAGTGTCGCGACAGAAAACAATTGACTTGTAACGAACTTCAGAGAACTGATTGGACGCCGACCAACTATTTGCGACTTACGAGGCTCTGTATAATTTAGTTAACTACATATTAGGATCTAGTAGGTTTCTAGGTTTGAGTTTACAGCTGGGCTAATTAGTTTGAAATTCTACGAAGCGTTCTTGAAAAACACGTAGCGGTCTTCGTTGATTTATTCATTTCAATGTCGGCAGCGTAAGTGGGCCCCTAGATGATCAATTTTTATGTGTTCATCTAGAACAATATTATTGATTTTTTTTGAAAATGAGATTGAAAGGCGGACCTAGACCATAGGTTCTTAACGTGGGCGATAACCCTCCCCCCCCCCCCCCCCCCCGTGCAGCAATCTAAATGTCGATTTGTAAATATTTGTTTCACTTCCATACCCATCAAAATCCTTGCAATATTTTCACGCGATATACGTGTATACTGTATTGCATAATACTCGTATAACGCCTCCGTGGTCTAGTGGTATAGAGCGGCTCTTGACTCAGAGGTCGTGGGTTCTATTCCCGCGTTGGATACATGTTATTTCCAAGTTTGGTTAGGACAATGCAGGCTGATCACCTGATTGTCTGACAAGTAAGATGATCCATGCGTCGGATGGGCATGTAAAAAGTCGGTCCTGCGCCTGATCTCTCGACGCCGCCGGTCGTGTCGGTCTTTCGTCCCACTGGGTAATGAGAGAATAGGAATAGAGACTCTAGTGTACTGCGCACACATTTGGGCACTATAAAAGTACTCCTGCGTACCTGGCCTGGTTTCAACGAAACAGGCCACCGTCACCGAAACCGGTGTGGGAGCTATAAGCTATTTACTATTACTAATACTCGTATTTTCTCTTGCCTATAAAAGTTTGCGTTTTCGCGTCGAGAAAGAGAAAAATCACGACTTCCTCATTTGTCATCGATGAAGGCAGTTCGACTTCGAGCCATAAAATGATATTACGTATAACGAGCCTCCGAGTGAAATGTTTCGGATACGGTCGTTCCGGATAAGTTGTTTCGGATTCGGTTGTTTTATGGCGGCGATAAAGTCAAATTATTGCAATCACTCCTCTGCAGCGTGACGGACGACGCGTGAAAGTGGATTTTGATGCAATCGTTATCGGCGGGGAATCATCATAATCATCATAATCATCATCATCATCATCATTATCATCATTTTTTTTATGAAATAAGGGGGCAAACGAGCAAACGGGTCACCTGATGGAAAGCAACTTCCGTCGCCCATGGACACTCGCAGCATCAGAAGAGCCGCAGGTGCGTTGCCCTCCTTTTAAGAGGGAATAGGGTAATAGGGAAGAGTAGGGATAGGAAGGGAATAGTGGAGGGTAGGGAAGGGAATAGTGTAGGGGATTGGGCCTCCGGTAAACTCAGTCACTCGGCGAAACACAGCGCAAGCGCTGTTTCACGCCGGTTTTCTGTGAGAACGTGGTATTTCTCCGGTCGAGCCGGCCCATTCGTGCCGAAGCATGGCTCTCCCACGTATACAGTTTACACGTGGGAGAGCCATGCATTTTCCCACGTTCACATTATCGTGGTAATCAACATCATCGTAATCATCATCATCGTAATCATCATCGTCAGATAAATTGAGTTTTTAGTTAGCTGGTGACTTTGATGGTAATGAAAGATAACTTTACTCGAGTCCAGTGTACCTTTTGAAGTTTTGAGTGGTTAATTGTGTAAAATGAAAAGCTAGTAAATAGGTAAAATCACGTTGGCGATTCCGTATGAGTTGAGGACGTGCGTTCGTGCGATTTCAGGATATCTTCCAGTGGTCAACACTGTACACACCTCAACGCAATCGTGTTTTAATTTAATATACTTAAAGTAAATCTTTATACAGTGTGTTAGTGTAAACACCTTTATCCTTGAAACCATCAAAATATGAGCCCATCAAAATGAACAACTTTTTCTATCAGAATAATGCTGGGAACTAAAAAAAAGCCGTCTTCATGCCTATACGGCTCTGATCGGCAATTTGTATGGGTATGGAGACGGATTTTTTTAGTTCCCAAAATTGTTCTCATAGAAAAAGTTGTTCATTTTGACGGGCTCATTTGATGGTTTCAAGAATAACGGTGTTTACACTAACATCTTGTATAATTAAAGGTGCTCCCTCACTGGGAGCATTCACGTGTAATGTAACATTAAACATTCGACTTTGAGCATTCCATAGCTAGTTGATGTTACAAGTTGTATCAAGATATTACACACTGTATAATATAAGGTGCGCATTGTAATGCTCGGCTCTCCTCCCTCACTGCTGTAATGCTCGACTCTGTAACGTTACATTACAAGCGAATGCTCCCCGTGAGGACCTTAATGATAATTCTTAACTAACTTGATTAACAAAACTGCCAACGTCCTTACTTCTAGATAAAATTTAATACGAAATATAGAAATTTGACAAAGATTTGCGACAAATCTTCAGTCATTTTATTAAATCCTTTCAGATAGATTGCGGGGGACCATGTCAATTCCACATAAAAGCACGCGCGCTTAATGTAAAGCATGTTGGCAGCAAACTCAATATTGAACAGAACAAATTGAGTCTAATAACGTCGCCCTGGCGCGCTCCGTACATTTATACTGGATAGCGGCTCCGATTCCTTGAGTAATACATTCAACAAATAATAAATGGGAATTTTTGTATTGAGATATTTGAGAGACGGATAATTGGACGCTGTTAAGCATTCGTGTTCTAACCCACAAAAATAACGCATTCAGCAGCTATGAATGCAGTTATTATATGTTCTTTTGGTTGAAACAAGGCAGCATTCAAAATTTAACAAAAAATATTTGTGGGTTAGGACACAAATGCTTATCAGTGACCAATTATTACTAGATACTTCCTGTAAATAAAGATGCGGTAAATAAGCATAATCGACGTTGTCGAGGCGAAAACTTTAGTTGAAGTAAAACAACCCAAACAGCGCATCGAGGCATAAAACTTTATATACAGAGTGTAACAAACCCAAGTAATAATACTTCAAGGGGTGTAAGTGTTCCTGATATAAGGTTCACTATAACAGTAGCAGCGCTGAAAAAGCATTTTTTTCTGATTTGTATGGGTAAGCGCCCGAAAGTCATGAAAGTTTCCATACAAAAGTAAAAAAAATACTCTTTCGGCCCGCTACTTTTACAGTGAACTCTATCTCAGGAACGCATACACACCCTAAAGTATTTTCACTTAGTTTTGTTTCACCTTGCAGACGTAAAATTTTAAAATTTGTTTGTAACTCTGTACCTCGTAAATCTCGTTATTTTTATTACAGTACTAGCTGTCCCGGTGAACTTCGTGTCACTTTAAAACTTTCCCTGGACTTCTAAGAATATTTTAAGACTAAAATTAGCCCAATCCGCTCAGCCGTTTTCGAGGTTTAGCGTTACTAACACAATTGAAAATCCATTTAATATCTATAAAAAGATAATAAATAATAATTAATGAATTAAAAGATGAGAAACCTCTAGTGGAAACCTGTTCAATGTTCATATTGATGCGATAGATTGGAGCGATCTTAAATGAGAACTTCCTGGATGAAAGGATTTCGATGACATTTACAATTTTATACCCCCCATTTTCGATACATTGCCTCATTAAAATATTGCTATAACATGTCGTCTCTTTGAATATTCCATTTTCCATTGATAAAGAATAGAGGAAACAGGAAACACATTTTTTTAAATTCCTCATACGCGTTTGTCTATCTCCCGTACGTTTGTGTACCTAAAATAATTTCTGTTCAACGAAACGTCAACAGGAATATTAAAAATTGCATGTGTTTGCGATAGATACGGTTATATCTCCGTTCCCAAAAGATTCATAAGAACAACTATGTTAATGCTATTATTTTATGATACTCCCTTGAAGCCAGCTGACTTATTAGGTAGCTAGATCGTTGGTTAGTTGGGGTGACCCAACTAACTAACAATGATTAGTAATAAAATAACTGTACTTTTTTTTAGTATTTAGATTTTTAGTGGTAGGTTACTCGTACTTGTCTTTCCTAGTAGGTTTTGCAATATTACTTTATTATTATAATATTATCCCGTGAAGCCGTGTTAACGTGGGAGAGCCATGCTTCGGCACGAATGGGCCGGCTCGACCGGAGAAATACCACGTTCTCACAGAAAACCGGCGTGAAACAGCACTTGCGCTGTGTTTCGCTGAGTGAATGAGTTTACCGGAGGCCCAATTCCCTTTCCTATCCTCCCCTATTCCTTTCCCTTCCCATCCCTATCCTCCCCTATTACCCTATTCCCTCTTAAAAGGCCGGCAACGCACCTGCAGCTCTTCTGATGCTGCGAGTGTCCATGGGCGGCGGAAGTTGCTTTCCATCAGGTGACCCGTTTGCTCGTTTGCCCCCTTCTTTCATAAAAAAAAAAAAACAAGTCCTGTACGAGCTTTTTAACACTGTTATTTGTTAACTGTATATCATTTTCTTAATAAATAAATAAAATAAAAAATATTTTTTTAGTTTTCAATGTTCTTTTATTAATTAATGATAATAGTGATTAAAGATCTTCTTTAACATTATATTAAGTAGTTTTAGTGTAGCATTATTTTAAATTACTAGTAGTACTAATAAACAGCTCTGGCGTTGGTAGAAACTTTTAAACAAATACTTTTTATTTTTTTCAGTATTACCTTTTTTTTTTTGTTTGCATCCCAGTATTTGTTCAGTATTACCTTAAATTATAATCCAGTGGTTGGTTTAGTGGATAATGAATAATGATGGCGATCTTGACTCATATCTCGATGTTCATGTTAAGTTTATCATAAGATTATTATCAATGTAGAATTCAGGATACGAACCTACCTGGAGTTACTTAAGCACTCACGTTGTAATTAATTTTATATCCCCCAGCGAGCGACAAATATCTATTCAATTTTAACTAAGACTATATTATATAAGCCGCAGTACATGCAAAACTGATTTTCTTAATGAATCATTATGGTTTTAGAGCAACACGAGCAGAACCAATTATTAATCCATACTAATAATATTATGAATACCTCTTCACGCTCAAACTACTGATCCGATGTTGTCGAAATTTATTATGGATATACTTTGTCCCGGGAACGGACATAAGATACTTTTCATTCGGGAAAAATGTGCGGTTCCCGCGCGATAATCGAATTTTGGCACACCTATGCTAGAAGCGAGTGTATGGAATGCCCCTATTTTGAGTCCTCGGTCCTCGCATGTGACAATCTAAGATCGACCTTCGAGACTTGGGAATATGGCCCCTGGACCTTAATTACGACTTGTTGATTCATAAGAAGTATCGTATCGTATCATTCGTCTTGGCCGTGAGAGTAGAACTGGTTGCATGGCATTCGAAATTTTGTTATAAGAAATTGTGATATTATTCACTATATTCCCTTGTCATCAAAACTTCTGTAACGCTCTTAAAATAGCTTACACAGAGTACTCATTTTAGCGGCTAAAGTACACAAAACGGCCCATAAAGGGCAAAGTAAGGATCAAGTGAGTTCAAGCAGCTCGTCCGTAGATCTTCGACGGAGGCACGTAGCAGGACGTGCTCCGCCCTCCTCCGCCCCCCTGCGCCCCCAGCCCCGCTAGCTGGTAATACTGATGGCAGTATGTAATTGTAATGGCACAATGGATACGCTATATTTCGATCTTTTTAAATATTTATAAAATACTCGAGAACCATATTAAGTCAGATTTCGAGTATACTTAGCTGTTTTAAGTTTGAAGTTTGTAGTTTGCAGGGATTGTTTTTCTTCTTAAATAAAAAGACTGACAGATATTAATTTTGCTCGAAATCTTCCGCGTCGTAAAGTTTCTTCTTACCTTTGACATATTTAAATCTGATTGCACAATATATTTTGTCAGCACCGTACGCAACGCATTGTACAAGAAATGCGGCGCGTTCGGTACGGACGAATGTACGAGATTTCACATCATTAATTCATAATAGGAATTAATGATGTGAAACCTCGCACATTCGTATTGTAACGTATTCTAAAATGCGGCGCGTTCGGCGCGTGAGTTCTAATAAATGTGAGATCACCCGACACGGACAAAATTATGCATAGCGTGTAAATCGTTTAGCGAACCCAACAGCTGGATAGTGCACTTGTGCTAACCCGGCGCCATTATTTGAAAACTGGCAACACACAATAATTATAATTCACTCACTCGGGCTGAACACGAACTCATTAATTAAGGAAAACTCGCCCGCGTGTTTTTGCAAGCGCATTGTAAGCAGTTGCCGAAATATTACAGCATGAATACAGCTTGTGTTTTTAGACGCATTTTGGCTGGTTTTTACAACTCAAACAGCGGAGTAATTTTCTATTAAAATGAAATAGAGGGTAAAAGTAAGCCAGTTTGAAATTGTTTTTATAAATATTAAATATTTTGTTTTAAATTGCTATAAGGCAATGTTTTAAGATAAATTGACACAGACCTACGTAGTACGGTTTGATAGAGTCAAGCCTAGCCTCACAATTATTATTGACTTCACAAATATAACCCGACTGAAGGATCTATGAATCAATTGTTCTAATGTAAACCAAAAACCAAACAGCATACGTTTATAAGGTATAAGTTTACTTATACCTTATAAACGTATGCTGTTTGGTTTTCGACGCTAGATGCAAGAAAGTTTTTGCATAATATGCGCAGATGAAAAGCTTATAAGGAAAACCTTACCATGATCTTACATATTCGCCCTGGCCCCTACATGCTACGTACCAACTTTTCCCTCAACTAACATTTTCAATTACCGCTAAGCTTAGCCACTTCTAAGCATGGCGACACGACTCAGTATCCTTCAATAGAAGAACGATTCGTTTAGCGCAAGTCTTTTCACGTTTCCCTGAACCTCAGTGTTCATTTTCAATTAGGTACGCCACATTTTCCATTAAAAGAAGAAAAAGTACAATCTATTTTCCTGCTTTGAGTCTTTCGGTTGAAATTGAGCTCTCTATTGAAATAGCAAATGTATTATGAACCATTTGAAACTATCGAACAGTCGATAAATTAATATCAATAATAATTTTAATAATATATAGATGCGATAAGTTTGAAAGTACCTATTATAGATTCAAGCTAAACTTTAACCATCAGATCGATTATTACATGACATTTATTATCTAAATTCGATTGAGATAAAATTTGGTAATTATCTACGAATAATAAAACTAAGGAATAGTAACCGTGTCAAAAAAATTGTCCGCGAGTCTACAAAATGTGTACCGAATACATGCATACTTTATGCATGTATTCGGTACACAATTTCGTGTAAATATAGAAGTGACTATTAATGTCAACGGCTTTATTTAGTAAAGAGTGGTGTTTCGTTGCTATTGCCATATTTTAGTGTGCTAAAAGGAACCAAATTCAAAACGGTTGAAGTATGGGAGTAACGTTTTAAAGAAACGTTTTTATTATTCGTAGGTAATTATTCAAATATTTATTATTTACTTTAAAACCTAAGAAAGGACCTTAGATATTAGTGACTTATGTAAGCTTCTTTCACAGTATTTCTCCTTTAGAAATGTTCTAACTATACGATAAACAATATAGTTTTTTATAACTGCTGTTTGATTGAGAAAGGAAAATCATTTGAATTGAAAGAGAAAAATTCTCTTTCGATTCAAGCGGAATACCGGAATGCCAATGACTCGATAGGAATGCCGGAATCCCAGAACGTCATAAAACTTCTCCAGATATTGAATCAAATACTTCAGTGGTCGTTGGCTTTTTTGGCCGATCTACAGAACATGCTGGGCATGCGCGTATGACACACGCGCCACGCATCCACCTTGACCGGCGACGCTGCCAAGTGGCCGAGGTCACTGAAATGCTAAACGCCGCTACTGAAATACCAATCAGAGTTAAACTTTTTAATCGGGACTTAACGCGACTTATTTAAGTAGTAATGCTACTACGAGTACATACTTTTTCTCGACGTTTCGGCCGTGTTGCAACGGCCGTGGTCACGAGGGGACTGCAGGAGTGCGACGTCTTCGTTTTCACCGGGCGGTCGGTTCTACGACTACCCTCGAGTTGTCCAATATTTGGGTTCCAATACACTGAAAGTCAGTAGGTTCACTGCGACACACTACACTAACTGTATCCGGGTGTAAACCCGGATACAGTTTAATTATAATGCAACGCGAAAGTTTAAAATAAAACCAATCAGAGTTGTCATTTATATAGTGAGTTATATTATAAGCTAGATATGACGCTCGCAACGCCGTCAAAATTAGTTTGTCGCGCGGGAACCGCACATTTTTTCGGGACAAGAATATCCTGTGTCCTTTCTCGGGACTCAAAGTAACTCCATACCTTTCAACAAAATCGGTTCAGCGGTTTGAGCGTGAAGACAGACAGACACACTTTCGCATTTATAATATTAAATAAAAGAGACAACGCCTCCGTGGTACTAGTGGTATAGAGCGCGGTTCTGGACTCGTAGATCGTGAGTTCGATTCCCGCGTTGAAAACATATTGTTATTAGGACGATGCAGGCTGATCACCTGATTGTCTGACAAGTGAGATGATCCATGCGTCGGATAGGCATGTAAAAAGTCGGTCCTGCGACAGATCTCTCGCCGGTCGTGTCGGTCTTCCGTCCCACTGAGTTATGAGAGTAAAGGAATAGAGAGTGCTCTTGTGTACTGCGCTCACACTTGGGCACTATAACATTACTCCTGCGTAACTGGCCTGGTTTCAATGAAACCGGCCACCGTCACCGAAACCGGTGTGGGAGCTATTATTATTATAATTATACATATTAATTATTATATTTTTTATTAAATAGTATAATATTAATTAATATACTATTAAATAAAAAATATTAAAAGTACTAAAAGTAGGTAAATAGATGAAAGTTTTTTTGGCGTTGATTGGGTAGGATCTAAGGTTTGACGTGTAGGAAGTATTTACTGACGGTGGTTATCAGTAGTGACAGCTTCTGTGGGTTGATACTTCCACTGATGGTGTCCACCATGACCGAAAACCATCCGCGGAGTATCCTGTGAGGATCACAGGATACCGATATAATAAAGCTAATAATAACAATTTCTTATCAAAGTTGTTCAAGTAACTAGCAACACTAACATATTTTCATGTTAGTGTTGCTGGTTTACCATTTCATGGAAATACCATTGCGTGAAATTAAAATAGCAGAATAATTAATGAATTTTCTTCACTTCACTGATTAGTAATTTGTAATACGGAAACATCACAATCATATCACTCCGACTCCAACTGCTCACAATCAATCGTCAGTCAATACGGTGATGTATGATCGGGCGCGGCGGTAAACAGCCTGATTCAGATAATGATGCTGTCAATCACGCGGCTTATCCTCACGTCACGTCACGCTGATCAAATACTGCCTTAGGTTTATATTGATAGCTGGAATAATCACTGCCGTGATGGTTTAGAGCGTGGCATTTTGAGTCGAAGGTCGTCGGTTCGAATTCCGCACTGAGAAAGTTGTTTGTAACGTTTGGTTAGGACAATACAGGCGGCAGCAGGCGGGTCACCTGATTGTCAGATAAATCAGATGACCTATGCGTCGAATGGGCGGGTAAGGCGTCGGTTCTGTGCCAAACCTCTCGCCAGTCATGCCGGTCATTCGTTTCATTGAGTTTCATGAGAGTCAAGGAAGAGAGAGTACTCCTGAGTGCGACGAATGCTCTTAGGTACTATGAATATCTTCACTTGGGCACCATATTACGATAACTACGCTGTTAAGCTCCCTTAACATAAATGTTTAGTTGTATGTCTAAAATTCATTTGAAAGGCAAAAAAGGTATGGACACATTCAGCGACAGTCGTGAAAATTTAATTCGGATTACACAGATAATGCCATGAATACATTGACGGAAATACGGGACCATATTGTGTAGCGGCTGTATGCAAAACCTAAACATGGAATTTAGTGGGAAATGATCCAATGGAACCTAGAATATTATAATATGATGAAAATGATGCCGAATTGAGCAGTTATGTTGAAATGATTTCGCATTTCGCTTGATATTCGCGGCTCAGCGGGGCTAAAATGGTAATATTTAGCAATTCCTCTCAATCAATTCAGCAAATGAATTGTCAAAACTGTCAAACTGACAAATGTCAAATCAGTGCAAAAATACAAAAATGAATTGCAAGCAGAATTTCATTTTGCGATATTAGAGAAATGAATCGTATTATGATTCATCTCATGATTCAACAAAGCGACCATTTTAGCCCCGCTGTTCACGATCCCGCTGGACTTTCATTTGTTGAATGAAATGCAGTAATGTAATATGCACATTCATCGGAGTATTTCAGTTAACGACGAAAACAGTATTATAAGTTTGACTTTGTGTGCATGCGGCGTAACATCATGGTTAAACCGATTTTGAGCTAGTATTTTTTTAGTTGAATGCTGACATGATTGAGTTAAAAAGAAAGGTTTGATTTAGATAAAATAAACCTAAACATAAAAAATATTTTGTGTTGATAAAATCCAGACTTCAAAGAGTTTTTCTAACATTCTTTGTTTGTATTCTAAAATAATCTACGGAAAGTATACACCTAGATGTACTAATACTTTTGGTTTCTATTCGATGTAAAATGTAATTTTTCATTACACCCACTTTATTTTATGTTTGATTTGTTCGAAAGGATTCAAGCCGACCCTCATTCGAAAGGGCTCAATCGCCAATAAAAGCGAAACCTCAGCAATAAAACGTAAACAATTTGTTATCCAGAGCCCTAAGCCCGAAGCCCTATACTCGAAAATACTTTTAGCCGGGTTTAAAATATTACTTTATGTGTACCTCACTGAAATTAAACGATATATTTTACAAATACAATATTCAAACACTTAACACAGCAAATTATATTGCATTAATATCCATACTAATATTCTAAATGCGAAACTGTGTCTGTCTGTCTGTTACCTCTTCACGCTCAAACCGCTGAACCGATTTTGCTGGGTATTTATGGATATACTTGGAGTTCCGGGAAACGAAATAGGTTACTTTTTATCCCGGAATAATGTGGACTCTCTTAGGCAAAGACTACTTAAGGGGGCGACTAACCCTAAAGTGCCGATTTCATAATTCATTTTAATACTTGAAAATAAGCCCCGAATTGTTTCATTTTCTAAAATTAGATACTACATTATATTTCCGAGAATTCGATCTGAGCAAAAACACGATATCTTAAAATTTTCTCGAAAGAAAAAAATCACAAAGATGCATCTAATTTTCACGAATTTTTCATTTATTGTCTTATGACACTAAATGATAGAATTTTATACAATGTGTTAAAATATTAACTTTGTTCAATGTACGGTTATCCGTACATTGAACTAAGTTAATATTTTAACACATTGTATAAAATTCTATCATTGAGAGATCGACCTAGCGGATTTTAAAAATGTTGTATATTTATCGAGTTATTGAGAAAAAACTAATTTGGCGATGAATCCGCGCCGTCCTTTTTTACCTGGCATATGAAAGACGGGCGTGAGTGTGAAGAGAGAAGGACGATGTCTGATTTTTGGGGTTAGTCGCCCTCTTAACGTATTGTGAAGAAAAATGAAGTGATGGCTTAAAATCTGAAATACGCCTAGGCTGCTTTTATCCCGAAATAGAAATGTAGAAATAGCATCTAGAGATTCTGAATAGCATTGATTTGATCACTGAATAGCATTTTTACGGGGCTTTGGCCCACCACACGTTCCCACCACTGTATCTCCTGTGTCGCCAGGATCGACAGCGTTATCCAACCACTACCCTTTGATATGATCTCAGATAGCCCAAGGGACGTGCAACGAAATTAAATCGAAAGAAAGTAGGTGGATTAGGAATTAGGAAATACCAGTAATTATTGTATCTTATAGCAGTGATTTTAACACAGAAGAAGGATTACTTTCATCATTATCAGGAGTTGGTCTAGTTTAGTACGACTACGAGTATATTTTGTTGTTTTTGCTCGTAATAGAGCAGAGCTGAGGACATTTATTACAGTATAAATCTTAACCCCGCCGACGCCGCGTATGTTTAAAAGGACCCCAGAGACCAACTTCTCATTCGAGATATTTCTATTAGTTTTTCATGATTTTTTTATACTTTGAGCCCCCGACAGAAAGAGGGGTGTTATAGGTTTGACGTGTCTGTCTATCAGTTTGTCTGTTTGTCAGTATGTGTGTGTGTCTATCAACAATGAAATCAAACATCCGTTTTTCATAATTACAATCTGAGTATCGTAATTATGTACAACTGTAGAATAGGCATAATTCATTCAGAATTTTAGAATTATAGCTCTAATCTGTCCACTAAATAATATATTATGTGTTAAATGTTATCTTAGGGTCAGCGCAAACAGGACGCAGTGCATGGGAGAGGATTAAAACACTTGACAATAAACTTTATAACTAAAGTGCATAAATGCCTGAACCTTACAAAAAATGCTCGCGCGTCCTCGAGAATACGTGGAATTCCCTTATCGCACTTTAGTGAAATAATTTTAAACTTTACTTTCAAGTGCGTTAATAAAATCCTCCCCGCTGCGCTGCGTCCTGTCTGCGCCGACCCTAATAGTTAGTTTATATTGAAACGTGACTTAAAGTTGAAGATACACTAGCCAACTCGTTTTCTTTATGGTATCTTTACAGATTCGATGATCAAAAATGTATGGAATTGACATATTAAGCGTTCGATAATAATAATTATTATGAAGTCGTTATTTAATGTCATGTCAATTTCATACATTTTTAATGGCGACTCTTTAAAGAAGCGATAAAGAAAATATGTTGGCTAGGGGTCCAGTTTTGCTTGAAGAATTTGAAATTGCACGTACCACGCACCGCAGCGTGCATATAATACGAATTTTCAAGCTTCGTCGCGTCCCGCCTCTCAATTTCGTCCTGAGAGTCGCGAGATGATGATAGATGTTGAGCTGTGAGAATTATGCAAATGTGTCATATCACAAAGATACACTCCTTGTATTTGGCCCGACTCGTAACCGATCTTATGATATACAATATATTTATCATAAATCTTAATACATAATATCACAGAATAAATAATTATACTCCACTCGGGCACAGTATAGCAATATGACATATCCCTACAGTAGTGAAACGAATGTACTTGCGCAGAGCAACGGAGGGGTACCCGCGGGGAAGCGGGCGGCGCGGGCCCGCGTATACAAACTCGCGGTGTTTGTATACCTGCGCGCACAGGGGTGACGTTGGCGCGTTGTCTACGAATTGTGTGTTGTAAAACGATAACTAATATTATAAACAATGAGATATTATAATAAATGTTCAGTGTACGGATGTAAATCTGATTCAAAAAACAAACAGGATTTAAATTTTCATAAATATCGGCTCACAGTTTACACAAATATTGTGTTGGTCTTGGCGGCATTTATTTGCATCGCTGTTTTATTGTTTACGTTGTAACAAGTGTTACAAGGAGAGAAACAATATAGAATAAATAAAAAATCTGTCAAATACCCTGTTACATACTAATTAGTACCTACCTAGCTACACACACCAAGTGTAATATTTTGTCCTTTGGGCCGCCCTTACCGCGCACGTAATAAGAGTTTTGAAGTGCTTCTGTTACACCTGACGAGTGATTAATTATTGGGTATTTTACTATATATTTTATATATTCGAAATTTCGAATGCGTCTTCATTATTTTAATCCTTCGATCGTGATTCGTGGATCCTTGGAAACCTATTGTTATTCTATTGTGTCTCGCTCACCGGTGAGCTTATGGGGCTTGATGGGTTAATTCATTTTTTAAATAGAGAACTAAAATTATCTAAAAATAAAGTTTCACGTAAATATCTGGCAGTACGACATAATATGTGAAATATAACATGCTGATTGAACCTGAGATTAAATGATAACATTTGCATTACAAGCACGATATTTTATTTTTATATTATTTTCCGTTCTGTGGCAATCCTGGCATATCTGCTCGGTACCTACATCGGTGGCGGCATCGTGCGACATCAAAGGCGTTTCGTTACTGTAGGGACTAATATTGCTATACTGTGACTCGGGCTAACTTGTCGCTAGCGGTCATTGACTCCCTGTCAAAAATTTGTCATTTTCCATATAAAACCACGATTCACAATATCTGACGCTTCATTGTCAATCGCGGTTTATATGGAAAATGAAAAGTTTTTGACAGGGAGTCAATGACCGCTAGCAACAAGTTAGCCCGAGTGGAGTATAGTACCTTATAATATTAAGACGTGACATTTTTTTTATTATTATTAAAATTGGGGCCGTCTATGGAATCTTCGTCCATATCCTTTTTATTTTTATTTTATTATTTAGATTTTTCGCCGTTTAAGACGTGACATTAGAGACAACGAAGTCACGGCATAGAATTTTTTCGATGAGTAGCAAATATTTTAGACTTTTGAATGCTCAAAAAACCCATTATATTAGTCATCACCATAAAGTTAATATACCTAGCGGAATAGAGAAACAAGGCCTGAGCAAGCGAGATGTCACTATCAGTAACACTGCGTGGTAAAAAGAGACTTGTGATACATGACAGCAACACTCTTTTTTTGACGTCCAGTCGGCACGTGCCGCACGTTGACAATTTAATCTCATAGAATTCTTGTTCAATCAAGCTTGTGTAAGTGTATACATACACATATTTTTACACACAGATAAAACCAATTATTTTGGTTACGTTTGACAGCTCGAGATTGTTGCTCTATTCCGCTAGGTATATTAACTTTATGGTCATCACTCACTAGAGCGCTTACAGACGAACGGCACTTGTCGACGGCACGCATCTTCCGCAGTCGACGGCATTCGTCGACAAGTTTAAAATAAATCAATGAGAAAAAATCCAGCGAAACTGCAGTCGACGCGTGGCGTCGACGCGTGCCGTTCATCTGTAGAACAATCCTATTTTTAATTTGATCTACCACCATACATCTACAGAAAAATGCTCAAAAAATAACTTAACTCTCCATTAAAATCAGATTAAACCTACAGCTAAAACTAATGAAGACATAAAGTGATGGGGTATAAAAGACCTCCAGTAAGTGGGTGTTACATTGACGGGCTCATTAATATAATGACCGCATCTCGTGATGGTCGTAACGAGCCCGTCGGTTAGTGTTGAGCGCCCTGATTTATTGGACTCTCATTTATTATTCATAATTTCGGCAATTTCTGTTTAACGATGGCCGTTTAGATCGCACTTAATGCCTATCGGGCTGTGAAGGGTTTGCTTCATGAAGTACTATAACAAAGTCTATTTTTCAGTCTCTAAATACCGTTATAGCATATCAAATAGCAACTACTAATGGTTCTGGGACACAATATATGTATATTTATGTAATTATGTAATTATATGGACATATTAAACAGTAGGTATACATTATACAATGTCAGAAATAGCACCTCGCTCCGTCTGATGATCTTTGTTTGATGGAAAAGAACGATTGCTAGATCCTGACCTATCCTATCTGCAGTAGAATGTAAAATCGATAGTCACTAATTAATTATAGATTTACGGCGGTTCCCAATATTTGATCTATCTCTGGTTTGGCCCTACTAGAGATAGGAATAGCTCACATTAGACATATTTATGTCAATTGTGAGCTATTACTATCTCTAGTAGGGCAAAATCAAATATTGGGAACGGCCGTTAATCGTCTTTAAATTAAATCGCTATGTCAATAATAGAGAAAAGTCGATAATGGTCGAAAAAGCATGTTTTTATTGTAAATTTCGTGCGCCTTCAATTTTTTTTATTGTTGTATGTTAGAGCACCCCAATATTATTTACTTTACAATGTACAGATACGTTTAATTACAAAAAACTAAGAACAACATTCGTGAGATATATTCTGTGAGCTAATAAAAAATACTTATCTAACGACTCCCAATTCTCGAAATTTATATTTTAAAATCCCGCTGTAACTCGCAAATTGGCGTGATCGGTTGAAAACGAGAATCGCAAATTTGTTCTTTCATTAAATTTAAAAAATGAAATAAGCGTGTTTTCTGCGAGGAGCGAAGAGTGGAGGAAGGAGCTCTCTGGGGAGAGATTACTCAGTTTACACGACCGAGCGACTCCGTGCGATGTTTTGTGATATAAATTATGTTACTGAATAAATGAAGCTGCCTGGTTCAAGTTTAAGGCCCGAATCACACCGGAATGGCAGCGCAGCGGCGAGCATTTTCAGTGTCATACTATGATTTCAAACTTTATCTTGATTATTGTAATACATAGTATCGCTTGAGAAGTCGCGGCCGCGAGACTTTCCAAGTTTCTCAAGCGATACTATGTATTACAATAATGCTGCAGCCGCACATGCGTCTACCGTACGAAGCTTCGTGCTATGAGACGATACTATTGGACGATAGAAGCAGATCGTCCAATGTTATCGTTTTAAGCACGAAGCACTACGCAGGTGCGGCCCGGGCATAATGAAGATAAAGTTTAAAATCATATGACACTGAAAATGCTCGCCGCTGCGCTGCCATTCCGGTGTGATTCGGCCCTTAGGGTCCTAGGGGTGATGCTGCCGCCGGGCCCTAAATGTTGCTACAAGATAGTGGCATGTAAAAACAAGTGGCAGTTTGATTGTCATTTATGGTCGTTTTCAGTTTTGTAGGTTTACCAACTTCTCTTCAGGCTACGTATCGGCCTTACTTATCTATTTATTTTTACCAACACCTATGTGCTACTTAAGGTCTTAAGCCATGAAGAAATTGCTGATATAATATTTAAAAATTTTAAAATGTTGAAAATCTTTGGCGAAATCTTTATAAGAGACCTACCTGTCTATCTCTTCAGATTTAAGGCCCTGTATTCCCAGAAACGGGCGATTTTCAAAATTTAAAAGTGACAGGAGACATAAAAATATAGTAATATAAATTCTGAAAAAAATATATGTGTTAGTTAAGGATCTAACGCAGTGGAATTTCTATTCCATTACACAATATCATGAACTTCAATCGATAGAGACGAAGACAGAGAGGTAACTTTGGGATTTTTTCTATCGTTCATGATATTGTGTAATGGAATATAAATTCCACTGCGTTAGATCCTTAACTAACACATATATTTTTTTCAGAATTTAAATTACTATATTTTTATGTCTTCTGTCACTTTTAAATCTTGAAAATCGTCCGTTTCTGGGAATACAGGGCCTTAACCAAAGTTTGGTAAATCGTTAATGTCCCCTGGGCACTTAGAAGGCTTAAGACGAGCATTAAATTTCATTCGTAGACATCACGAAATAAGATATTATCGTGTATTTTAATATAATTTTCATCTAAAGAGTGTGACGAACGCAAAAAATCAAACATCGTCCACCCACGCCCGTCTTTCATATGCCAGGTGAAAAAGGACGAAGCGGAATCAGCGCCAAGTTAATTTTCTCTTAATAACTCGATAAATATATAATATTTTTAAAATCCGCTAGTACAGTCCTTCGGTAGTAGAATTTTATATTATTTATTAAAATATTGTCTCAGTTTGTACCGTTTTGGAAAGAAATGAAAATATTGGTGATGAAAAGATGCATGTTTGTATCGAGAAAATTTTAAGATCCGACCTCCTGTGACCTACATAATTATGTAGGTCACAGGAGGTCGGCGCGAGCGCATACCTGCGCGCGTGCTCCCCGTACAACTTCGTTTCAGGCACTGAAGCGCGGGAAATAGGCACTTATCTCCTGAAGCTGGAATGTCGTTGTCACAGGTGCGGGTTTTATGCCGTGCCGTATCGTAAATAGCAGCTACCGTACTCTTATTTAAGTATTATAAATGATGTTTTATTATTTTATTGTATTATTATATTATGTATAGTATTATTATTATTATTTATGTTGAATCTGTCGTGCGTCAGGCGTAATATGTATAGGAACCACGGAAGATCAGGTACCGCGGTGCAGTGTTCTGCGCCGTCGTAATACACCTGAGTGGGTATCCTTTTCGGCATTATACAATGCACTGCCTGATGATGCCATTTTTTTTTTGTAGTTTGTTGTTTGTTTTATTTTTTCTTTTGGGTTATTGTTTGCTTAAGTGTGTGCAGTGTATTGTATTTATGTTTGAATAAATTTTTTATTATTATTATTATTATTAAGATGTCGTGCTTTTGCTAGTATTGACCTGCGCAAATATAATGTAGTATCTATGGTTAAAAAATGAAACATTGGTAGCCTATTATCAAGTAAAAGTAACCTCCTTTTTTTGAATTCGGTTAAAAATTAATTATAAAATTATAAGATCTATTTTGTTTTAGTCGCCCCCCTAGTATCCCGCACTTTAAAGTTACTTATACAGGGTGTAACAAAAATAAGTGATAATACTTTAGGGTGTGTACGTGTTCCTTGCAGAGAGTTCACTGTGAAAGTAGCAGCGCTGAAATACCAAATTTTTTTTCACTTTCACTTTTGTATGGGCCCTTGCCCATACAAAAGTGAAAAAAAAATTCGTCTTTCAAAGCTGCTACTTTCACAGTGAACTCTCTACAAGGAACACGTACACACCTTAAAGTATTATCACTTATTTTTGTTACACACTGTAGAATAATGGTCGCTGATAAGCATTAGTGTCCTAACCCACAATGTTTTTTGTTGTTAAATTTTGAATGCAGTGCAATGTTCTAATCATCAAAGAACATAACTGCATTCATAACTCAATACGTAATATTTTTGTGGGTTAGTACAAGAATGCTTAACAGCGTCCAGATAGCATTATACGTGGATGCGTCCGTGCATTCATAACATCGAGTTCAAAGCTATCCAGCAGCTCTCATATTCCAGACGGATGGAGTTGAAACTTTCAGGAACGCTGTCATTTCTCAGCGGAGTAACGATATGTTCGCGAGTTACATCGCTTGCAACTTTCATCTGCAGATGAATCCATTTCATCGTAAAATGTCTTTTCCTAGCTTACCGGCTAGGTGTTGACTGTAATTTCGTTCTAGGAGGAATTCGTGCGGAAACCGTACTCTTTGCTGGCCTATGCAACTATATCATTTCTCGAGATTAAAAATATGATAGAATATTTTTAATCTCGAGAAATAATGATAGGAATATATATAGGAACGAGCTTTTGCCTGCGGCTTCGCTCGCGTTAAGAAGTATTATTATATACAAACTTTCATCCCCTATTTTAACCCCTTGGAGGTGGAATTGATCAAAACTCTTTCTTAGCTTCTGCTAAGAAAGGTATACATCTGATATGACGTAGGCATCTGCCTACGTCATAATATCTACCTGCATGCCAAATTTCAGCCCGATCGGTCCAGTGGTTTGGGCTGTGCGTTGATAGATCACCATGTCAATCAGTCACCTTTGAGTTTTATATATATAGATAAGGATAGAAAGATAATGATAGGATCTGCCTAACGTGTCCTTATTTACTAATATTATAAATGCGAAAGTGCGCCTGTCTGTCTGTTACCTCTTCAGGCCCAAACCGCTGAACCAATTTTGCTGAAATTTGGTATGGAGATACTTTGAATCCCATGAAAGGACATGGGATAGATACATAATATTAATCCCGGAAAAATTGTGAAAACGCGCAATAAATGAGTTTTAGGCGTCATTTAGTTTATATTTTTGCATGTTATTAATTGGTGGGTTAGTAAACAATATTACGTAGGAATTCTCAAAGAAAATAATGAGAAAATCATCTTCAAAGAGTCTTTTCAACGCTGAAGTAAAATAATTATTATAATTTAACGGAACAAAGAACTACAGGGATTCAAGGAAGCTAGTATATTTTCCTATAGTTTACCAAAATTTTCCATCAAAATATTATGTCGAGGAAATATTTTGGCTCAGGTGGTGGACATTTTGAGGCATTACCTTCGGCACCAGGTGCCTCATCAGGTCTCGGGGGACTCATAAATATATTACATGCACTTTGAACACTCCGTTCAAACTCTAAAGCTTTAATTTAGGAGTAATTTAATAACCATAAATATATTTCATATAAGCTTTTTAAATACTAAATTACAATAAGTAAATAAATTAAAAATAAGTACCTATATTTTACGGTTATCTTCTATCCGTAAAATATATAAGAATAAAGAAGATAAATTTACTATACATGTAATAAGTTTTTTAATTGAAACAAAAAAACCAATGTTGTTGCTCTGCAAAGAGAAATTTATTCTTAATGAAATTCACAAATCATACTTTTTACATCTACAATACAAAATAAGTATAATCAAGTAATTACTAACCTGCAAAGAGAAACAACATTAAAAGCTATTGCTTCAAATAATGTTATTTCTATTACAATCCTTAATTAGAATATTTCTTTTATAAAACACGTGGACACTTTCTGTAATAATTTTCCAGAAAAGACAAAGTGCGCCCCTTCCTAATAAAATATAGAGTGAAAAAGACTTGTCACCACAGATAATAATATTCTGATGTATGTGTCAAGTATTGCGCGGGTAATTTAAATTAAATGAAGTGTAAAAGAGCTTCATTTACATACATAAATACATACACTTTGTACTTCACATTATTTGCTTTTTACGAATCCTCTTTTATTATAAAACCTAAAAAGCAAATAAAATATGAATTAAGCTTCCTACGAAATCATTTCAAGCTGTTGATAACAAAATAAATGACCTTTAAGTAAAATAGATACAAAAATACATTTAATTTATAGTTTACAGTACTTGTAAAATATTAATTATTTACCTTTATTATGTTCCATTGTACAATATAAAATTTTAATATTTTGAAAGATGCAATAAAAAATTAAAACAACATTTTTTATATTATGAGATTCAGCATTAACGAACCAATTTGTATGGTGCAAAAACTATTTAAACAGTTTACAGGGTGAATTTTTAGAAAGAGCATTAAGGGCAAGTCCAAAATTAAATTGGTGTTTTCCATGGTATCGAATTTTGCCAACCATGCATGTTGTTATAAATTCATTCGTATACAGGTAACAAAAATATACTACTTTAGACAGTGTATGTGTCCTTTACTTTTTATGTGTAAACTGTGTGGGCAAACATCTCAGCGTCAGGAATTTACCCATACAAAAGTTTAAAAAACGTGACTCTTTTAGCGCTGCTACTTTCACAGTAAACTCTATACTTACAGGGGTCTATCACACCATAAAGTATTGTTACTTAGTTTTGTTACACTTGTATTATTATAGTGTATAAACTATACAGCCAGCATAATATAATTTATTACTTACTTATAACTATTCAGTAATCTATGTTATATCTGCCTCCTTTTTATAAGTCAGTTAATTATGTACTAGTAAAAGTCATGAACGCCACGCACTGTAAAACTCTGGAACGAACTGTCACCACTCACCAGCAGTATTTTCGGACCTACACGACCAGCAAACCTTCAAGAAGAGAGCGTATTCCCTCTTAAAAGGCCGGCAACGCACCTGCAGCTCTTCTGATGTTGCGAGTGTCCATGGGCGACGGTAGTTGCTTTCCATCAGGTGACCCGTTTGCTCCCTTATTTTATTAAAAAAACAAACACAGTAACCCAACAGCTCACGTCACAGAAAACCGGTGTAAAACAACGCATGTACAACAAGTGAACTCACGAAGTGTGTAACAAACCGGGAAGAAAACTCGAGGGAAGTGAAGCTGATGTGAACATTGCGACTAACTTCACACTAAACTTGACTCTCAAAATGAAGAACAGAAGAGTCCTTCCTAAGAAGTTAACTTCATAACTTGTGTGTCTAACTCTTTTGCTATACAGAGTGTAACAAAACTAAGTGATAATACTTGAGGGAAACTGGTGATGCTGCACTGCAAAAAGTTAAAAAGTCAGCTCTGCTACTTTCACAGTGAACTCTTTACAAAGAACACATACACCCCCTAAAGTACTATCACTTAGTTTTGTTACATATTATATGATGAGATGTATAGAGACACATAAATTCATGTCCAAAACACAAGACAATTCCACTGTAATATACAGGGTGCGATTAAACCTGCCGGCCAAATTTCTATATATTTATACTTATTAAAAAAAATACTTGTCTTTTTCTTTTATAATAACTCAGTACTAAAATATTGAGAAATAGCTTCCGAAAGTTTTCCTAAAAAACACCACAATTAATGGACATAACGCGTCGCCGGCGCGTGCCTCGCCGCGCCTCCCTGGCACCCGCGCCACCCCCGCTCTACCCACCGCCGCGAAGTGACCGGTATGCAACAATTTCAGGTGGGATAAAATATGTTATTGTAAAAAAACATTGCCATATTTCTTAGTGTTTTTGTTTTATAATAAAAGCTGTAACTGTAACACATGAAAACATTTTAAATCAATTTTGCTGTTCCTCGTTGAGAGAAAATAATATTATTCTGTGCACATAAAAAATCGGCCAAGTGCGAGTCGGACTCGCGCACGAAGGGTTCCGTACTGTTATAGAGCAAACATAGAGCAAAAATTGTGTTTTTGTATAGGAGCCCCCCTTAATTTTTTATTTTATTTTAACATTATTCTTAAATATTGAAGTAGACATATAATTAAGGCTTTTTTGAAAATATCAAGTGCCTACCTGTTACTATTATTGATGATTGATATCGAGCAAAAAAGGCCAAAAAAATCACTTTTGTTGTATGGGAGCCCCATTTAAATATTAATTTATTTTGTTTTTAGTATTTGTTGTTATAGCGGTAACAGATACACACAATCTGTGAATATTTCAGAACTCCAGCTATAGCGGTTCTTGAGATACAGCCTGGAGACAGACAGACGGACAGACAGACATCGAAGTCTCATGAATAGGGATCCGTTTTCACCCTTTGGGTACGGAACCCTAAAAAAGAGCTAGAGAAATTAGTTATAATTATGAATAACGATGTTTTCAGTGAATGCCTAGCAGGCAGTAAGGAAAATTAGGGGTTTATTCAAGTAAGTGATTCACACAAAGGCAGTTGCTCCGTCGATCTCCGACAGACCCCCGTAAGGGTCAGCTTTGAGATCTCTTGTGTGTTAAATACTACAATATTTACTTCAAGCTAGTGAATACTGTTTACTGTAAGAACACCGCATTTTATTAAGAAGAAGCCTATGTAGTATGTAGCCTCTACTGGTGCCATATGGATTTGTGTATCATACTTATCATCCCACAAAAAATACGTATCGAGTTATGAATGCAGTTTATTTATTTATTTATTTTATTTATTGAAAAGCACAATACACAGTACAATTTGTACGTGGGAGAGCCATACTTCGGCACGAATGGGCCGGCTCGACCGGAGAAATACCACGTCCTCACAGAAAACCGGCGTAAAACAGCGCTTGCGCTGTGTTTCGCCGAGTGAGTGAGTTATCATTTAGTACAAGAATGTATTCATAACTCACGAAAAAAATGTGGGTTAATACACAAATGCTTAACAGCAACCACGGAGTCCATTAATATTATCACATAAGTAGTTTTTACGTGAAGAAATAACAATCTTACACCTTCACTTTCATAAAATAAAAGTGTCGAAAGACGGCACTTATCTTGAATGAGTCGTAAGAAAATTAATAATATTATGTTCCATTAGTTTTGTAAACTAGGAAAAGGATGTACCTAGGGTAGTTTTTATTTTTAGTGTGGATAATAATATCTTCTTATATTAAAAATTCTCGTGTCACAATGTTAGGCCGCGTACTCCTCCGAAATGGCTTTACTGGCTTTAACCAAATTTTATATGCATATTCAGTAGGTCTGAGAATCGGCTACTGGGTACTTTTTATATTGATAAGTGCATTTGTTGAATAAATAATAGTAAATTATTACAACTCGAGACTGACGGCGACCATTGTTTGTGCGACGGGATAGCGATGGACGTTGCCATGGTGACATACCTATTTAGTTACTTCAATAAAATAATACGAGTGAAATACTTTTTATGGCAAAGAAATGTTTGCCGGGACAGCTAGTAGAAGTATATAATTTATCTATCTGTATTGTATAATAACTTTTTTAAGTTGATTGCACACCATGACTTGGAATTTAATAAATGAGTTGAGGCAACTGGTGAGTATAATGAGGTGAGCTCAGGTGAGCGGGGCGCAGGTGGCTCGTGTGAGGTCATGCAATTAACTTTATTTAAAGCAAGGCGTGTGTCGCTAAGCGCAAATTTCCATAACCGAGCACCGAGCGATATAGAGTCCGTGCAGACCGGCTACTCGGTATACATAATTTGTTTATATGAGATATAATGCAACGCAATTTCCATGTTCCTCACTTAGTGGTAGGTGTAACCGGAATAGATAAGTAAGATAATACTATTTATCGCGTAGTGACGCGATAAATACATGTGAGATAGTTTCTCTATTTTAATTACGCTAGGATCAAATGGTAACGGTGATTTAAAATTCAGGAACTCAGAATAGGCAACTCGAGCTTCGTTTTATACCGGTGTTCATACAAGAAAAAGTTACGTCATCGATATCGATTCCAAAAATGAAAATGTGGTGAATGGTAACTAGACAAACCACCTCAAAACGGAGTTCTTCGAGTGAAACTCTTTTTGTCGAAATGTTCCAAGTCTATTAAGGCGATAAATATTTATATATTTATAACATTTATTATAAGTGCCTCTAGAGAGATAGATTCACTATTATATTATTATAACACACATTATGGCCGAGACTAGAAATATTACATTTTTATATTATTATAACTTGAAACTTACGGAAATTTTGTAGCCATGGGCCAGCGTTAGAGAAACGTGCGACAGCGACAGTCGTTCGTTTGCACCGAACAAAATCCTCTCGAGTTTATTAACTGTTTATTAGCAAAGAGAAGAAAAACTGCGTTAAGCGTTTATGTGGGAAATGCAAAAAGTCTGTTGCCGTTTATTGCTTTGGTGTTTAATTAATTTAGTTTTTGAGTGTTATTTTGAATTTATTTCAATTCGCGAACACGAAATTTTATGTTAAATTATTGGAATGCAGTATTTATTCGTGAAGAACTATATAGGCACTTTAATATGAGCAAAATAATTTCAAAATCAACTTAATATTTGGAATAAGCGTCGAACAATTTACGCCATGCGTGACTAGTCATTAAACAAATCGTTTTGCCATTTATTTTCATTTGAACTTAATAATATGAAGCTGTCTTAGGCTGCGTTTCCACCAGAGATGTGTTCGAGGAATATGTTTTATGAACCAATAGAATCGCGACGTGAGCTTACCATGACATCGCTCAGCGCGGCTATTCTATAGGACATAGGTTCTCAAAAACACCAACACATCTCTGGTAGAAACGCAGCCGGGTCAATTCAGTAGATGCATTTCTAAATTTGTACTGAATTGACAGAGATTTCAATTGCGTGAGGCGTCTTGGAAATCTATCAAATCCATACAATTTTTTAAATGAATCAACGCGTCGCGTTGCGGTCTGAACCCTAAGGAATCTATGAGCAAAAAAGAATAGCAGAAGACCTGCAAGAAGTGTGTTAAAAGTAAGTCTTAAATTACAGACGCCATTAGACATGCTGATGATAACGAAGAAAGCCGTCAGAGACATGGCCGCGAATAAACAGTGGTAATGTTGGAAAGTTCCAACGGTCGGCCCGTATAAATAGTGCTGACAGAATTTATAATGGCGTCGACGATGTGTGATAGCTAGATTCATCTGAGTGTCCCAAATAAAATGATTATTGATATCGAATTTATGTTAAGGTGCTGGTTGGCAGCAGGCGACATGAAGCAACCGCAGACGACGTTTGTATGTATTTCTATTTAATACCGTCCGCAGCTAGCGACACGAAGCTAGCGACACATTCATAGAAATACATAGAAATGACGTGTCACGACGACACGTCGTCTGCTGCAACTTCATGTAGCCAGCTTCCAACTTGTACTTTTATGCCGAATTACTGCCTAGGGAGTGCTTTAGAAAGATTTTGTCCTGAAAAAATGTACGGCTCGTGCTATCTAGTAAGGTCCTGTTTCACCACTTCCTGATAAACTGTCGTATAGGCTATCCACGACTTATTTGGTAGATTCTCCATACTATATCTGTCAAGATATGTGGTGAATAGCCTATCTAGCACTTATCAGGAAGTGGTGAAACAGGCTCTAAATATAATATATAATACACATAAATAAGTACAGTCATAAAGACAACCTATTCTGAGATATGATTACTCGCAATAAAATCTTTGACAGTAACTTTTATAGCAAGTTTTCCGTCCGTAGTGATTGCTTAGATAAATATTGACTAATGATATAATATGGCGCTGATTCAGAAAACGAACAAACAAAGCAATAACTTGTAGAAGCAATAAGGTTGATCTTCCTTATTATAGCGCGTAATAGCTAACATTATGTACATAATGCCTCTGCAGTTATTATTTACTTATATTTATGTAACGTCTTTATTTTATTAGCCTATTAATATAATATATATTATATTCGGTTAAAAGTAATCGTCGGTGCTTATGTTTATTATATTAAGAAAACTACGTTTTTTTTTGTATTTTACGGGCATTCGTGAGATATACGTTATAAATGATATATTTTATAAGCCCTATCATTTTTAAGCCCCGAGGTACAAATTTAACGTGTCTGTCTGTCTGTCCGTGGCATCGTAACAACCAAACGGGTGGACCGATTTTGATCCAGTTTTGTTTGTTAACTGATCGGGCCGAGACTTTTCCCACTTTACTTTTTAATTCATCATCATTATCCGCCTGCTCACAGCTGGAAAATATGGGGTTTATCTAATTTTAAGGTTATATTTTAAGCTACTGCATAGTTTTAATCGCGAGATTTGAGCGCGGCGAGCGAATCAAGAAATTCCGTAACTCAAAAAACCTCCCCGTGCGTGCCACTAAATGTAGGCGAATTATAATTGCATAAGTTATAAAAAATACTATGGCTTTACCGCGGAAGTCTCCAAATGCCATACGTATTTTTTTAATCAGGGTGAGCGAAGCGAGCCTTAGTATATTTCACAAACTGTACATTTTGTGGTACACTTTACGGAAAAACTGCCACGCCTTTTGATTTGTGCTTTAACATAGTAATTTTTGTTTATATAGGTATGTAAATGTGTTATCATTAGTCAGTCAAGGTGTGACAACGCGAGCCCACTTTTTTAGCTATTTTAGCTAGTTAAGAATTTTATAGCTGATGATTCATTACTTCTATAAATCTATTCTAATACATCGATGTCGGACGATATGGCGCAAGTCGCCTTGGCCCACTGTCTCGATAATGCGACATTTGCCGAAATTCTATTCTATTCGACTTATATTACACATAACACAGTTTGCATGTTTGTATGTATCGACTGTGAAAGTTTAGGAGTGTCTTTGAAAGTTTTCAGCCTTGAAAAGCCAAACTGTTAGTGAGCAGAAATACATGGTCTTAGTTCTCTTCGATGTTAGCAGAATGCAGCATTTTCAGTGTTAATGGTAATTTTATACGAAAATACAATAGATTTCAGTGTAAAATCATGTATAGGTATACTATATGGATCGTTTTAGATAGTTTTAATAGACTTAAATAATGGGGTTAAAAAGAAATATTCTCAATATTATGTTTAAGATAGACGTACAATTCTAAAATCGATTTTATCCACACTAATATTATTATAAATGCGAAAGTGTGTCTGTCTGTCTATCTGTCTACCTCTTCACACCCAAATCCCTCAACCGATTTTGCTGAAAGGTATGGAATTTGGTTATGAAATTTTATCCCGGAACAATGTACGGTTCCCGCGCGATAAACGAGTTTTAGCGCAACAGAGTTGCGGGCGACATCTAGTATTGAATGAAACATAACCGTACATTTTTCCGCAATAACAAACCATTTTTATTGCGTACAAATGTACAGTTTTACGGGATTTACGAGTCCAAAAACGGAATCAGGGCTAAAATGGTCACATTTAGCGATTACTCTCAGTCAAGTCAACAAATGAATTGTTAAAACTGTCAAACTGCATGAATTGCAAGCACAGTGACCATTTTGCGATTTTTTAAAAATGAATCATATTATGATTCTCCAAAGCGACCATTTTAGCCCCGCCGCGCTGGTAAATAAATTATTGAAATATTTCTTTCATCTTTTAACAGTGTACTTTGCCCTTTGGGTCAGTACAGTAGAAACAGTAGCACAAAGCGTTCTCGTAGTCTTCATCGGGCAAACACTTGAACGTCTATTGCGAGTTTTGTAAATACCTCGGCTCGAGTATGCTTTCAGACTGTCGAATATATTATCAACTGTTTCGCCAGTGTTTCAACCGGAATTATTTTAGTAAACTTGCTGATATCGCTACATTGTTTTTAGGGTTCCGTACCCAAAGGATAAAAACGGGACAATATTACTAAGACTTCGTTGTCTGTCCGTCTGTCTGTCTGTCTGTCTCTAGGCTGTAACTCAAGAACCGCTAGAGCTAAACTTCTAAAATTTTCACAGATTGTGTATATCTATTGCCACTTTAACAACAAATACTAAAAATAAAGTGAAGTAATATTAAAGGGGGGCTCCCATACAACAAACGTGATTTTATTGGCCTTTTTTTCTCGTAATCAATTATGGTAACAGCTAAGCACTTGAAATTTTCACAAAATCCAAAAATATATTTGTACTTTAATAATTATTAATAAGTAATAAAATTAAAATGAAATAAATATTTAAGGGAGATTTTATTTTCCATACCAAAAACACAATTTTTTGTCTACTTTCGCTCTATACCGGTACGGAACCCTTCGTGCGCGAGTCCGACTCGCACTTGGCCGATTTTTGTTAATATATAACTTTATAGTTTATACATTTTAAAGATTTACATTCTGAAAATCTATTTCATAAGCACTAGCAAGTAGTGTTCTCATAATTTATATCTTTACTCTATTATCTGATAATAAGTATTTATTTATAATAATGCCGATCACAACATTATTGGAGATTGGATTGTATATGGAAGATTTGAATATAGTCTGAGTGTAATAAAATTTCCAAATACAATTTTTACAAAATATCACCAACCAATTTTAATTGGTTAGGTCAGCAGAATTAGCTACAGACTACAGGGTACTGGTAAAATAAAATATAGAAATATTTATTTCATCTTTTAACTATGCATGCGAATATTATTATCCCACTGTCACTGAACAGTACCTAATTACGAAAGTTTTAACGGCGGTTTATTATGAGTAGTCTAGACGAGGTATGCCTGGCCGGCCGCCAAGTGACTCACGGCCGTAATGAGAAGGTCGGCGGTCCTTGCGCTTATAACGAAGCCCTTCCGCAGTCACTTCAAAGGGACAACCGAATGGTCATAACTAAGCAGTTGCGGCCTTACCCTTTGCGAGGCCCTTTGTATTACAAAAAAATTCGAGGCCCCTGCCCATAGGCGTAGCCAGGATTCTATATAGGGGGGGGGGGCAAATTAAGAAAATCCTACGAGTGAGTATATAACAATAGTATTGAAGGTGAGGTAAAAATTAAAAACAAAATATGAGCGACCGACTCTCTCCGCTCCACGTTTAGGTTATGAAACTCGTGAGCATTAGCGACCGATGATCGCTCTTGTAGGGGGGGGCAGCTGCCCCCAACCTGCCCGTACCTCGCTACGCCCATGCTGCAAGAGCGAGGCCCCGGGCGATTGCCCTGTTCGCCACCCTCTAGGGCCGCCACTGTTATTAAGGGTCAAAAGCGAAGTGATAGGCAGACAAAGAAGATACAATTATTTAATAAAAAAAAGAGATCTTTTTTGTTACACACATATTTTATCATTATCACCATATTTCATCTCGTCTAATTTCTGTCGCATACGCACGCTGTACTTCGCCTGTCATTAGAACTCATTTTATCTGTTACAAACTTCTATGTACCAACTTAAAATGTCACAAATGCTATTCTGTTGGTGAGTCTATAAAATAAATACATAAATTTTTAGCAACTGAAAAAACCCGGTTTAAAAAATTGGATTCCTGGCGTGTAATGACGTAAAAAATTCGAAAAAATCTTGATGCATGAAACTTTATGGTACGTCTTTTGGGAATTCTTCTTTCAACTAGTTTTGCCTGCTATTTCAAAAGCTTTCTACCTCTTCATAATCCATTCTATTCAACTAATTATAACGTGAAATTATATCTGTTTATCTGTCTGCCAGGCTTAAACCGCTAAACAGATTTTCATGAAATTTTGTGAGGTACAGTTATGGGAAAAGACATAAAAGACAATCTACCCGGCTCCCGCCTTTAAAACGAATTTTGTCTAGGTACTCGCAGGCTTCATCTTGAAGGCTAAAATAAGCAATCTCTTTTCAAAATATTTTTGTCAAAATATTATAATCTTAATAATATCCCGCTAGCTGTCCCGGCAAACGTTGTTTTGCTTTATAAAGTATTTCGCCCATATTATTTTATTGAAGTGACTAAATAAGTATGTCACCATGGCAACGTCCATCGATATCCCGTCGCACAAACAATGGTCGCCGTCAGTCTCGAGTTGTAATATTATACTATTATTTATTCAACAAATGCACTTTTTCAATATCACAATTCAATATAAAAAGTACCCAGTAGCCGATTCTCAGACCCACTGAATATGTATATAAAATTTGGTTAAAATCAGTAAAGCCGTTTCGGAGGAGTACGCGGCCTAACATTGTGACACGACAATTTAATATACAAGATGATGATGTTTATAAGTTATCGTACTTTTACGTAATATTGTCAAAAAATGTAAATTTTCTTAATCTCATAAGAATTTCGTAATCATATTTAGGGTTTTATCCTTCGTTAGTCCTAAGCTACCTTTTTAATCCAAGACATAAACATAACAAGCGAGCAACCCAGCTGAGCACAATTTTGCAAAGGTTTTACAATAACCTTTATAAAATTACATCTTTATATCTCATTAGTTATAATTTTTCACGGCTTGGACAAAGAATTCTTATAAATAACATGGATACCTTACTTTCTTTTAAGATGAAAATGTTACCTTTATGAAACGCGGACGAATTTCATAGTCACGATGTAATTTCAAAAAAATATAGAAAGACTGTCAGTTAGGGTTGATTCGGGCCGCAACGCGACGCGTAAATGCATTTCTAAATTTATATGGATTTGACAGATTTGCAAGACGTCTCACGTAATTGAAATCTGACAAATCCATACTTTATGCCGCGCCGCGCCTCGCCTCGCCTCGTCGCGTTGCGGTCTGAATTGACCCAAGACCAATGACATTCTACTTATACAGATCTGTTACGTCCATACTATTTTCCGGCTTAAATCTCTTCCGAACAATTTTCAAATTCAAAATTGCGAACATTTACAAATTTGACAGATAAGTGAAACAAAAGATACGAGAAACCATTTACATAAAAGAGACAGTTCTATTTTTAAACGTCGAATCGTATCGTTGTCTCTTTCTTCGCCTGAGCTATGACGAAAATTCGATTTTTTCCAGATTGTTTGAAAAATAATTGAAAATTTAAATAATCGAGGTATTTATTGCAATCAAGACATGTGGTAAGAGATTCCATGTGTTTTGTTTACTTTCGAGTCATAATTGGTACATTTTCGAAACACGCACGACGTCATTTTCAATTTATTTAGATAAGACAAGACGCGGCACGTTCGTGACTGCGCTCGATGCAGACTACACCACAGACAGCCCAATTGGGCCGTATTTGAATCTTCACAACGCGCGCGGTAGTAACATATCTGCTTTGAGTTTTTCATAATTGCCCAAGACCATTGTATTTTTATTGTATCCGAAAAACATATGCGTAATCAAAGTAAGTAAGTAACAAGACGTATATTAAGGAAGAACAGACAATTTTTTCAGGGAGCTCATAATAAAATCAATTAGTTATTAGGCCTAAGAACTCTCTCGATCATTAGTTTCATTTGATTTTTAGAATCACTTTTCAAACAAAAAAAAAACAAAATGAGCCCACCCGTTACAATGCGGTGATGTCAAGGACAGACATAGATTTCTCATTATTTTCATGACAATAAATGTTTAATTATTATTATTATGAATGACTTATGTAAAAATTGATTTGAATAGGTAATGTTAGCGTAAAATACAAGTATATGATTATAATTTAAATATATATTTGCATGCTATTTCATACATAGCTAAAAGTGTTAGTTCTTAAGAAAATGATCATTACCAACTATTGTATTCACCACTTTTATAGCAAATAAACGAATTGAATTAAATTGAATTGAATAAACGAATTGAATTGACAGACAGACACGTCGCGTTGGGGGATAAAAATAAACATCTTCATACGCTAGACATGATGATGTAACATAATAAACGTAAACCGCTTTTAAGAGTTTATAACAGCCATAATATCTATTAAAAATATAGCACAATATATCAAAAGAGTTTACTATGTTCTTTGTTCTACATTATGGACGTTACTCAAGCTGGAGAGGAAATAAGCTGAATATGAGCTATAAATAAGCTGTACGGAGTACGGACGCTTGCCGGACTGCAATAAATAAATTGTATTGCAATAAATACATTTTATACCTAAATGAGTACCTACTAACAAGAAACGTATAACCCGCAAAGCATGTTAAAAAAACAGACAAACATACAGTATAATCTTTTAGTCACCGTACTCCTCCGAAACGGCTTTACTGATTTTTACCAAATTTTATATACATATAATTATTCAGTAGGTCTGAGAATCGGCTACTGGCTACTTTTTATATTGATAAGTGCATTTGTTGAATAAATAATAGGAAATTATTACAACTCGAGACTGACGGCGACCATTGTTTGTGCGACGGGATAGCGATGGACGTTGCCATGGTGACATACTTATTTAGTCACTTCAATAAAATAATACGGGCGTAATAGTTTATATGGCAAAGAAACGTTTGCCGGGACAGATACATTTTTAAATGAGCTTAAGGTGCTCCCTCACCGGGAGCATTCG
The DNA here is from genome assembly GCF_905147365.1 of Aricia agestis. Lineage (NCBI taxonomy): Eukaryota > Metazoa > Arthropoda > Insecta > Lepidoptera > Lycaenidae > Aricia > Aricia agestis. Next base: position 2,452,101 of record NC_056406.1, on the reverse strand, counting down.
CTTGTAATGTTAACGTGCATTCGAGCATTACATCAGTGAGGGAGAAGAACCGAGCATTACAAAGCGCACTTTGTAATGATACAATGTGTAATATCTTGATACAATTTGTACGTGACAGTGAAGTCAACTTGCTATGGAATGCTCAAAGTCGAATCTATAATATTGTATTACACATCGTAGATTACACACTGCTCGTCAGTCAGGGAGGTATTATTGTAATGTAATGCTCAAAGACGAATCTATAATATCACATTACACGTGAATGCTCCCGGTGAGGGACCTTTAGATTCAAAATTTAGGAAGCCCAATACGACGGGTGGCAGATCTGTCATGACATTTCTATGTGTATCTTTTTGGGATAGGAATTCAAGTTTAATTTTAAATACCACATAAAATTCAACTTATCGCATCGTCTCATAACGTTGCAATTTAAATTAACCCTTAGTTAGTTAAGTCAAATATTTGAACTACTGAAGGTATTGTAATAAAAAACTAATAGCAAAAAAGAAGTAATATTTTAGTTGCAGAAAGTGTTTAATTTTATAGTAGTGTAAAATACAGCGAATTCCTTTGAACTTCATTATAAGAACTTTTCTTCAACGTAAGCGTACTGAAACGTTAGAAATTAAACATTTTCTATTGTGTTCAGGAAAACTACTCTGTGTAAAGAATTTTACAATTCGTCGAATTCGAGGATCGAAAAAGTTATAAAAGATTCAAATTGTATTTCAAATTATTAAGTGAATACAAAAGAATTTGGGAATTGGAAATTTTTTTGTTGCGAAAAACCACACACAACATCGGAAGTTATCTGAAAAAGTATATTTTGTGGACTTCCGACTCGTAATTAAAAAAGTTTCTTTCCGTTTTCAAATTTTCGAATTCCCTCTGTATTACTTCATGCTTCATATTACTTCAGCTTCATGGCTACTTGTGATAACATTTAATTGAACTTGTTTTTGACTTGATTTTAAAATTCTTGTACTTGCAACGTTTTTTGATTATAAATAGGGATGTTGCCAAGGTCAAAGGTTAGCAATTTTTGAAATAAAGATATAATATTGGTAAATTATAATAATTAGTTTTTCCAAAATTTCAGCTTGATAACTAGGTAATGTAATTCAAAGTTGGATGCCTCTCCATTCGATAAGTTATGCAATTTATAACAACTTTATAATCTGACGTGAAGACGATTCATTAAATTTTAAGCCTCGTGTAACGACACAAAATAACTTTTATTCCGGACAATTTACGGTTTTCATGCAATAAATGAATTTGAGCGTCATAAAATTACGAGTAATATTAAAATATATTATATTCATAGTTTTTTACCTATCGATTTTAATAACTTTGATCAAAGTACAACATTGTTTACCGTCAGATTTTCCAGTAACTGTTCCGGATAGAAAATATCGCCGATCAAAACATGTTCGTCTCATTCATTATTCAGACGAGTGGTCCAAGTCGACAGCAGCTGTCGACACTCGACGTATTATCGGAAATTATTTGATCGTGTTTACCATCAGAAAAAAAAAGTATAGACAGAGTTCTACAAGTTGTAACAAAACAAGTTTTTGTTTTATGAAATAAGGGGGCAAACGAGCAAACGGGTCATCTTATGGAAAGCAACTACCGTCGCCCATGGACACTCGCAACATCAGAAGAGCTGCAGGTGCGTTTCCGGCCTTTTAAGATGGAATAGGGGAGGGTAAGGAAGGTAATAGGGAAGGGTAGTTAAGGGAATAGGGTAGGGGATTGGTCCTCCGGTAAACTCACTCACTCGGCGAAACACAGCGCTAGCGCTGTTTCACAATTAAGGTGATACTATAAAGTTAAAACGCATGTATGTGTCCCTTATATGTATAACGTGTGTGTAGGAATCACTGCCACACACCTTCAAACTTTTTTAAAGTATTAGACTTTGAGGGTGTCTGGCAGTGGGCAACTCTAAAAAATTCCCGGCACTGGAAGACGAGATTCCTCCACTTACCGCGAAGAATATAAGCTATGAAATTGAGCTTTACTCTTTCTCGAAGGTTAGATAGCCCTTCAGAACTAGATACCTTTTAAAGTAACCGCGACCGAAACTCCATAGTCGCTGGTCGTTCTTACCTCTGTCAAGGTCACAAACAGGTTAACTTTCAACTTTTCTCAACTGAGGAAAGTCTGGCCGTCGCAGGCTCTTGGTCCACGAAGTCATGAATTTTCTCGTACAAATGAAAAATACAGTCACTCTTTTATCGCTGCTGCTTCACCATGTAAGGGGCACATGATAACTTTGTTTTTACACTCTGTGTAAACAAAATGAGCCCGGTTTTTATTTCAAAGTAGGTATTTTAAAGTATACAACTACACGGCAAAGTAACAAAATACGTGGAAAAGACAACGTAAAGTAGCGTCGTTTAAGGCAGTGTATACGCGCTTGTAAATAAGGAAGGCCATTATATCCAGTAATAAAGTAATGAGAAAATTCTTTGAAGTAACTTGAGGGCATCGTGTTTCATCCTACAGATTACCGGGAATAGGCATTAAACAGGGTAAAGCTTCAAACTTTACTAATAAAAATTAACGCCGGCTCGAAGGACCATTTTTATTTTTTTCTGCAAAGCTAAGTTGTTTGAAAAAGTATTTCAAAATTTCTACCTGTTGTGAATAATTGACACATTGATGGGAATGTAAAAGATAAAATGATGACGATAATGGACACTTGCAGCACTAGAGGACTGAGAATCAGTTAACGTTGCAAAGTGACGCGACACAATGCGAGCTGAGATTAATTTTTATCTTTTGAATGCTCCCAACGTAAGACTGTCTGTTTCAAAGAATAGATCATTTGGAAATGTATTGCAATGCCTCAAGACGTTGCCACTTGATAAAAAATAATTGCTACCGAGTCTATAGTACACAAGCACACTTTTTGGAAGAGAACTTGGTATCATCATGAAGAACGTTAGTAAACAGTTATCCCGGGTCTACAAGACCTAGAGTTTCGAGGGTTAAGTCTAGAAATGTGTTCAAATTGCTAGATTTAATAAAGCAGTCTCGTCAGACAATCTGATTAAAGCTAAATTTGCACACCGTGCGCAAACATTACAGAATACGTGATCGTTGGCAAATATCTTGTCAGACAGCCCACAGACTTACAAATTTTACTGACTTAAAAACTGATACCCTTAACAAACCTTGTAACTTACCTCATGATCAAGCTAAACATACCTCGCCTATATAACGCCTCCGTGGTCTAGTGGTATAGAGCGCGGCTCTTGACTCGGAGGTCGTGGGTTCGATTTCCGCGTTGGAAACATGTTAATTCAAAGTTTGGTTAGGACAATGCAGGCTGATCACCTGATTGTCTGACAAGTAAGATAATCCATGCGTCGGATGGGCATGTAAGAATTCGGTACTGCGCCTGATCTCTCGCCGGTCGTGTCGGTCTTTCGTCCCACTGGGTTATGAGAGTAAAGGAACAGAGAGTGCTCTTGTGTACTGCGCACACACTTGGGCACTATAAAATTACTCCTGCGTAGCTGGCCTGATTTCAATGAAACCGGCCACCGTCAAACCGGTGTGGAAGCTATTATTATATATAAGCTAAACATAGAATCTGCATGTTTTTGATTTCAAATCATCTTACTGGTCCCAAAAGCCTTTTATGCAAAGAACTACAGCGATCAAATTGTTAGTTACTTTAGTTACTCACTTTATCCACTCATGTCTTCAACTCACATAAGTCTGCGGACTTTTAACTTAAAGAAATTAAACATACAATAATAAAATTAAGATTTTCAGATACACGTTGACCTTAAGAAGATTTAAGAAGTATATTTCAGAAGTGTTCGCATGACATAATATTCGTATCTAGCGGGTTCCAAAACCTATGAATTCTGATGTCGTTATGTGCATACAAAAATATCGTCACGTGTGTACGTGTGTACTCACTTAAACAAACCGCGACTTGAATGTTTGTGAACGTCGGTGGTGCATATTTTATGACAGACAATTTCATACCCACGGCTTCACGCGAGTAAATACCACGAAAACTTCTCTTTTAGCATTAAATAGAAGCCTTAGGCTTCGTTTCCACCAGAGCTGAGTGGAGCTGTGTTGCGAGGAATAAGTTCTGGGAACCAATAGCATCGCCGCGCTGAGCGATGTCATGGCAAAGTCATGTCAATGAAGCGATTCTATTGGTTTCTAAAAACAAATTCCTCGCAACACAGTTCCGCTTAGCTCTGGCGGAAAGGCAGCCTTATGCTTGGGTTACACTGTGCGAGCTGGCCTAGTCAGTAACTGAGGTGCAGGTAATTGCACCGTGTGACCGCATCATACAAGTTACTGTATGTGCGAGTGACTCAGTTGGTCCCGTGCGAGTTACTACAACATTTTTTGTTTTCACTTGCCACTCGCCTTCCTCCACAATAGATACACCAAACATACTCGACTAGGCGATGTCACTGGGACATTACCTATCCCCTGCGACGTCAGCAGCTTGCATGGTGTAACGAGAAAAGGAAGGCGAGTCGAGCTGCTTTCGTGCGAGTACATAGGCACTGCTGTCATTTCAGCTGCTCGCACTGTGTAACCTATCCTTATGTGTTAATGCCGACTTTAAAAATTAAAGCTGTATTCGAGTTAGATGAATTTAGTAGTTCCTGCGTGAGAAAATACCTTAATTATATATTTCGTAATCATCTTGAAAACTTTAACATTTTGTCGATATTGTGATCTCAAGCAAGTTGCAAAAGATCAGAACAAAAAAAAATTATGCTTTGTTTATGATATACAAATGTTAATGTTAATGATTTTTTCTTCTTTTTCAGATAAACATCGAATAATCTACACATCTAGCGACTAAAAAGAATCATAAAGCTTTAAGTAAATTAATAGAAAATACAAAAAATACTTCAAAAGTGAAACGTGAAAAATACCAATTTAATATACAGTCAAAAATTTTACACGAAAGATAAAAACATAAATAAAGTAAAAAGTGTTTGTACACATTTTGACAGATAAGAACGGCAACAGACAGTTAAAAGTAAAGTGTATTGAAAGCTTTGTAACAAAACGTTTACACTTGACAACTGAGTGTAATAAGAAGTGTTAAATCCTAATCAAACAAGTGTAATTAAAGTATTGACAACCAAGTGTAGTAAAAAGTGTTGACACCCAAGTGTAGTTAAAAGAGTTGAAAACGAAGTGTGAACAAAAGTGTTGACAACCAAGTGTAGTCAAAAGTGTTGACAGGCAAGTGTTAATGTCAGGCGTTGACGGTGAAGTGTGGTGAGGGTGTGGGAGTGTGGCATGTGGGATTGATGTGGGGCTCCCGGATGCGGGCGAGGGCGCGCCGCGGCCGTCAGGTCAATGACGTCCACGCTGCTCGTGCTGGCCCTGGCAATTGGTAAGTTATTTATATTATTTTCAAATTATGTTTATAAAACTAGATTATTTTTACTGTTGCTGTGTTTATCAATATCGGTTCAGCGGTTGAAGCGTAAAGAGTCGCCAGACAAACAGACCGCAGGACAGACATAATATATCGTTTGTTTTACTTGTATAAATATGTAGTAACTACTAAGATTTTACTAGAACCATTACCGAAACCTCAACCTGTTTAACATTACTCAACAATATCCAATACACAAAGCTAGATAAATACAGTTCGCAGTAATCAAATATCTATTCGACACAAGTTCAGTATTAATTACGATAGTCCTCGAACTTCTAGCTGGCTAGTTACCAACAATCCAAGTTATTAGAGTAGAAATACCTAAGCATTTAATTTAGCCCTGTCTTCGGAATTAATTCGTCTTGGCAGCCGGCCAGGGGTCACTGACCTGTTATTTTCGTCAATAAATAGGTCAAAACACTGTCACCGAAGGTGGATGAAAAACGCCAAATATATTTGGACGTAAATACTTATTGACTAGTTATTGAAAGCTAGGGCTGTTGTCTGATAATCGGTTGCTGGTTTGTTGTTTGATAATAAAATGTAGGGTGCTTACTACTCCCGTAACTATGACTTAGCGGGGAGTTGAGCACCATGGGGTTTTAGTGGGTAGATCCTACGGGGAGTCCCACATACTCCGGCCGATGTCCCCAATCCGAAATTCTGTTAGACCTACGAAATTTGATCAGGTTATTACACATGTTCATACACAACTCAATGTAGATACTTCGGATTCTTCTTTATCGACGAAATTATCGAATATGAGTTGTTGAATTTGGTATGGCTCAGATAAAAATGCGTCGCATCGAATCGTCACATTGCTATGTGTAACCCTTAATAGTATTGTAATGTTAAGCTGGCTAACCTAACCAAAATATGTAGATCCACCATGTTATGAATGAATTTCATTGCAATACCGCCTCGCTTAGTCACCTCGCTGGAGTATCCTAACTAAACTAAATAAAACACCGATTGTAAAACTTTTCGGTAGATTATAAAAAGGGTAGTATTTAATCGAGTGACTGTAAATTACAGTTTTAAGTGTCAAAATTACTAAATTTGGGTTATAGAATTACTATTTGAGCGACTGAGAGTGAGTGACGAGAAATTAACAGAACAGCAACTTAGAAATTATCTATTTGAGTTACTTAGGCCCACTTGCGCCAAAACTTTGAGTTAAATAAATACCCCGGGGCTTAATAACTCAATGTTAACGTTTTTAATTTTTAACTCATACTACATATTGCACCAGAAGAATTTATCCCAGAGTCAACTAACCCGGGCTTATGTCATGTTCATTCATTCTTTTTACATCCAGCCAAATATTATGATAGAGCGAATGCTGAATTTATTTATTTATTTACTAAGCGGAAAATGATAAAAATTGGAAAAAAACACTTCTGTCCAATGTTTATCTAGTCTACCTATTTATAAAGGAGTTCACTAAAGACGCACTAATCCAATGATATTATTATTAAACTTTGGTAGGGAATTACTTTTTATGCTCATTTGTATATTGCAAATTGCAATTATTTTCAATTTTATTTAATAAAAAAAGAGAACAGTTTCTGTGTCTCTTTGTGAGTAAATACGGGACCCTAAACAGATCGGTCCGTTCTACAATCCTTCTGTAATACAAGTCCGAACTAATGTATTCGATAATCTCTTTATCATCATCAGATAATAACCACTAATCATTTATCATGGTTAAACACAAAATAAAACCGGTACCTATTACTGAACACAACAAAGTACATAAGTCATAACCGAAAAATCTCAGTTTTGATATTACTAACACAGAGTTAGTTGATTTAACCCTCCGGCATCGGTGGGTTAAAAATTTAAAAAATTAACTCGAGGTTAACTCCTAAACCTAACTCCTTTTGTGGCGACTTATGCCAAAAAAAAAACAACTGGCTTCAATTTTGAGTCGACGGAGCCCCGCTGTGCGGGGCTCCTACTTCTGGATGGTTCACAAAAAAATAACCACGATGGCTAAGACGGGAGCTTCGCTGCGCCACGCTTCCGGCCGCCTTAGCCATATAACCTAACCCAAAAAAGTCGACTGCAACGATTCGTCGTCCCGCCCCCATTCGAATTTGCACGCATTTAACAATATGTAGTTTTCATTAAAACACGTATCTAAATATAAAATATAAAGCCTCAAATAGAATATCAGTTACCAATTATCATTAATAAAGCTGCAGCTCACAAATGTTTGCTCAAAGTGAACTTTTTAGTAGCTCGTAATAAATAACCTAACTTAGAATTATTATTTTTTAACAAAAAATTAAAACCAACTTCCAAGGTAAAAACAATAAGAATATTAACTAAAAAGTATTAAATAATTCTTTCTCTAATAGTGCCTTTTCCAGAATTCGTCAAAACCCCAACTATTTCTGTACATATCACAGTCTTCACTACTTTGAAGTCGGTACCAGCTAATTAAACCATGACTTCAGTCAATGTCAGAATATCTGAAATATTTGGGACTGGTACCGACTTCAAAGTAATGAAGAATTGGCTTATGCTTAGAATACTTCTGACTAAATCGAAATCACTATAATATTATGTTTCCTTATAAATTTTGAGGAGCTCCCTATATAACACATGGATATCATTATCAAATTGCCAACTTAGTAACCATAATACCAAAGTGGTATAATAATATACTTTAAAAGAACAAAATAATTTTCAAAATCATGTATAATGCTGGTTAATAATGTAGGAACTTAATTTTGCTTTTCAGCCCTGGATACCCTATTTTATGATTTTTTTAATTAGCCTATACTGTCCCACCGCTGGGCAAAGGCCTTTCACTGATTTTAGTTATCTACAAGACAAGGCTTTACGCGTAGATAACCACTACGAATATTAACTATCCATATTATATTACTGTAAGCAAAATAGTGGTAAATGCTTGGAGTTATCTAAGCGATGCTGCAATTTCCAAATTTTCATCTTTAAAGGTTCAGGAGTTCTGTTCAGTGCCTTTGGACCAAGAGACACCCTCGTATGAAATTTCTCTTATTTGTAACATATGTTTAAGTTACTAGAAACAATATTTTAACCACTATGAGTGTTTTGGTAAATTTCAAGGATTTCCCTCGATTGCTCATAGATCCCATCATCAGCTCACCACTTTCGTGATTGTCATATAAAATTATGATTATATCCTATATAACAATACGAGAATTTCGAAAATCGGTCCACAAACAGCGAAATAATCATCTAAAACATCTGCTCCGATGTAAATATCATGAAAAGTATTGGTACTTATTTTCTACAATCGGATCTTTGTGTGATGACCCATTTTTTTTTTTTTTTTTTTTTTTAACGGGCTTTGGCCCACCACACATTCCCACCACTGTATCTCCTGTGTCGCCAGGATCGACAGCGGCATCCAACCACGAAAACCCTTTGATATGATCTCAGGGAGCCCGAGGGACATGCTAAAGCTGTCTTGGGACCCGCAACGAAATTAATCAGAAGAAAATAGGAGGAGTAGGAAGAATTCCAGATTCCCTCCCCAATATAAAGCGGGAGACAGCACAAAGTTGCAGTGACCGAAAGTCAAAGAACTGAAGGGGAGAAGCACCACGGGAATTTAACGTTAATAATAATAGTGACTACTATGCTACAGCTAAATTAATTTATTGTGTTAGACTGTTGCCAATAGTAATTGTGACAAAAACGCTTGAAGGCACGGAAGTTCCTAGCGCTGTCCACGAGATCACCGTAGTATGCGACACCAGATGTGCAGAGTAGGTTGTTTAGCATTGTAGTTCTTTCGTCCTGCCAGAGACTGCACTCCCAGAGAACATGATGAGCTGTTTGTTCAAACATGTTGCCTTCGGTCGAGCACTCGCACATGGGTGATGCTACCAGATTAAATCCGTAGAGTTTGGCCTTAAAATTTCCATGACCGGTCAGGAATTGAGAAACGCAGTGATCAATATCCATCCAATGTTTGGATAGTCGTTCACGAATATTAGGGAAAAAATTATAAAGATGTCGCCCTTTGGTGGAACAGTCCCAACGCGTCTGCCATTCGGAGATTAGGCTTTGCAAAGAGTTTTCTAAAGGTTCAAACAATCTTGCTATTTTATTTTTATCGCGAGCGCTTAAAAAGAACGGGTTGTCAATGTTTTTGTTATGATAGTACATTGTCGCACGACGCTGAATCTCAAGGTCAACGGGTAAAACTCCGGCTAACACGGGCAAGGCTTCGGTGCTTGTGGTTCTGTAAGCTTTGCACAAGAATATAAGAGCAAGACGTTGGCTTTGTAGCAACTTGCGACGAGCCGCGCCGATAGTTGCTCTGTCGGCCCACACGGGGGCCCCGTAGCAAATGCTACCAAGGTAAGTAGCAGTGTAAATTAATTTTAGGGTTTTGAATGAAAGGCCCCATGTCGAAGTAGATATTTTGGTAAAGGAGTAAAAGTTGCGTTTCGCTTTCTCACCGGTTTGAATTATATGTTCTAAAAATGTAAATTTATTTTCTAAATAAAAACCAAGATAACAGAGCGACTGTTTGCGTTTAACGTTAATATTGTCAAGTTTAATGCTAGGGGAAGATATAAGGGAACCTTTTAAAAGAATTTGGTAAGTTTTTTGCGCGGCGAATTTCAGACGATTACGCTTACCCCAGTCAGATATTAAATTAAGACTACTGTTGGCTTTAGACTCAATTTCGGAACGCGAGTTTGCTTGAACGATAAGAAACCCGTCATCGGCGTAACCAACTAGTATACAAAGCGGTGGAAGTGGAAGACTTAACAAATCGTCGAATCCGATGTTCCATAATTTAGGCGAAATTACCGATCCTTGAGGGCAGCCGCACGTTAAATCTTTGACATGTGTACAATGTCCTAGACGAAGCTTAGTTTGACCGTTAGAAAAGTAAGAATGTATTATAGAATAAATATTGCAGTAACACCCTCGATTTTTTAGTTTTAATAGCACCATCGGCCACCAGGCATGGTCAAAGGTGTGATGACCCATGGTATACTTATGATTGTGATGATGATGATCAATCAAATTGATGTGTTGGCTTATGCTTTCAGTTGCTTAAACAACGCCGAAATCCCCGAACCTGTATCTATAAGGATTCAAAAGTTCTGTTTGGTACCTTCGGATCCAGGGTATAACCTGGTGCGAAGTCTTACTTTTTGGTAGCATTTATCTCGAATGCTTCAGAAAATATTGAAATCACTATATGTTTCCATACAAATTTCAAGGAGTCCCCTCGATTCCTCATGGATCCCATCATCAGATAACCTATTTTATGAACATGGTACCAAATTCGGATTCAACCCTGTACAACAACAAAAAAATCTTGAAAATCGGATCACAAACGGCGAAGTTATGGTTGAACAAAAAAAAAATATATACAGACGAACATATGACCTCCTCCTTTTTGGAAGTCGGTTAAAAATTGAATCTATATTTAAGGCGGGGATTAATCTCAATCCAAAACTATAACTTTGCACACAACCAAAGACGAAGCGTATACGCATCGCAATAAGATTCATTTTAGCTTAGCATAAAACTGAAGTCACTCGAGCGGATTTTCTCTATTTTTCATGTTTTTTTTAAATATCTTTGGAAATAAACATTAAGAAACAAAATTGTTCGGTTAAAGAACTTTTAATATAGATTAACTAACAATTTATTCAAATAAAATATATAATTATCCTAGTTAATACTTATATTTCGATGAAATAGATTTTTATGGGAGGTGAGTTTGTAAGTTAATTACAGCCAAAGTATTAAGTTTTATTAAAATGTTTATGGTTTAAGGTATTTTAAATATTGTGCTTTATATCTCATATTTTTTAAAACTTCGTTATTATATTGGAACTAGGTAAACCGGGAGTCACGGGTATATAACAAATTGGGGTATATATAACAAATTGGGGTTGGCCAACGCGTCTGCAGACGCGTTGGCCAACGCGTTCGCCTATGTCGAGAGCCGCCATTAATATTGAAGTTGCCCACTATGTATTTCCAGTCGCTTACTTAGTAATTCAGTCGCTTGGATGGAATTTTAATATCTGAAATAGATTAATCGCAATCCACATTTTGTAAGCTCGTTTTGGATTTTATTATAAATCAATATTAGTCGTTAGTTTAGTTTATTTTTCGCTTAGTCAAATTAATACCGGCGCTCATGTTATTAAAACAGTATGTTCATCATCAGTCGCAAAGTAATTTTTTATTCGCTCGTTTTATTATTTCCCTTATAAAAATATTATTATTGAGAAAATAACACGTTTATACTTTATGTCCATATATAGAACTATTGTCATAGACTCCAATCCATATTAACCAGTAACATTACAATGGCCTTCACGCCCAAAGCGCTGAAGCGATTTTACTGGGTACAGAGATACTTTAAGTCCCGGGAAAAGACATAGAATACTTCCGGGAAAAATGTACGGTTCCCGCACAAAATGAATTTTGGTACAATGGAGTTGAGGGCGTCTCTCGTATAAAATAAACAAACTAGAGATCAAATCCTCACCTCTACTAGGAATCCAAAAAGTAACATAAAAAGTTACCAACTTTCATCAAAGGCATAACCGCAGCTTTGAGTCCAAGTTTTCCGATACTTTCAACAACTTCGGAGGGAATCGAAACCTTTCAAATGTGCCTTCATAAATATGAATTAAACAAAGTTTAAAATAAATAGGACTATTATGAAACAGCTTCTGGGAATTAAAAGTTTTCAGTTTTGAGAACCTGTCTTTATTGCATTCGTGTTAACATATTATATCTACAAACATAAACTCTTTCACGAGTATAAGTGAAGTACTTATTTACAAAGCAAATAACTACTCATTATACAGGTGGTAATAAAATCAAGTTATAATACTTTAGGGCGTGTATGTGTCCCTTATACAGTGTGTAACAAAAATAAGTGATAATACTTTAGGGTGTGTACGTGTTCCTTGTAGAGAGTTCACTGTGAAAGTAGCAGCGCTGAAAGACAATCTTTTTTTTCACTTTTGTATGGGCATGGGGCCCGAGCGTCACGAGTTTACCCATACAAAAGAAAAAAATTTTGGCCTTTCAGCGCTGCTACTTTCGCAGTGAACTCTCTACAATGAACACGTACACACCCTAAAGTACTATCACTTATTTTTGTTACACCCTGTATAGAATTTACTGTCAAAGTAGCAGCGCTGATAGAGCAAATTTTTTTAAAGATTTTAATGGGCAAGCGCCTCCAAGCGTCATGAGTTTGCCCATAAAAAAGTTAAAAATAAACGTTAGTAAAAACTTTTTTTACTTTAAACACAATTGAAAAAAGGCACTTCTTCAGCGCTGCTACTTTCACAGTGAACTCTATACAAGAGACTCATATACACCCTAAAGCATTATAGCTTAGTTTTGCTACACCCTCTAGTCTTTGAGATCTGCTTGTCTTTGTTTGGCACATGAGAAAAGTCACTTGACAGAAAAATACTGGTCAGCCTGTGGAATACAAAATAGATTAGTTTACGCTGTGTGGAAATTTAAGTTTTCGTTTAATTTTAAGTTGTGCTGAGTTTGGAACTAATGCAGATTCGGTCTGACTATCAGATGAATCTGAGCTACGAAGTTTAACTAGATTTTACAGTACATTTACTAAGTTTTATGTATGTGCGGTCTTGGTTTACATAATTATACAGGGTGTAACAAAACTAATCGATAATTCTTTAGGGTGTGTATGGCTCTCAAAGGCACTCCGCCTTTTTTCAATTGTGTATGGAAAATTACATTTATTTGACAAGATAAATTCATACAAATCACAAAAAATACTCTTTCAGCACTACTACTTTCACGGTCAACTCTATATAAGGGACATAGACATCCTAAAACAGGGGTTCCTAATCTTTTTCAGCCTACGGCGCACTTACTAGTCAATATTGTGTCACGGCGCCCTTCTCTACCTAACTATTACAAAAAGATACATAAATAAACACTTTTAATGATTATAGTTAGGTTAAGCAAGTAAATAATAATAAATAAATGTTTAATTATCTTTTTTTATAAAATAAGGGGGCAAACGAGCAAACGGGTCACCTGATGGAAAGCAACTTCCGTCGCCCATGGACACTCGCAGCAGCAGAAGAGCTGCAGGTGCGTTGCCGGCCTTTAAAGAGGGAATAGGGTAATAGAGGAGGGTAGGGATGGGAAAGGAAGGGAAAAGGGGAGGGTAGGGAAGGGAATAGGGTAGGGGATTGGGCCTCCGGTAAACTCACTCACTCGGCGAAACACAGCGCAAGCGCTGTTTCACGCTGGTTTTCTGTGAGAACGTGGAATTTTTCCGGTCGAGCCGGCACATTCGTGCCGAAGCATGGCTCCCCCACGTCTAAATCTGCCTGCTTTGTGTAATTCATAATATTATTATTTTATTTTATAATATTTGTACGGGCCACGGCGCCCGGCCCCTCTTGCCTTTCCACGGCGCACCAGGGCGCCGCGGCGAACAGTTTGGGAACCCCTGTCCTAAAGTATTATCAATTAGTTTTGTTACACCTTGTGTAGGGTGTAAAAAATTAAAAAAGTATCATCAGAAGAATTGATTCATTGGCAGATGGTAGACTTACGTTATTTATAATATACGAGTAGACTATGGCCTGTATTCATTAGATTTGTGTGTTTTTTTTTTTTGTGATAAGTGCAGGTGATTAATGCAGGTGATTAGTAATCAAGAGAAAGCAAGTGTGGACAGCAACTGATTAATACAAGTCCTTTATTTTCTCCTAATCACTAATCACCTGCACTCACACTAGTCAAAGGCACTGTATAAGGGCCACAAGTCATATCAATTTTTGTCGTGATCTGGCTGAGCCTGACATAACCCGACCAATTTAAGTAGGTCCATTTTTTTGCCTATGAATATCTGGCAAAGTAGGTACAAATATAAAATGATGTGTAAAATCTACTGTTTACATAGACGTTAAAATATCCTTTATATGGACGAACTTGCGTTTAGAGGAGTGTCATATAGAAGCACTTTATATGACTTTTCTATAAAACATAAATACCGTACTAGTTAAAAGCCGAGCTTTGTGAGGGCTCGCATTGTCACACCTTGACTGACTGATGATAACACATCTATAAAATATATAAAACTCAAAGGTGACTAACCAACTGATTGACACAGTGATCTATCAACGCGCAGCCCAAACCACTGGACGGATCGGGCTGAAATTTGGCATGCAGGTAGATTTTATAACGTAGGCATCCGCTAAGAAAGGATTTTGATAAATTCCAACCCCAAGGGGTTCAAATAGGGGATGAAAGTTTGAATATAATAATACTTCTTAACGCGAGCGAAGCCGCGTGCAAAAGCTCGTTTACATATAAACAAAAATTACTATGTTAAAGCACAAATCAATAGGTGTGTTAGTTTTCTCGTAAAGTGCCACTGCACAAAACGTTCAGTAGGCTTAGCATAACAACAGTAGACATAGGAAGAAATCGACATACTGACAGATTTTATCAACAAAATGGCGGATTTCCATTGTCTGTCACTTTGTCTATTCTTCCGTAGAAAGAAACCGTTTCTTTGGTGACCATGCTACGCTTGCTGGTTGTAGGATAATATCTAATATATAAAATTCTCGTGTCACAGTTTTCGTTGCCATACTCCTCCGAAACGGCTTGACCGATTCTCATGAAATTTTGTGAGCATGTTGAGTAGGTCTGAGAATCGGCCAGTATCTATTTTTCATACAAAAAAAAATGGCAAAACAACGTTTGCCGGGACAGCTAGTTATACTATACAAATAAACTTTGTCGTAAAATAATTTTGTTTTAGGGCATAAAATGTTGATTTATTTTATCGGATCTCATCTCGTTTATGTGTCGGTACTAACTAGGTAGAAGTAATAAAATATATGACGTAATAATCCTATATGACAGTACCAATATAAATGCTAATAAAAAGGTAAACGCCATAAAATATTATATCGTCAACCGTTTGCAGTTGGCACACATTGCAAATAAAATTCGACAAAAAAGTTGGGCTACCACACGAAGGGTTCCGTATGAGACGCCTGGTGACAGATAGACAGAAAAAGTACTAGCTAGTACTATATTTGAAATGAATGCAAGTTTCATTTCTATATCGAAGTTAGATAAAAAGTGTATGGGGCAGAAGCCCTAGATAAAGTATCTTTCGGCGACGACACTGCGGCGAAGCGTCGTAAAAATTTACTACGCCGCAAAATGCATCGTGGAAATTTCCGATGCGACGACGTTGGTTTAAGTTGATGAGCGTTTTATAACTTATCCTACAAGTCGTACCTGATGAAATGTTTGCGTTGCGACATCGCATCGCATATACGTGCGTTGTTTTTGCGATACGACGCCGCAACACAGTGATGTGGCCTGGCCCTTATGGGGTATAACATGCATTTCTAAATTTGTATGGATTTGACAGACTTCAATTGCGTGACACGTCATGAAAGTTACATTGAAATCTGTCAATTCCATATACATATAATTTACTATTTAGAAATGCATCGCACGGCAGCAACACGACGAGGCGAGGTGAGGCGTGGCGCCGCATAAATTTGTATGGATTTGACAGATTTGCAAGACGTCTCTCGCAATTGAGATCTGTCAATTCAGTATAAATTTAGAAAGCATCTATGCGTCGGTCTGAATTATTGTCCCTAAGTGGCATGGTGCTTGCGATACAAATCCCATACATTTTTGATTTCAAACATCGCCGTTGAAATTACTAAACGCCTTATTATCAATGTCTTATATTATTGTTCCTATTGTCTTTTAACGCGTTCTCGTTTCCTCCAAAAGCGCGTTTGGGTGCAGAACCCAAATAAAGTAATGCTCGTTTAACGCGTTTTTGGGTACGGAACCCTAAAATAGTAATTAATATATCGGAAGATATGACGATCCATCACGCCGCCAGATTGTGAACTGGCAGATAGTGGATACAATATTTTACAAAATGATATACGATACCAATGAAAAGCCCGTTGTAGCCTGAAATTATACCGACACACTGTCAATAGGGTCACATTTTAATACAGCCAATAAAGCGCTGAAGACTGAAGCCGTTTCAAAAAGACGTAAGCGGAAGAACCAGATAACTAACATTTTATAACATAAGGGTAATTACTCACTTGTACAATGTTTCTTTTTTGACAAACATTGTAACTTACCTAATTCATCATTTGGCTTATATATCTGGTTATACATAAAATCTACATTTTTTATTTCCAATAATTTTCCCGGCCCAAAAGCCTCCATGTATGCAAAAAACGGATTTTTTTAACGTTACTTACCTGGTTCTTCCACTCATGTCTATAATTATTATAACGTCGACAATTTTCGTTGTAGCAAAAATAAAGTGTGTAATACATTGTGCATCCTTATAATATTATTAAGCTCACTGTAACAGCAGTACTAAAAGTTTTATTTTATTACTTTTGCAGTATACACTAGAATTCAGTATACACATCCTAAAGTAATTATTACTTAGCTTTGTTACACTGTAGAGATGGGAAATTAATAATTATAATATGTATCAGAATCTAAGATTGCTCAACACTATTTGCACGTTTTCCATGCATAATTAGGGTGGGGCTAGGGATCGACGCGCTGCTGCGTTTTATACACTAACAGATTAAACCTATTTAAGTTTCTCATACTATTTCGTTCTGTTACAAAAATGTCCTAAATTCGAAACTGTTTATAGTTTAGGCTCAATTTATACCGCTGCGGGGTGGAACGAATACGACTTTGCAACGAAACTAAATATGGCATAATGATCTTTATATCAACAGTGTAACATACAGAGACTGACGCCTCCGTGGTCCAGTGGTTCAGAGCATGGCACTTGACTCGGAGGTCGTGGGTTCGATTCCCGCGTTGGAAACATATTATTTCCAAGTTTGGTTAAGACAATGCAGGCTGATCACCTGATTGTCTGACAAGTAAGATGATCCATGCGTCGGATGGGCATGTAAAAAGTCGGTCCTGCGCCTGATCTCTCGCCAGTCGGTCTTCCGTCCCACTGGGTTATGAGAGTAAAAGTAATAGAGTGCTTTTGTCTACTGCGCACACACTTGAGCACTTTAAAATTACTCCTGAGTAACTGAACTGGTTTCAATGAAACCGGCCACCGTCACCGAAACCGGTGTGGGAGTTATTATTATTATTATAACATACAGAGCCAAAAAATTGGACACACTTCTTCCGCGGAATTCTCGAGAATTCGTCGGTGCCTCTGTGGAATCCGCGGGAAGTGGCACGAACCAGTCAAGAAGATATAGACTAAACAATGGAATGTCCTATGACGCGTCTTGGGGCGAAATTTACGCTTCCATTTCACGCCGGTGTAAATTGAGCGATAGGCTATAATATTCGGAAAGTTACAAATGGCCATGTATGTAGATATGGGTGTATGTAGGCGCGGGTCATCAGTTACCACAAGCTGGCGCGCTGCCAACCGCGAGGTTGAAGGTGCGTCTTTTAGTTCAATATTCAGTTAAACTATCATTGAGATTCGATCGAATGACGAATCTAAATATAATTATATAACGGAGTTTTCAGGAATTCCTCTGCTTGTGATGGTTTTAACCGTTTCCGCAACTTTGCCATGGGAGGGGAGTGGGACTTTTAGTGAGTAGACCCTACTGGGGAGGCCCACTTGCCCCGGCCGATGTCCCCAATCTGCTACAAACTGCCAGGGACATATCTCCACAAAAAAGTTGTCGCTCTCATAGTCGCATAGCTTACTTTAATATGTTCACAATTTTGTAGTGAGACGTCTTAAGCGGCGTTTGCTTTATTTGGATGGGTGAAAAACGTTGAACTTTTGTTACGGTAACTTCATAAAGTTAATATATTCCGCTAGGTATATTAACTTTATGGGTAACTTGAACAAAAGGAACGTGTTCGATTTGAAGGTCCACACAACCGCTTAGGTTTTAAAGACTTACTTCAAAATGACCCACATAGATCACAACAGCACTTTAGATAAATATATTATATCTAAAAAGTTTTCATATGGAGCTAGGAACACTTATATCTAGTTCTAATGACTCACTTCAAACTTAACTAAACTAAATAAAGAAATCAATGGTCTCGCCTCCGGCCTTGAGACCGCAACCCACGTGACAGGGGTATGACACGGGCCGCGGGCAGTGACATGTCATGACATATTGACACTGGCGGTGACATGACGACTGTCGACATCGACATGTGGGTAAACACCGAAATAAACATTTGTAAGACAATCTCGTACAAATATGAGTTAATTCGTGATGATTGTATTGTGTATCCAAACTATTCATATTATAATCTATACTAATATCATAAATGCAAAAGGTTGTCTGTTTGTAGGTAACAAAACTAAACCGCTAAAACTATTTAACGTTACACACACAGCACAGCAGTAATATAACGTTATAAAACATTGTGTCACGATAACATTTTATAACATCGTGTAACATACGCTTTTTTTATGAAATACTATATAATAATAATATGGGGGCAAACGAGCAAACGGGTCACCTGATGGAAAACAACTACCGTCGCCCATGGACACTCGCAGCATCAGAAGAGCTGCGGGTGCGTTGCCAGCCTTTTAAGAGGGAATAGGGTAATAGGGGAGGGTAGGGATGGAAAGGGAAGGGAATGGGGGAGGGTAGGGGATTGGGCCGCCGGTAAACTCACTCACTCGGCGAAACACAGCGCAAGCGCTGTTTCACGCCGGTTTTCATACATGCTACAAAATGTCAAGAAATAAAAGTCTATCTTCTATCTATATATATAAAACTCAAAGGTGACTGACTGATTGACATAGTGATCTATCAACGCACAGCCCAAACTACTAAACGGATTGGGCTGAAATTTGGCATGCAGATAGATGTTATGACGTAGGCATCCGCTAAGAAAGGATTTTGATAAATTCCAACCCCAAGGGGTTCAAATAGGGGATGAAAGTTTGTATATAATAATACTTCTTAGCGAAGGCGCGGGCAAAAGCTCGTTTACATATAAACAAAAATTACTATGTTAAAACACAAATCAATAGGTGTGTTAGTTTTTCCGTAAAGTTTGTATATAATAATACTTCTTAACGCGAGCGAAGCCGCGGGCAAATGCTCGTTTTGTTATAATTTGTTAAAAAAGTTGGACGAAAATATTATCTAACGTTTTATAACTGCTGTCTGGGAGCACCTTTTGATGAAATTGGTATGAAGATAGTTTCAGTTCCGGGAAAGGACATGGCATACTTTGATCCCGGAAAAATGTACGGTTCCCGCGCAATAAACGAGTTTTGACGCAACAGAATTGCGGGCGTCATCTAGTCAGATATATATAGCGAGTATCTGTTTAAATAGGTTTAATAAAATTCGGTATAGACGTACTTTGAGTTACGATAAAGAACCGGGTTATAGTCATCATCACTGCGGAATGTACGGTTTCCGCGTAATAAACCAAGTTGCGTTTATTAATTTAGAACAATAAAAAATCACTTTAAACAAAATATTTTGAACTTCAGAGCGTTCATGTGTATCGGCCCTAAACAGCCGCTACGGATTCGTAGCACCGCTACAATCTCGTAGCACTCTGCTACGAACATGCTAGCTCTTGAATTTTTACTGTCCCGGCAAACGTTTCTTTGCCATATAAAGTATTTCGCCCGTATTATTTTATTGAAGTGACTAAATAAGTATGTCACCATGACAACGTCCATCGCTATCCCGTCAGTCTCGAGTTGTAATAATTTGCTATTATTCATTGAACAAATGCACTTATCAATATAAAAAGTACCCAGTAGCCGATTCTCAGACCCACTGAATATGCATATAAAATTTGGTTAAAATTAGTAAAGCCGTTTTGGAGGAGTACGGTGACTAACATTGTGACACGAAAATTTTATATATTAGATTAATAAAAATGTTCTTACTCTTATTTTACAAGGTGGTCGTTGCACAAGAATAAAACATTTTTATAATTTATTTAAAAAAGTAGGTGCTGTTGGGAGTTTGGACATAAGTTACTAAGTATACTTTAATTGTTTTTATTTAAAAAATTATCAGAAAGTGTTGGGCGTATTAGTGCTTTTGTACAAACGTGAAGATTTTTTAAATAAGAAAACTAATGCCTGTTTTCACCAGCGGTCTCCTATAATCCTGCCCAGGGGTTTCGTAGAAAGCGTCAAAATTGACCTAACAGGCAGGTCAGAATTACGCACTCCCATAATCAGGGCGAGTGGAGCGAGCCCTAGAAATATATCCCACAACCTTTACATTTTGTGGTACACTTTACGAAAAAACTAATACGCCTATTGATTTGTACTTTAACATAGTATTTTTTATTTAAATGTAGATGAGTTATCATCAGTCAGTGAAGGTTGTGACGACACGAACCCTCAAAAAGCTCGGTTTTTATCCAGTTAATTAATAATATTAGTATGGAAATAATATGATAGTGCTAATGTATTTACAGAACACAAACATGCAGTAAGGCGACACGCACTGTTCTCCCTGCGGCCATATTGAATTGATATATCAAATATATCGGGACGAGTCATAGGGGACCTCAGAACAGTAGGGGACAGATATTATATTGAATGCACATCAAACACACCATGTCAACAAATCTCAGTTATGGCTCGTTTACACATATAAATTGATAAGTAGTCAACTAAATTTTAACTTATGACTTTATACTTACTTAACTAAATTTGAACTTGCTACTAAATTTTGTGTTTACATGCAATTAATAACTTCAAATTAAGTTAAAATGTAGTTATCTGCTTATCAATTTATACGTGTAAACCAGCCATTAGGGTCCAACGCACCACGCGTTGTAACACCACAATAGACAGAACCAACCAGTAGTTGTACTATTGCCAGTACTGTGCCAGTAGGCCGACTTGAAACAAGCTAACAAATCGGCGCGTTGTATACAATGAATGGCTCAGCAACGCATTAAGTGTCTAAACACACTAGGCCGAAAATACGCGGCCGATGTTCGGCATGATTAGCAATGCGCTACGCGACATAATTTTGGCATGGTGTGTCTACATGGCCGTCGTAATCTTGCCGAACTTCGGTCGCGTATCTTCGGCATGGTGTGTTTAGACACTTAGGGTTGATTCAGACCGCAACGTGACGAGGCGAGGCGAGGCACGGCGCGGCATAAATTTGTATGAATTTAACAGATTTCAATTCCGGGGGACGTCTTGCGAATCTGTCAAATCCATATAAATTTAGAAATGCATCTACGTTGCGGTCTGAATTGACCCTTTGACATACTTTAATTGCGTGAGACGCCATGCAAGTGACACTGACCGGCCTTTTAAGAGGGAATAGGGTAATAGGGGAGAGTAGGGAAGGGAAGGGAAGGGAATAGTTGAGGGTAGGGAAGGAAATAGGGTAGGGGTTAGGGGATTGGTCCTCCGGTAAACTCACTCACTCGGCGAAACACAGCGCAAGCGCTGTTTTCTGTGCGAACGTGGTATTTATCCGGTCGAGCCGGCCCATTCGTGCCGAAGCATGGCTCTCCCACGGTTCAAACCAATTTACTATTAAATGATTAGAAAATGAATTTGGTGGACTCCACAGTATTCTTAGGCATTACATTAGACAGTAAATTACAGTGGGGTCCTCATATTGCTAATCTTGCAGGTAAGCTCAGTTCTGCGGCATGTGCAGTTAGAAAAATTAGAAAAACGTTTGTGTGCCAAAGCCTACTATACGGTCAACGATTTCCTAAACGATAGCACATCTTGGGAGTAGGATGGCTGCTTGCAAGGCTGCTTCTACATTTATTTATTATATGTGACTTACAATTGTGTATTCATATTGTATAGATTAAGTTATATACATTGTAAATTTTATTTTTTTAAAAAGACAAATTTTTCACTTTTTTACTAAAAAGTGGCCCCGTGCGAGTTTCTTACGCCGGTTCTTTTCGCCGGGTTAGTTCCCGAACCGGTGGTAGGCAACATGTAGTTCAACGTTCTGAAAATAGTTGATTCAAATTTATTTAGAAATAAAACAATTTTTATTTTATTTTTTATTTTATCTCTGGTTTTGCCCTACTAAAGATAGGAATAACTCACATTAGACATTGTCAATTGTGAGCTATTCCTATCTCTAGTAGGGCAAAACCAGAGATAGATCAAATATTGGGAACGGCCGTTATAGTTCGGCCGTTCAGAGAATGCGTTCCTGACACGTCGCGATTAAACTGACAACGTAACTTTGTAATGGCGTTACAGATACGATAAAAATATTTTTGCTGGTTGTTTACCGTTTTAACAATTGATGAGCATTAAAACAACATTATTATATCAATAATCAATGAATGTTATAATTTTGTGCCTAACTGAGTGTCAAATAACTTGGTAAACAATATTTTTCTAAATCTATACTGCGCCAGAGTAGACAAAATTATAGAGTATACCGACTTAGAACTGAGGTTCAAATTTTTAAGTTTGACGTATTATGACAAAAGTCGTCGCTAGGGTCGTTACCTACAAATTTAGTTGTTGTTTATATTTTGGCACGTGCAAAGAAAACTGTCAAAATTCAATTTCATAATCTTCATTTTAAAAATAAATTATATCAGCCAGCGCGCCAGCCCTTAACTTATCCTGGCGAAACCCGAAAGAAATGACAGGTTTTAATACACGTCCGTCTCTTAGCAGTCGAAGTACTGGTAGTTATGTCTATTGTGACTGCGCCATTACAAGGTTATGTCAGCGCTTTAGATTTGTAAAATAGTGCTGTGCTAACAATAACAGGCAATAATAGTATCGTAATCTGTTCTTATACAGTTATACTTTATAAAATAATACGTTTTGTTTTTCTTTTTAAGAATTTGAAAATAATGGACTATAAGATAACTTTTATGAAATATAAAAATAAAACTACGACGAAAACGACGAAAACAGTCGTCTGTTGTCGTTTCGTACGCATAGATCACGTTCTTCAAGTGTTTCGATCTGTTTTTATTTGATTACCCGGCTTTTGTTTAATGGACTGTTTCTGCTTTTCAAACTGACATCGGTGCTAAATCGGACTTCGATTGTGTTGTGTATTACGTTCTTTTTACTTTTGGTGCATAATAATGCCTAAACGTGGACAAACATTGAAAAGTGGAGCCAGTGAGTTAATCATCAAGCTGCAAGATTACTCTGAGAGGGAGCGGCAAAATTGCGGACCCCTGGTACCTTGGAGTTAGCAAACGAACGATAACAAATATTAATAAAGAAAAGTTCGGCTCTACTGGCACGGAAGATAATATTTTACGTACTCCGAAGAAGAAACGTAGAACTAAACCCGTGACAGATATTGACACCTTTGACGCCGCGCCGATGCAATCAGAAATCATATATATGGTTACTATTCCAGAAATAAATATCTCAACAGGAAGAAGCTTTTGGCATCGTTAAGAGAAGCTGGACTGTTTAGCGGGGGTAAAACTGCTTTAACCAAAATCTTAAAAGATATTGGTTTTTCGTATAAAAAACAGATAAAAGAAAAATTTTATTAGAACGATACGACATAATCGTTAAATAACTAAAATATAAATTTTAAATGATTCCGCCAATTTAAAACGAAAATAATCTTAAAAATAATGCGGCGGTTCATTTTGGAGGAACGGTAACGAACTCAGTGTTATGTTGTGCCCATCACTAGTCGTGACTAACTGATAGGTGTCAGGAACGCATTCTCTGAACGTTTTACGGCCGTACCCAATATTTGATCTATCTCTGGTTTTGCCCTACTAGAGATAGGAATAGCTCACAATTGACATAAATTATATGGCTCTAATGTCTAATGTGAGCTATTCCTATCTCTAGTAGGGCAAAACCAGAGATAGATCAAATATTGGCAACGGCCGTTAGTCAACCTACTCCTTCAAACAGGTAAACGTTTGTCATTTCTAATTTTGCTGTATAATTTTCAAAATATGCAAGTCATGATCGGTATTATCCAATTCTATTCAACGCGTTTCAGTGGCCAGTAAAACTTTTAACTTCCATTTCGAGTTTATAGGTTATAATTCAAGTTTTTAGCGATTCTCAAAGACTAAAGGCCGCAATAAAATGGCACAATAAACCGCTGAGACCCCATAAATGTTGACATCAAAATCCGTATAAAAGATGTTTTGTGCCAGTACAGTTCCCGCGGGAGAGCATTCAGGCCGGTCGCGTTAACGTCGCATAAATGTAAAATGTGCGACACGAATAGGCCGGCCCGACCGGATTACCGCAGTATTAAGATAAATGGTATGTAACAATTGACTGATAGGATTTTACGGACTTACAAAGCTGATGATACTGTTTAGTAAGAGAAATTTAACTGCTTGTGACGTACCTTAACTTTGCTATACTTTCAAGCATTTTTGCCATAGCCGAATTTATATTTTTTACCAGATGAGGCCACTTTATTAACGTAATCTGTAGGACCTGTATGGACGCTGCCCCCCTAGGACACTGCCGCCTCTAGGCCGTAGCCTATAACGGCCTATTTATTAATCCGGTGCTGATTTACGCGTCGCGTCACAGTGTAACTATCAAGTCGAATTGTGTAAGCAGGTCACGGCATGTTTTTTCTGTCACAGTAAAATGGTATGAAAACGTACCCAAACTCTTTTAGTTTCCCCGAAACATAGTATCTTTTTGATGGAAACAGAAAGCCGTAAGCTTTCCGTTTCCATCAAAAAGGACATTGTCCAAAGCTTAGCCTGCGTTTCCACCAGAGATGTGACATCGCTCAGCGCGGCGATGCTATTAGATCCTAAAAACTCATTCCTCGCAACACATCTCTAGTGAAAACGCAGCCTTACCGTTGCCGTTACAAAAAACAAAATTCACAGTTATTAGGGTTAATTCAAACCGCAGCGCGACGCGTAGATGTATTTTTAAATTTGTATGGATTTGACAGATTTGCAAGAAGTCTCACGCAATTCAAATCTGTCAATTCAGTACATTAGAAATGCAACTTTGCGTCGCTTTGCAGTCTGAATTGATCCTTAGTCTATCCCCAGCATTAAAACAATATTCTCTCTGTTAGTCTGCCCTTCAAGGAAACAGAATCTCGCTGTAGCCGGAAGTCACGCGACCGGAAGTACGCTACATTAGTCCAGAGTTCGATGCTCGGACAACTCCAGGTTTTAACGGCAGACTATATTTTTCATTTCAAGATAAAAGTGTAATATTTAAGCGATACTAAGATAGATGGGAAGAAATTAATTGTTGTATCGTGCCACATCAAACAGAAAAAGATAATAACTATACTTAATAATAAAAATAAAGTTAGAACGTATATTAAAAAAAGAAAAAAGTTTATTGGGTAAGAGCTACAAAAACGATTTAAATATAACAAACAATCATCATCATCATATCAGCCTCTATTCGTCCACTGCTGGACATAGGCCTTTCTTAATGAACGCCATAACGAACAATAATTACACGGAATTAGCGCCTACACAACATAAATAACACAATATTTTTTTATTTTTTTTATTAAATAAGGGGGCAAACGAGCAAACGGGTCACCTGATGGTAAGCAACTTCCGTCGCCCATGGACACTCGCAACATCAGAAGAGCTGCAGGTATGTTGCCGGCCTTTTAAGATACGAGATACGCTCGTTTCCTGAAGGTTTGCAGGTCGTATCGGTCCGGAAATACTGCTGGTGACAGTTCATTCCAGAGTTAGTATTTGGTTACGAATAGTAGTATTTTCAAAATTATTTGTCCATTTGGATGACCACTATTTAAGTAAGTATCTATTTTGTCTCATTCCTATTAAAATTGGGATACACCATGCGTGCAGGCGAAATCGTGAACAATATTTATATCTTAAAAAACTAGATAGACTTAAAAAAGAAGAAAAGAAGAGAACTTAAGAGTAATTGGTGGTTAGTAAATGGGCCAGCTTAAAGAATTTAAGAACGTTGTTTCTTCATGAGATGAATTTTAAGTGCTACTTAAGCATTCCCTGGCACAACCACAAATAGTATTTTGTGGCTTCATTTAATCTGTAAGTCATAAAGTCTGTAAGACTATTTAATGGTAAAAATGTACGTCCCCGTGGTCAAGTCGTTTAAAAAGTGGCTCTTGACTCGAAGATCGTGTTCCCAAGTCTGGTTGGAAGGCTGCTCACCTGATTGTCTGTAATGCTCGGGCCACACTAACGAGAAACGCCGTTAATTATCGCGTTAATTCTAAAACATGTTATAGCATTATCGCCTTTACATGCCACTAATTAAAGACGATAATGCTTTAACAAGTTTTAGCATTATCGCGATAATTAACGGCATTTCTCGTTAGTGTGGCCCGAGCATAAAGAGGGCTATTCTATGCTAGTGGCATGGAAAAATCTCGCCTTGATCTATCGTTATGGAAGTGAAGGAAAAGAGAGCGCTCTTGACTGCGTACAAACTTAGGCATAATCACTCTGGCGTAGCTGGCCGGGTTTCAATTAAACCGGCCACCGTCACTGAAACCGTTAGGGAGAAAGTGAGGTTTTTCAATAAAAATGCTTAAAAGTAGACAGGAAGTCCCATTTTATGTTACCATCTTAATCAAAATATTTTAACAACAAAGAAAAGGAACCCTTGTATAAAGATAAAAGTTTTTAAAATCAAAGTGTTAAGACAAAAATTACGACTTAGCGAGTTGTAAAGTGGCACGTTTTTAATTGCAAAGTTCTAAAGTGGCGGGCCGGTCCCTGTAATTTCTTAACACAACTTTTGCACCTTCACTTTGTCACTTTAAAATTAAAATTTTAATAAAAGGGGGGACATGCGACTACCTCGATTCTATTTAATGTAATGTAGCTTCATTCCTCATTCGATCGAGTTTATTATCTATCAAACTAGAAAATCTTATTCTCATAAAATGTTACACCATTGATTTTTGAGAACATTATTTTTGGGTTTAATGCTACACCGAGAATATCGAACATTTCTTGAAAGAAGTTGCATTTGGGTTTTTACCTTCGTAATAATAATTGTCCAATCGCCAAATCGCACTCTTGCAATTTTCAACATTAACCCATCAATCCCCAAGCGGCACCCGGTTATAACAATTGAATCTATTGTGTCTGCGATTCCCACGATCGAGGTATTAAAAATAAAGCATCGCCGCACGCGTTTTAGTGACCCTGACCCTTACATACTCGTACATTACGTCCAATAAGCACGCACACGGTTATAGACCTCATGATTAATCACATGAGCTTATAAAAAGTCCAGGAGTAGTTCCACCTTGGCAGCCATTTATTTCACGGTCAGCACTGACAGAGCTGACAGCGGGAGAACTGACTTTAATATATGACTGCCCGCCATTTCACAACTAATGGATTTTTCCGCAAATATAAGACTGACAAGTGGATGTAGAGAGAAATAGTTATTTTTTCAAGGTTGAAAGATATCGAGCAAAAATTGTAAAAGTGGTAGATTTGTGTACATGATAACTAGCTGACCCGGCAATTATTTCTAGTATCGAAGTGTTAACTTTGTTAACCTATTTAGAAATAAATATTCTGATTTTGATTTTGATATAAAAAGTAGATAAAAATCTATTCTCTGGCCTAACGAATGTACATACAAAATTTCATTAAAATCGATTAAGCCGTTTTGAAGGAGTTCGAGCACAAACACTGTGACACGAGAATTTTTTTCAGTATTCAAACTAATAGTTATCGAAAAATGCACCCAAATTTTAAACAACTGCAATTTAGTTATTCACCAAAATGTTTTGAATTTATCAAAGCATCAATTCTAATGCTCGCGCATATATTTCTGGAAAAGCATTAATCTGTATAATAACATTATTTTTCTAATTGTGACTTTATGATTGAATAATTAAATTGTTGGAAATACTATCATTTATGTTACTGTTCCATACAGGGTGTAACAAAACTAAGTGATAATACTTTAGGGTGTGTATAACTGTGTATGTTAACTAAGTGATAGGTAATACTTTATGGTGTATATGTTTTAATAGAGTTCACTGTGAAAGTAGCAGCGCTGAAAGATTTACCTTTATTTTAATTACTAAAATATATGACGACGCCGTTGTCCAGATTCCGTTCGTTCATCGCAAGGGAACCGCGCATTAATTATTCGCATATTCCACATACCTAACATCTAGAAGTCAAATTATATATTAATAACTTTTGGATAATTATTGTAATAGAAGGAGACTATGAAAGTTCTCGTTTGTATTAAATAAATCGTCTTTTGTTACAGTGACCCTCTCACAAGGAATCCTGGTGAACCGCACAGCTGATTATGGTACAGAACCCATCATGATCGACAGAACGAACCGAAGCCTGTCGAGGACCAATAGCATAGGACTAGATATAGTATATAGCAATTTCCTTGTACATAAGAGATATATAAACAGCCTCAGGGAGGCGGAAATAGAGAGATTAGGAGAGGAGAGATTAGAGGAAGAGAGTTTGAGGAGGGTGAAGAGGGCGGAGGAGGAGCAGGATCCTCGCTGCGAGAAGTTCATGTGGGAGAGCAAGGATCAGACTTACATTATGCATCCGCACAACAAGGACACCGGCAGCACCAACTATTACAGTGGCATAAGCTGTGTCACTGTTATTAATGGTAAGTTTTTTTTTTTTACTTTTATCGCGGGACGTGAGAGCCGCAACTGAATCAAGAAATTCCGTAACGAAAAAAAGTAACACGACCCACTCCCGGTCGGCGCGGCGTTGCCAGACTTCAGCGTGTGTGTACGACTGGACGTACACGAATTTTAATTGCATGAGATAATTAAAAATGTTATGCATTAGCTTTACCGCGGCGGACCCTAAGTGCCACATGTATTTTTTAAAGTACTTTAGATGTTGCTAACGATGTGGGCGAATAAGATAAAAAGTCGTTCCTCGTGATCTACTCTATATCTGTTTAAAATGTCATTAAATTCGGCCAATAACATTGGTGAAAACCAACAAACAAATTTTTACTGTATTATTAATAGTAATGCGTACATTAGAATATTTTATACCCATTTAATCAAGGAAAGATTCTACTTTTTAACCAGGCAAAATGCACGGCTCTTTTCCTGGTTAGAATTTTGCTTCAGAACCTACGAATAATAAAAACTAAGGAATCGTAACTCCCATACTATTACCGTTTTAAATTTGGTTCCTTTTGATCTGTCATATAACGTCAGCCTAGTACCGCTCAAGGTCACCTAAATATTGCAAATGTATTGAAATGTGTACCTAAGGTACACTTTTTTGACAAGTATTGTGGAGCATGTTTTTTGACGGAGTTACTTTTCCTTAGTTTTTGTTATTCGTAGTTCAGAACACACAAAATCACAAACAATACGTCGTAAAATATACAATGGACAATGTAATTTATACACGTGTTTCCACGAAATGAGGATACAGTTATTTTCTCCCTTTTGTTCGGAGGCTGACATGGGCCATATTTCGCTTACAGTCATCAAAGGAAGCGAATTGATATCAACTTTAATTACTGCACGGTCCAATACGTTTTGAAAATTAATACATTTTACCGAATGGAATGTGTGTTGGAAAATACTGAAATATAATGGCATAAAGGCGTTTGACTGCGGCGTTCGGCAGTTCACGGTTTTAATTAAATCCATATCCATACTCACATCTTATCATAAATGTGAAAGTGTGTCTGTTTGTCTGTCTGTTCACGCCATAAAGTTAATATACCTAGCGGAATAGAGAAACAAAGGCCTGAGCAAGCGAGATGTCACTATCAGTAACACTGCGTGGTAAAAAAAACGTGTGATACATGACAGCAGAACTCTTTTTTACGTCCAGTCGGCACGTTGATAATTTAATCTCTTAGAAAGATGCTTGTGTAAGTGTATACGTCACGTATACGTACACATACATTTATTTTTACACAGACGTAAATCAATTTCGGTTTCGTTTGACAGCTCGAGATTGTTGCTCTATTCCGCTAGGTGTATTAACTAGGTTCACGCCCAAACTGCTGCGCCGATTTGACTGAAAGATATGGAGATACTTTGAGTTCCGGGAAAAGACATAGGATACATTTTTATCCCGGAAAAATGTGCGGTTCCCGCGCGATAAACGACTTTTAACGCAACAGAGTTGCGGGCGTCATCTAGTTATTTATTAATATAGTTTGGTCACCGAATATGTAGATTCCGTCATTGATTTGTGGCTAGTTGTCTCTTTTATATCCGAATCGGTCTAGCTATTCTATCGCATATTTTATAGAAACTAGCTGTCCCGGTGAACTTCGTGTCACTTTAAAACCTTCCCTGGACTTCTACGAATATTTTAAGACTAAAATCAGCCCAATCCGTCCTGCCGTTTTCGAGTTTTAGCGCGACTAACCCATTTTAAAATCCATTTTTATATATATAGATGGGAATAGAATCAGAAACAAGATAGCTACGGCTTTTGTTGTAGATAGACTAGAGTCATAATCCTACATCGGAGTTTCCTAAGAGCGGCGGCATATAAACGACAGCTGAAACCAACCAATAGGGCTTCAACCTGACCACTGGCGTAACTATAGGGTGGCAGGGCAGGCAAAATGTCACGGGCCCCCAAAAGGGCCCCGGCCTAAGAGGCGAGGTGAGGTCAGTAATTTTATAAACATTGTTTTATTATTAATGTGACGATTTTTACTGATAGGGCCCCATCAATTTGCCACGGGCCCATCAACCTGACCAAGTGTACCACATCGCTCGGTTGATGAACTTCCTTATTGGCGACCTCGCGTAATCCTATACACTGTATTAAAATATTTTTGAGCGAGCGAAGGAGATGTAGGCGTAGTTTCGTTACGCCGATACAGAGGCGTCGCTTAGACCGGTATATGTGTCATAAATGTTTTATTTGGTGCTTTCATTACTTAAAACCCGACCCCAACCACCGACGGACCCCCAAATACCATTACTTAAGCCCATAAAAGGTTTGACGACGCCAAATAAACGTATTCCTGTAAAGGTTTACGGCCGTAAATCTGTCCTTCAATAAAACTGTAATTTGTGATTTAAATTACACCGAGCTTATCTCTCACGAAGCCGCCTACACGACAAAATATCGATACGCTTGTGAATTTGTAACAAGCACGAGGCTTACAGAATAAACTGACGTTTCAAGTATAAACTTTACTCAGTTGACGTCAAAGTCTCAAGGAACGCCATGGTATTAGCAGAGTAAACAAATAACGAGTAGGCCGACTCAGAAGAGATCTCGTTTATACGTTTAACGTACGGTAGTATATATGTCATAATATCGGCCCGCGCGCGCCGCGCCGTACTAATGCGTTTAGCATCGTGAAACAATAATATCGAAAGTGACACTCGTGCCCAACTCGCGTAGATACGATTATTTGTTTGAAGTCGATGTACTCCTTAGTTTTGTCTACTCTGGTATTAGGATAAATAATGGAACCCTACGCCGTGAACTGCCCCCCTAGAATGGAATGGAATGGAATAGAATAGAATAGAATAGAATAGAATAGAATAGAATAGAATAGAATAGAATAGAATAGAATAGAATAGAATAGAATAGAATAGAATAGAATAGAATAGAATAGAATAGAATAGAATAGAATAGAATAGAATAGAATAGAATAGAATAGAATAGAATAGAATAGAATAGAATAGAATAGAATAGAATAGAATAGAATAGAATAGAATAGAATAGAATAGAATAGAATAGAATAGAATAGAATAGAATAGAATAGAATAGAATAGAATAGAATAGAATAGAATAGAATAGAATAGAATAGAATAGAATAGAATAGAATAGAATACGTTTATTTTTTTCAACACAACATATAATACAGAATAGAAAATAAAAAGTAAAAAGGAGTTAAGCTATGAACAATTATAATTATAGGTATATGTTATGTGATGTCAAAAATTGGCCCCAGCTCAGCTATACGCAGCAAGCAAGCCCGCTGCACTGGTATTCTGCAGGGGCCAAAGAGTGACTTCACAACATAACATGCAGGGATAAACAATAAATAATAATGACTACAACAGCTACAACGGTAAAAATAATAGACAGAAAAAAGAAAAAACAAAGAAATAACTAATTATTTACTTACTATAAATAAAGATAAGTGACAGGTGTACAAGCATAGGAACTAAGATTATTGCCAATTAAAATACAAAAGAAAAAAAAAATAGTTTGACAATGGTTTGACAACAAAGGCATAATATAAATATAATCTATGGTGGGAAAATAATTTTATCGATTGTGACGTGGGTTATAATTTGTTATTTTAAATCTAGTTTGGTCTAATATTAACTATTTACAACACAAGAATGAGAAATTGAAACAATAATGGAATACTAGACAAAGTATATTTCGTTAAAAACGATGACGTAATTCTTTATCAAAATGTATGCGGTTTGACATAAGTCATCACTAATAATAATTATTACTTAATGACATTTCGCTTGCGAAGACTAATGTCAAATTCCATACATTTTGCTAACGAATTTCGTAATCGTTTTTAACGAAAGAAACTTTGGCTACGGCCTCAGCTTTTTGCATCACAATCATCAAATGCAAAACGATAAGAGTAAAAGCGATAGATATACCTTGTGAAGGATACACAGAAACAATTTTTGTCTTTTCTAAGACTTTCTAAGCTCAAAACAGTTCAATGTCATAAATAAAATTATTTACTTAAACTGTGTTGCAGGTAGTCATTATTTCTAAGATAATCGACAGCTATTTGAATCTAAATCTTAAAGAATGCGGTCCCGTGCGAGTTTCTTATGCTGTTTTTTCTCAGGCTAGTTCCCTAAACGCTTCTGCGTTTCAGTGATGCGATGAACTACAAAAAAATATCCACAGCCGAATATATAACCTCCTCCTTTTTGGAAGTGGGATAAAAATGAGTCTTGTCGCGATGTAACGATGTAAACTGACCCTAAACTGTCTCGGCGTGCGAGTTATTATTAATGTATGAACGATGCTTTCGATCTATTTTATTATTCTCTTTATTTATATAAAGGGTTAAATATGGATTTCACAAAACAAACACTTTGATCCCTTAAAGGGGTGTAATCGAAAAGCAAAAATATTTTACTGGCCTTTATTTATTTTATATATTTCACAACTCCAGTTCTCGTTATTCGTGAGAAATGTCTATTTTATAGTATACTGTTATATATAGTAAGAGATAGAGATAATATATACAACTATAGACCGCAACTTTCTTGGGTAGTAGTTTATCACGCGGGACCGGTTCCATTTTCCTCTATAAAAACTATTGAGTGTCCTTCCTTATGATTCAATGAATCTTTGTACCAAAGTTCATCAAAATCATTTTAATTGTTTAAGCGTGAAAGGCAGACAAACGCACTTTCGCACTTATAATATCAGTATAAAAGAGTAAAGTAACAATACTAGGCGATTGGCGAGAACATCAAGACGCGGTAAAACTTTTAAGATATTTCACTCAGACCCTCAAATTTCCAACAATAGAGATAAAGAGTACAAATCTACTAGTACGATGCTTAAACTTAAGTACGCCGAGTGCCTAAAACTTCGACAACGCGCTCCAAGCTAAAATATACCTTAAACACGTATTATAGAGTTGAAATCTGAACAGTGTTGGATTGATGGATGGCTCTCGAATACCGACTTTGTAGCGCTAAAGTTTAAAATACGTAACCGGAGTCATAAGATTTTTGGGAACTGTCGCCGCTTGCGAGTCAAATATCAAATGTACATAATAAGTTTTAAACTCTGCAATAAAGCCTCCGCCGCCGTAAACAGTCTTTTTTGCGCCCTGTGCGAGCTTTTACAACTGCGCCCTTGCTTTTTTAGATATTATATTACCCAAAACAATGTATAGGTCTATTTTACTGTTGGAATCGTGCTCTAGGGGCACAGCGGGAACTATTATCGGGAGCAAACCGAAAAAATAATACTCCTGCCTGGTTTGGCCATTTTTGCCAGAGTCTACGCCCTGTGCCTGGGCACCGGTGGCACCGCCCCTATTTACGGCACTGAGTATAGATGTCAGATATACTTATACATAAGCAATATACTATCCTGGTCTTTCTATAATCTACAATTATTTACAATATTTAGTTCAGTTCGAATCATCTGTTGTTCGCTGTTATATCAAAGTAAAACGGCTTACTGAAAAGGACTCATCAAAGCAAAGTATTTGTGGTTAATATTATGGTTAATTATTCAACATGACAATATTTTGATATGATTATGGTTAATTATTCGAGCATATGCTTAGATGATGTTTGATAATGATAGTTTTCAGTCTATTTTACGTCGTGACTCGTGCACATATCCTAAGTTTTGAAATTCTGGTCTACACTCATATTACAAGGTGTAACAAAATTAAGTGATAATACTTTAGGGTGTGTAATGTGTATGTGTAGGGACACATGTAAGGGTACATACATGTGAAAGTAGCAGTGTTGAAAAGGCAAATTTTTGTCATTTATATAGGCAAGCTCCCCAGCGTCATAAGTTTAGGCATAAAAAGAAATAAATCTAACATCTGAATGTATTCTCGAATAATTAATTAATTAGCCATAATATAATCATATTTCGGTCAGTCATATTTCCATCGTGCCATTTATCCCATGCCATTAATGTCACGACTGTTGCAGGCGGCGAGGGTACGGTGGTGCAGCTGACATTCGTGGACATGTTCCACATCGAGTACCATCCTGACTGCGAGTACGACTTCCTCGAGGTAATATACCCATCTTTCCATTAAACCACGGGCAAATGGCCCACCACACATTGCCACCACGGCGACTCCTGTGTCGCCAGTATCGACAGTGGTAACCAACCACGAAAACCCTTTGACATGATCTCAGGGATGCCTGAGGGACAAGCTAAATCTATCTTGGGACCCGCAACGAAATTAATCAGAAGAAAGGTAGGAGGAGTAGGAGAAATCCAATTTCCCTCCCCAAGCAAAGCGGGGACCGCCTTTGCGTGACATTAATGTCCGAAAAAAGGGGGAAGCACCATAGGAAAATATTGAAATTAAAATATGCCTTCTTCATAAAATGACATTTGTTTATAATGACAAGCTTGTGTTGGATTGTTTCCAATCACTGATCTCCATTATATGTATAATGGAGGTCAGTGTTTCCAATAGTATTTATGACAAAAACGTTTGAATGCACGGAAAGAAAGCGCTACCTACGAGATTATCATAATATACGACTCCAGAAACACATCGGAGGCTGTTTAACTGTTTAACGTATCGGTTCTTATCTCATGCCAGAGATCACATTCCCAGAGTATCTCTTCATTAGGGGATTTGCTCAAGCAATGAAAAATGCTGTACCTATGCTAAGCCTGTTGGTGTTAGTTGTTACGTACTTACGTGCCTGGTACTCAAAATTCCCTGTTCATTTGATAAAGCACAACAATAACGCGGCATCATTTTGTGGAATGGGCTGATTCTTACCAGGCCATGAAGAATTCTAGCCATTGTCAATTTTGGCAAATTGCAATTGGGTTGCAGGGAGTGATTTCTTTAAAATGTTCTCCATTCTTTGTTCTTCTTTTCTTCTGGACTCCTTCATCATTATTGTTCTTCACCAGATCCGCGATGGAGAGAAGGGCTACGCGAACATCCTGGACAAAGTCTGCGGGGAGGCCTTCCCTCGTCAGATCACCACGTCGGGGCCCTACGTGTGGATGAAGTTCAAATCTGATGATACCATCGAGTACGAGGGATTCAGGATCAATATCCAGTTCATACCGACGTCTACTAGCAGTGAGTCCTCATATTTATCACTATACTAGCTGGCCCGGCAAACATTGTTTTGCCGTATAAATTATTTCTAGTTATCAATATACGAAGGAGATAAAAACCTATTCTCAGGCCTAATCAATGAACATACAAAATTTCATTCAAATCGGTTGAGCCGTTTCGGAAGAGTTCGCGCCCAAATGCTGTGACACGAGAATTTAATATATTTTTAGATTATACATTTTAAAATGTGTCTGTCGGTTATCTCTTCACGCCCAAACCGCTGAAGTGATTTTGCTGAAATTTGGTGTGGAGATACTCTGGGAAATGACATAGGATACTTTTTATCCTGGAAAACGTACATTTCCCGTGCGAAAAACAAATTTTGGCGCAACAGAGTTACGGGCGTCATCTAGTGTACTAATGATTGACTGTCTGTCTGTCTGTTTGTCTAAGTTTAGAATTCTTCCCGTTTAGGATGATTAGACCGAAAGACCGATTCTTCACGTGAAAAATAAAACATACAAATGTAATATTATAGTGGCGTAGTGTTTGTGATTTTTTCCTAAGTGTTTGGTCTGACTGTGTATAATATTATGTCTCCATTTTTTTTTAAATTCTTAACTAAGCTAATAAACTCAGTAAAAACTGTGGAAAATATGAATTTCTGTCTTAATAAGCTGAAACTTCTAGGCTTAAAGTAACATTAATTAATGTAAAAGCAAACAAATAAGTAAATACTACAAAAAATAAGTCAATATGTACATTACTACTTTTGTTGATAAAATAATACATTGTATGTTAAGCAAATTCTGATGAAACTACCCAGCAGTATTGAGGTTTTACTTCATGTTTAATATCCATGCTATTCAAATATTGACGAATATTTGGGATTCTCTTTCGACATTATATTTATATCAGCCATTTGATTATATTAATATTTATCTGGCATAAGAAATATTTTCAATGTTATATTTCCAAGAATCAATAAGAAAATACTCTTCAACGAACCTTTAAATAGTATACGGGTTAAGGCCATCCCCTGAGCAAACGACCTTGACCATACATTTGCCGCGTTTTCGAGATCGCACCAAAATCCTATTTTTTTCTTATCTTAGTTCAAAATTGACCTAAAAAAATTAAACGGCAAATATGTAGTTATTGAAATTGTCGATCTATTGGCGTGTGTTTTAAAATAAACGTAATTTGTAAGTACTATGGAGATGCTGAATGTATGCTTGAATTTAAATAAATTGGTATTACTTTGGAAGCTGATATCATGATATATAACTGAGAAAGGAATGTACATAATTATGCTAAAGATTATTGTCCTATTTTTTTTATTAAAATTTTGTAGCTTTCAAATTATGAGTTAATAATACTATAAAACGGTAAATTACGGCATATCCATAGGGGGAGCGCCTTAAGTCGATGTTTATTTTATACTACAAGGGGTTGTTAACTTTTGTTTCTCAAATTTTAATGAAAATTATGCCATAGCACATTTCTGGTCATAGCTATCTAAGATATCCTAAGACCTAGATAGATATAATGATCGGAACCAACTTAGAAAATCTTAGAACGCGACGTGTAGATGCATTTCTACTTTTGTATTCAGGATTTGACAGACAGTACTTTAAAAATACATCTACGCGTCGCTTTGTGGTCTGAATTGACCCGTAGACGACGATGATGTTGATAATGAAATACTTACTAATATTAATTATTTTTAATTATTTATAAACCTGTTTAGTTTCGGGAAAATACATAACATAGCTTTTATCTCGGAAAAATGTACGGTTTCTCGTTTCAAAAGTTACACTAGCACTTTTTACGTGGGAGAGCCATGCTTTGGCACGAATGGGCCGGCTCGACCGGAAAAATACCACGGGCTGATGAATAAATGAGTTTACCGGAGGCCCAATCCCCTACCATCTTCCCTTCCCTACCCTCCTCATAATTCTCTTCCTTACTTTTGCCTACCCTATTACCCTATTCTCTCTTAAAAGTCTTCTGTTGTTGTGTAGTGTCCATTGGCGACGGAAGTTGCTTTTCCGTTGGTGACCGGTTTGCCGTTTGCCCCCTTATTTCATTAAAAAAAAACACTAGATTTCTTCTCCAAATTCCTAATTTTTTTTTAATGAAATAAGGGGGCAAACGAGCAAACGGGTCACCTGATGGAAAGCAACTTCCGTCGCCCATGGACACTCGCAGCATCAGAAGAGCTGCAGGTGCGTTGCCGGCCTTTTTTAGAGGGAATAGGGTAATAGGGGAGGGTAGGGATGGGAAGGGAAGGGAATAGGGGAGGGTAGGGAAGGGAAAAGGGTAGGGGATAGGGCTTCCGGTAAACTCACTCACTCGGCGAAACACAGCGCAAGCGCTGTTTTACGCCGGTTTTCTGTGAGAACGTGGTATTTCTCCGGTCGAGCCGGCCCATTCGTGCCGAAGCATGGCTCTCCCACGTATAATTTATGCTATCACTGATAAGTCTCAGTCTAATTATACAGTGCTAAAGTAGAGAGCCGCGTCTAGACTACACTTTAGCACCGTCTGAGAGCCTCTCAAGTCAATAATGGCTGCAATTTACTTAATTGGAGAGGCTAATTGTTGCAGTTTTTGTTTAGTTTTTGAAGATGCTTGGGTTTTTTACTTTGTGGCTACGTTTGTGGCAAATTGCATTAGTATTCAAAGCTTTGGTTTAATTACATAAGGTTTCCACTGTAACGTTTTCGAGACGGTAACATTTTCTGGAAGCAACTGCAAATAAATAAATATTTATATATGTATAAACAAGATCGGTCATCTTGGCGTCCATTGAGAGAGGCCTATGTCCAGCAGTGGACGACTATAATATGCTGATATGATGATGATGATAAACAAGATGTGCATAGGCTATAAAATATAAAATAGGCTAATTATAGGCAATAGTTGTTGTCTCACGGTCGCGCTTAGAGATATTTAGTGTTGATTAAACTCCAATTTAATGAAGAGTTTGACAGATAATGTATGGGTCAGACAAATTCCTCATTTATTTACAGTTCATCTCTAAATGCAGCAGGTGTCATTCTCATCTCTTTGTTCTCTTTCGATACTTTTCCTAATTTTTTCCGTTTATAAAATCCAAGATATTTTATGAATTAGCCATAAGATTCTCTTCGCCAATAAATAAATAATGTAATTGTTCGAAATGAAAAGAATCGAATCTTCATCGGCCACTTACAAAATCTCAGGAGAAAATATTATTATAATTTCTTTTGATCGCGAACTAAAGTGGCGCGACAAAAGAATACTTAATTGTGATAAAAATTATATTCCGACTGAATTTAGATCGGGACCGAACGATGATTAACTGTACAAAGAAATTTGAAGATTTGTAATTATTGTCCTTAAGTGTTGGCACCTGTTTTACTTAATTCATCATCATCATCATCATATCAGCCTATAGTCGTCCACTGCTAGACATAGTTGATGGCTTACTTAATTACGAAGCTAAATAGAGAGTACACAGGTTATAACAAAACTAAATGATAATACTTTGGGATGTGTATATTCCTTTATACTGAGTTTACCATGTAAGTAGCAGTGCTGAAAGAAAAAAAATTCTGATTTGTCAAATTGGCAAGCGCCCCTACGTCATGAATTTTCCC
Source organism: Aricia agestis (assembly GCF_905147365.1). Classification (NCBI taxonomy): domain Eukaryota; kingdom Metazoa; phylum Arthropoda; class Insecta; order Lepidoptera; family Lycaenidae; genus Aricia; species Aricia agestis. Next base: position 2,412,263 of record NC_056406.1, on the reverse strand, counting down.
ACACAAAAGTTAAAAAAAAAGATGCTTTTTCAGCGCTGATTTTTTCACAATTAACTCTATACAAGGGATTTTGGAAAGGAAGTCGTTTAAAACCTAGTGTCTGTTAGTCAGCATCCCGAAGTCGTGCTACTTCGAGCTGGAGGGCATGTACGGCATCATCGACAGCTCCAAGATTGAGGACTGCCGGCAGCGCACCACCAACCAGGCGCTGGACGTGCTGTGGACCATCAAGGTGCCGGAGAACCATAGGGTGAGCATACTTCCTAATATGGCATCATCGACACCGCCAAGATCGAGGACTGCCGGCAGCGCACGTGCTGTGGACCATAGGGTGAGCACTGAGCATACATATTCTTTCCTAAAGCTTGTATAATACCACTTTGTTAGAATAATTATAGTAACAGTCCTTCCATAGTCTCAGTTACCCAATCCACTCATTTCCATAGCCCAGCATTAGTTGACTATTGCTGGGAATGGAAAATTTCACCAGTTGCTAGGAAGAGTCGCCGGCTATGACGGTGTCACGTTACATTTAGTTTAAAATTGTGTAACAGGTTACGGGGCCTCAGGACTTCATTTCCAATTTTTTGACATTAAGGTTGATGACTTTAGCTTTTTAGAGGTATTGATAGCAACTATCACTGTTAAAAGCTGTATTGTAGGTGCCTATTACTGCACCACTCTACACCATCATGTGCTCCTTATCTAGAGACACAGATACGCACTGATACTGTATCTCTGTGGATGCACTACTGTATCTGCGAGCGACGACGATTTCGGGCAATCACAGGCCATAATCACTTGTATTCTACCATGGTCTGAACCACAGAAATAAATCAAGATAGAACGGCTAAGCGGGTGGAGTACGCGTGTTTCAATCTTGCACAAGTGAGCAAGATTTGTTGACTATCATTTAGTCAGCGCGCACGTCTCGACTTGATTACACCGGAGCGGTTGTGCAAAAATGCCTCATTGTGCAGTGTCTAATTGTAAAAACAGAAGTACGAAAGTGAATCGGTCAAAAGGAGGTATTTCTTTCCACGGGTAAGTTATTTGTTCTAACTAAATGCAAAGCAAAAATTGACACGATCGATTTCTTAGCAACGCACGCGCGTCGCCGTTCTATCTTGATTTATTTCTGTGGTCTGAACTCTGAATGGACTATAATGTGACGTTTGTTTACAGATAAACTTGAACTTCACGTCATACTCGCTGGCCAAGCCCAACGACTGCGAGGACAACCTGGTGCAGGTGTTCGACTACACCCTGGAGTACCAGTCCAAGTGAGTCCATTTACACCATTTCAGCAAAAATATTATTTTTTTAAATAAAATAACGGGGCAAACGAGCAAACGGGTCACCTGAGTGGGCTGATGGAAAGCAACCACCATCGCCTATGGGCACTCGCAACATTAAAGAGCTGCAGGTGCGTCGCCGGCCGATACAACTGACAGAAGCTCAGTCAATAAAAAAAATGAATTAAGTACCAGATTGTGATAACAAATCCATAAATCCAAACTTATATTATAAATTCAAAAGTGTGCCTGTACGTCTGTCTGTTTACTCTTCACGCTCAATCTGCTGAACCAATTTTAGTGCTTATACTTTGTATCCCCGAAAAATGTGCGATTCCCACGACAAAATTCTGCGCAACGGGGTCGCGGGCATCAGCTAGTCGACTGTTTATTTTGATCTTAAAAACATGGCGAGCTTAAAAAAAGTTGTGTCAAAAGTATACTAGTATAAGTATATAGTAAACTATCATTATAATATGACAAAAACTTGAAAGCAAATACCAATACAAGACAATATCATAAAGCACAAGAAAAAAAAATGTAAATAATAACGAAAAAATTAATAAGGAATATACAACGCAAATATACGATATTGTTATAAAAAATGCAAAGCAAACAAGTTTTATCAAATATTCCCATGTTCCATTGTGGCGCAGCACAATAGATTATTTTCCTTGTAAGTTATAAGAAGGCCTTCCTTATTAGCATATTGAAGAGGCAAAATGATGGCTCAATATGTCAATATGAGCCGATACAACGATTTCATCAAATATGATTTAGCCCTTTGCATTACAATTTTGTTTGTCAAAATGTAGGGGGATATTTTGGAGGCGGTATCATATTTTTACATTTGGCGGCTCGCTCGATAAAATTACAGACATTATTGCGACCCCAAGCCCCACAGGCAATTATTGTTTACTAGCTGTTGCCTGCTGCGACGCTCGCAATAAATTTGGGTTTTCCGCAGGGCTCGGAACCGGTTTGAAAATACCGGTTTATTTCGGTTAAAAACCGGTAAATATATCATTCTTTTATTTACCGGTTAAACAAGCGAACGGTTTTTACGTAACCCAAATGGTAAAGGTTACCGGTTACTAACACACAAACGATTTTGAAAACCCAAATTAACCGGTTAATTCTTCGATCGCGCTTCTTGGAAATCTATTTTTATCACTTATCACGTCCCGCTTGGGCCGCTTGGGAGTTGATAAGATAATTTCGCAATTATTTTCACCTATCTTTTTTTAATTTTAGAATGTTTTATTTTTTTTATTTTAATTTTTAATTTAAAAAGAAATGTTAGATATGACATACAGAGATCTAAGGGCCGGGACACAAAAACACGATACGACGTCGTATCGTATTTTTGCGTCACGGCCCTGAGGGCCAACGCTAAAACACGGGCGGATACGGGCGCGGGTGCACGCGTCGAAAGACCACCGCGGGCCACGAATCCGCGAGCGGGCACCCGTCGCGTGCGCCCACCTCATTTAGCGCTGCTAGTATAATTTTTATCTCGAGCGTGTACAGTTGTGTCGAGTAGATTACCATGGATTAGTTACTAATTTACTGCGAAAAGCGTACGCCCGCGCCGTGTGCCCGCCGTACGCCATAATTTAACGGCCGTAATAGGCCTCCGCGCGGCATTTTTAGGTAGCGCGCGCGGCTTCAAAACCGAGCACGTCACACAGATTATTTTTTAAGGTATTAAATATTAATTTAAAAATTTAAAAAACTTATGGTGTATTCCGAACACTTCAAAGAATTCGCTCCCGTTGGAAATTTAACTTAAAGTTAATTTTTCAACAAATTGGACAAATGTTAGCTAACGAAATTTTCTCGAATTTCCGTCCAAATTTACATTTAAAAAAATGTTTAAATAATTTTTGTAAAATTTTTTCAGTTCGTGGAGCCCTTTTTATACACATACAGATCACGCCATAAAAGTTAAAAAAATCAATACTTTGTTTAAATAATAATTTTATAACTTTAAATACAAAAAAATAGAAATCTAAGTAATATTGTCAAAAAAAAATTTGTTTCATTTATCATCACATAATTGTTTTATATTAATGAAAGACATGTATTAACTAATTAAAAATTATTTTCCGCCATTTGTTTACAAAAAAATTATAAACAAATGACTGAATGAAAACTATAATAAAACGAATGAATGAAAACTATTTCGATGCTTTTAAAAATTTCTTTTGCTTAACTTTATGCTCTAGAAATTATTATGATTTTTAGAATTAACTTTTTTTCTTAATTACAATATTTAATTGTTTATAATCGTTTTTTTATATTTCTATTGTTTAACCCTTAATTGGGCGCATCAAAAAACTCACACAAGTAGTCGCATGGGGTCTCTACTTACCCCAAATTAGAAATAAAAATTAAGTTGAAGAAATGAATAAAACGAAGTATTAATTATGCGAATTGTTAGAATGCTTTATGATAATTAATCACAATAAGCAATAACCTTCATTTGCCTTTATACAACTAAAAAAATCAATCAACTACTGCTCTGTCTCGAAATTTCTTAAATATCACTATGGTTGTGATCGAGTTAAAAAAAAAACAATTAAGTATTCAATTTGATGACCAGATTTTTTTTAAACACCGAAGGAAGTAGGTCCTAAGCTAATACTGACAAACATACTTTCCTAGGTCATCACCCCCTCATCATCATCACCATCCAGGATCAGGTCAGGGATTATTTTAGGCATCTCTGGGCTGTTAAAATATCTTGTCTACCGATTCATTCCCGTCACAAAACGGTGCATAGTTTTGAAGTTCGAAGGCTAGGCTCGCAAAAAGTCTTTTATCTTCAGAAACCTTCCAGCCTTCAGCCTATTTCACAATATTATGTTGTTAATATTAATTTTAACAATAGAAATATTTAATAAAATTAAATTAAGAATTTTAAAAAACCCCCGCCAAACAACTTTAAAAAGTAATGAAATAATATATTTTACTGACTTTAAGTTTAAATAATTCCTAGGTGTAAAGTGATATTTTAGTCCAAAATTGTTGTCACGGTGTGTCGGGGGACCATCATTACATCAGTAAAGAGGCGTATCGTGCATTGTTCTTTCTGTTCAATTTGTTGATTGGGCATCTGCCTATCACTGCAAAAAACTTGGGCTCCTTGGTGGTATCAACAATATGATCTCAAGGAGCCTAAGGCACATGCTAACACTGTCTTAGGACCTGCAACAAAAGGATGCGACCCAGGAGAGAAAGATTTCCTTCCCAAGCAGAGTGGGACAGAAGTTCATAATATTATAGCCCTACTAATATTATAAATGCGAAAGTGTGTCTGGCTGTCTGTTACCTCTTCACGCCCAAACCGCTGAACCAATTTTGCTTAAGGTGACGCCTTGATAATTTGGCTGCAGCGATATCGATTTTTCTCAACAATGACTAAAGTTAAGAAATTAAAGTTCATTGTCAGTATTCATCATGTCTTTATCTTTGAATAACCCATAGCATAACACGATTGATCAATTTTTATAACACAGAATAATTAATCAAACAGACGTCTATAAAAACAGGGATTCTAATTTTGCCAACAGAAGAGAGTGATTTAAGCTTCCAAAATTTGTACATAGATTATTTGAAGAATACACTATAATTTGCCCATAGCTTATATGAAATATATTTATGGTTTTTAAATTACGCGACAAAAACCATTTTGTCGCTTACGCCCTCTCCATTTCTTGCTATTCCATGCGCATTGGAGTTGCAGGCGTCAGCTAGTAATAAATATTTAAATTATTAATCTAGTCTTAATCCTTTCGAGAAAATCCTAGAAGAGGCGGAATGTACGAATGTACCTTCGTAGAAATTGATTAAAGGCAGTTAACGGATCTGCGTCATCGTCGTCAATCGGATTATGTCAATTCAATGTTAAATCCGTGTTCTTTCTGCTGGGTTTTATATAACTCGACCAAACTGCGATGAACAAGCGGAACTTTTTTTTTAATGAAATAAGGGGGCAAACGAGCAAACGGGTCAACTGATGGAAAGCAACTTCCGTCGCCCATGGACACTCGTAGCATCAGAAGAGCTGCAGATACGTTGTCGGCCTTTTAAGAGGGAATAGGGTAATAGGGGAGGGTAGGGAAGGGAATTGGGCCTCCGGTTACCTCACTCACTCGGCGAAACACAGCGCAAGCGCTGTTTCACGCCGGTTTTCTGTGAGAACGTGGTATTTCTCCGGTCGAGCCGACCCATTCGTGCCGAACCATGGCTCTCCCACGCATAAACGCACGCACCTACGTCGCTATCTGTATATGAATCAACTACTCTGATAGTACATTAAATCTGTTTCAAAATTGATTTCTAAAACATACATATTATTGTCGCAAGACAAAGATGACAGTCTTCTTGCAATTACTTTTCTGTGGTGTAATATATCATTGTCTATATAACAGGGTCTCTATCATGAGCTCTTAAATCCATTCTCTTTACGTCCTTATACTGACTGTATAAGGACGTAAAGTGAATGGATTTAAGAGCTCATGATAGAGGCCCAGTTGGTTGTACATACAACAAGAGTTAGCAAATAACAATACAATATTATAATAGGTATAATACATCTATTGTTGTGGGAATGTTCCGCAAAGGTCGAATTCCCGACAGAGTTGGTATGCTCCACTTACGCCATATCTAGTCGTAGTCAAAAGCTCAGATACCAATGTTATGTAACACTGTATACTGTATAGTCTCTACGTATATCTACGTACGTATATCTACGTACGTATAACTACGTGATGAAACTTTAGGGTGTGTATTGTGTGCCCCACGTAGAGTTCACTGTAAATGTAACAGCGTTAAGAGTTACTTATGACTTTTACTATTCTATGAAAAACATCACGTCATTAATTTGCCCATAAGATTTTTAAATAATCGGCTAAATGCGAGTCGTACTCGCGCACGAAGGGTTCCGTACCCTCAAAAATAGGCCAAAAATTGTTTTTTTGTATGGAAGCCCTCCCTAAATTTTTATTTTATATAAATATTATTATTAATTGTTAAATTCCATATATATTTAAGGTATTTGTGAAAAAATTAGGTGCCAACCTGTTGCCATTATTGATATTGAGCAAAAAAGGCCACACAAATCACGTTTGTTGTATGGGAGCCCCCCTTAAATAATAATACTATTTTGTTTTTACACACAATTTGCGAACATTTCAGAGGTCTGGCTGTAGCCGTTCTTGAGGTACAGCCTGATGACATACAGACAGACAGACAGACGGACAGACAACGAAGTCTTAGTAGTCCCGTTTTTACCCTTTGGGTACGAAACCCTAAAATAGGGAACGCTTTCAGCGCCGTTACTTTTACATAACTTAGGGACGCATACACAGACTCGCTCTAAGGTCTAAAGTATTATTACTCGATACACCTGTATAAAAACGAAATGACCAAGAGGGTCTAGCCTTCTCGCGAGAGCTATTGGTCCGATTTTGATGCAGTTTGTCGTAGATAAAGAGTAGAAAACGAGAAATGAAATGGGCTACTTTATATTGCGTAAAATGCACGGTCTCTGCGGGATTTTACGCGTACAAGTTGCGGGGAACAGTAACTCCAATAATATAATAAAGTAAATCACTTTACAAATTTATACTTCATTATATTAATAATGATAATTATAATGTCATTTTACCATCGTCCTTATCATTATCATCCCAACTATACCATCCTCATCATCTTGATGAGTGGTAATCTTCCACCGTGCGTATTTTGCGTCACTTTCTGCCGCGCACTGTAAAACTCTGGAACGAACTATTTCCGGATCAATATGACCTGCAAACCTTCAAGAAGAAAGCGTATTCCCTCTTAAAAGTCCACGGGCGACGGTAGTATATTTCCATCAGGTGACCCGATAGTTGGTTGCCTCCTTATTTTATTTTAAAAAACTTCTTCCCCAGGCTCGCGCACTACTGCGGCTCGGTGGCGAACGCGGTGAACACGAAGGGCGTGGAGGGCGGCAAGGGCGGCAAGGACGAGAAGGGCAACATCATGTACGTCCGCCTCTACGCCTCTAAGGCGGGCCGCTCCTCGCAGTTCAATGCCACCTTCACGGCCTATAGAAGCCTGGACCCGAATAAAGACGGTAAGTCCATCCATGGTAAGTCTATGGCCTGCCATAGACAGACCGAATCTTGCAGTCGAAACCGACGCCTAAATGCGGTTGCCGCATGGCGATCTGCAGTTTTCATACTAAATTCATATCCGCATTACACGGACCACTCGGGCAGTTTCTGAGCGGTCGATACTTTCAACGCGACCGCTCTAGAGGAGCCGGTCCCGACTGTAACTTCCGGTTCGTCTATGGCCAGTATAAGTGTTTCGGAAAAGGACACAGTTGTAGAGGTAATCCAGTCAGGCAGGGTAAGCCAGCCAGGCGGAGGACCACTGGCTACTGGCAGTTTCTGAGGTCTGACTGTAATGTATGTTTTTATTAGCGCTGTTTTGGTGGCGTCAAGATTATGAACTGATTAAGCGTGAGTTCCGAAATTTAACCTAATATACTAGTCAGTGCTTACGACGTCATGAATAATATTAAAGATGTCATGAGTAGCACACGTCATTAATATTGTACTAGTGTGCACCCGTGTACCACTGGCGAGACAAATGTGTTGTAATATAATAGCATGCAATTAGTCATAATAAAAGTCAAAGCACTGGCGTATATTTCGGAACGAATCTACAGTGTAACGTCGATTGTTGACGTTTTTAATACTGATCAGTATACCGGGTGATATTTCAGAACCTACCCTAAGAATTATCGTTTGTACCAAGAAATGTACAACACACAGGATTCACTGTAATTACTTGAGCCCTGGATTTATACAACGTCCTAGAGGGGCGGAAGCGTCCTAGGACAGATTTCGTCTATCTAGCGGTGGAAATAAAGTGGCCTATACTCATAAAAAATGTATGTTTGTCACAGAGAAGTGCGATCCCGACACGGAGTTCAACTGCGAGGACAACACGTGTATAGCGGTCGCGCTGCGGTGCGACAAGTACGCGCACTGCAGGTTGAAGGCCGACGAGGAGCCGGAACTGTGCAAGGTGAGCTCGTGATGGCCCAAGAGAAAAGACACAAGACAGGGCATATAGACTATTCGTCACTTTATAAAAGCTGAAAGTTTGTACTATCAGAGAAGTTGATTTATGGGCAGATTGCGATGACCTACGCTACTTGGTCGCGATGTGTCAAACCCAGCCGACAAATCGCGACTAATATTGAATTGACATAAACCGACCAAATGAAGTCATCCGCCTATGAATCAATTTCATCGATGGTCTTCCTATGGGTCAATTCAGGCCGAAACGCGACGCGTAGATGTATTTCAAAATTTGTATGAATTTGACAGATTTGCAAGACGTCTCACGCAATTAAAGTCTGTCAAATCCATACATACGCGTCGCGTTGCAGGCAAAATTGACCCTATAGGTCTAAGAACTACCAGCGACCATGGAGTTTGGGTTGCAGTTACTTTAATACCTCTGTGGCGGTACCCACAATTCGCCTAACATTCCTGCATCGCGCTATCGAAGTTTCGGAGAACGGCAAGATATATACAACGTCTGAAATGACGTCAGTGGGCTTCGGCCTGACCGAGCATGCTATCTCGCTCGGTCGGAAGATCTTCCTTTTCCTTTTGTGGGTACCGCCTCTATCGTGGGAATCGCAGACACAATTGATTTTTAATTGTTATGCGGCAGCCGGGTGCCGCTTGGATGAGGATGGGGATTATTAAGAGGTAGCTCTAGGGATTGAGTCATTGCACTAACTCGCGTGATTGGTTTGTCTGTATCTCAAGGGTCCGAGTGTTATTTTTGGTGTTGTCATAGCTGCGTAGCGACGAAAAAGGATGTGTTTACAAACAATTGCTTCATTTGTCTGACCTTGTCTGTTTCTATTTGATTTTAAAAACACACTTTTCGCAACGCAGTTTTGTTGGAATTTTGAAATGTAGCCTTTTTTTTTTTTTTTTTAATGAAATAAGAGGGCAAACGAGCAAACGGGTCACCTGATGGAAAGCAACTTCCGTCGCCCATGGACACTCGCAGCATCAGAAGAGCTGCATGTGCGTTGCCGGCCTTTTAAGAGGGAATAGGGTAATAGGGGAGGGTAGGGAAGGGAAGGGAATAGGGGAGGGTAGGAAAACGGTAAACTCACTCACTCGGCGAAACACAGCGCAAGCGCTGTTTCACGCCGGTTTTCTGTGAGAACGTGGTATTTATCCGGTCGAGCCGGCCCATTCGTGCCGAAGCATGGCTCTCCCACGTATAAAAGTCAATTCAGACCGCAACGCGACGCGTAAATGAATTTCTAAATTTGTACGCAATTGGAAAAACACTGAACACAATAATTAAGAAATGCATCTACGAGTCCCGAAGTGGACCTTACAAGAGGTCACGTTACATTTCAAGGTTTCACGCGACTTGTTCCCAATAAAAAATTACGACAAGTAATTTTGAATGATGGATATTTTAAACAGCTCAACTTGGAAAAAATATTTTTCAACGCATTGCTTCTCTTTTAACTGCATATCAGACACTATCTATCGCCTGTTATAAAACATATAATATGATTGATAATGGTTCATGTTTGGCTCTCGCCCCCGGGAATTAATTACGGATGTTGGAAATTCCCCAGTTTTCCCACTTTTTGCCCCGATGATTGAGTGCTTGAATTTGTATCGATATGATGCTCTAGTTGATGATTGATGAGTTTAACGCGCAGACGAGCGACGCGGGATTTTAATCGCCGAAAATGTGCGTGTGGCAAGTATGCAGGAAGCTTTTGTCCGAAGCTCCGCTATTACAGGAACAGTATAACATACGTGGGAGAGCCATGGTTCGGCACGAATGGGCCGGCTCGACTGGAGAAATACCACGTTCTTACAGAAAACCGGCGTGAAACAGCGCTTGCGGTGCGTTTCGCCCAGTGAGTGAGTTTACCGGAGGCCCAAACCCCTACCCTATTCCCTTCCCTACCCTCCCCTATTCCCTTCCCTTCCCATCCCTCCCCTATTACCCTATTCCCTCTTAAAAGGCCGGCAACGCACCTGCAGCTCTTCTGATGCTGCGAGTGTCCATGGGCGACGGAAGTTACTTTCCATCAGGTGACCCGTTTGCTCGTTTGCCCCCTTATTTCATTAAAAAAAATCTAATGCTAAGTACTCACATGCGGTGTTGCTCGATAGTTTTACTCCAAATCGAGTAATAATTACTGTGTGGACCGCAAAACCCACAGCTCGAAGGCTCGCATCGAGCCGGATTGTTGGAATTAAATATTATATCCATAATTTAGAATAAAACTATCGAGAAATGCTGAAAGTGTGGACGAAAGCCCGAGCCGCGGGTTTTGCTCGACGTTATTGCTCGAACGAGCAAAACCGTTTGTGAGTACTTAGCATAATGTTCAGAAGGAAAATGTCCTGTGCAATGTCCATATAATGTTCTGTGCGGTGTCCATATAATGTCCTGTGCAATGTCCATATAATGTTCTGTGCGGTGTCCATATAATGTCCTGTGCAATGTCCATATAATGTTCTGTGCGGTGTCCATATTATTCAAATTTTGTAAAAAAAATTTTATTTATTCTGTGCCGAAAAAAGTGCCATTGTCATACGATGGGACAGACTATTATCTAAATGAAGAATCTATAAGGATTTAATTTTTTTCTTTAGCTACAGAATCTTAAAAATCGCCTCCCAAATTGCCAGTGTGATTCAGCCCTTAGCAGCTATTGTCGCAGATGAAATCTAAATTAGATTTATTTGCTGCCTCCTTGTAATTGTGTTCTAAGAGCTTCCCTAGTGATGCGCCAACTCGGAAAAACCATTCGAGTTAACTCGACTTCTTGGGGTAACTCGGATCGAGTTCGAGTTCAATTCGAGTTATCAGACTCTCTGATGCTAGACTGCTAGAACAATTATTATTACTAAACTGCAGAGACGTCGTTGTGTTCACAAGATGGAGGAATAATCAGACCCAACGAAGGAATTACATTCGCCATTTCGCTCGGTTATTAACCTCCAGCTCGAATACAAGTTACGTGAAATGTAACTCAAGCCAACTCGAACTTAGCACGAATTGAGTTAATTCGAACTTAGCACGACTCGATTAAATCGAGTCGCGTTTGCACATCTCTAAATTTCCCCGTCCGGGAAGTCGCAATTATAGAGCTACAGAAATATCGTCAGAGGAATAATGTAATTTGGCCGACAATCATTAATTGGAATCGAATTATTGTATTGTCAATCTTAAATAACTTCGCAAGGCTTTATTGTTCTTATTAAAGACAGACATTTTGTGACATCGGCCTCACTAAAGGCTTTTTTGTTTAATTAAAGTTTGAGACCTTATATGTAGAGCTGTTGCTATTTTTCGCTCTTTCGCAGTATCTTCAGATCTTTATAGGATCCGACATTGACATTCTCCGAAAGTTGACTTGTATAGTTCCTACCGTCCCTCTCTTTCTTTTTTCCCCTCTAATATGCTGTATGCATAATATAATATTATTTTAATTGTGAAAGCCTTCAATCAATGACTTTAGGAATCGGGATGTTGTTAAATTGTCTTTTATAAAAGCTCAACATAAATATACAAAGTCATTATTATACAAAACTTATCTACATTGTCTTTCATCTTTAACATCATAGTGTTGGTAAAAATGGCATTAGCAATAATAATGAAATTGTTAAATGTCCATTAGCAATAATTAATTATCGTTTGTAGCAACAGTCTGCGATCATGAAAAAATTCACGTCCGCGCTTTTACGCACCGCGGCGCTAACTGCTATTGAACATGCTATTTTTCTTGCAAATAATACTCGAGTTCATGATGCCCCAATTTAGCAAATAGCAAAGTTGACATGTATATAAATATAAAACTCAATGGTGACTGACTGACTGATTGACATAGTGATCTATCAACGCACAGCCCAAACTACTGGACGAATCGGGCTGAAATTTGCCATGCAGGTAGATGTTATAACGTAGGCATCCGCTAAGAAAGGATTTTGATAAATTCCAACCCCAAGGGGTTCAAATAGGGGATGAAAGTTTGTATATAATAATACTTCTTAACGCGATCGAAGCCGCGGGCAAAAGCTCGTTAATGAATAAAAGAAAATAGCATTAATTCCTATTACTAGTCTGTCATGTCCCCAGGAAGAAGCAGAGTCGATGATCAGCAAGCCGCACATCCTCACGATCCTGATCATCTTCTCCCTCATCCTGTCCGGGATGAGCTTCGTCTTCCTCTTCAAGTGCATCCGGAAGCTGTACCGAGACCACAAGATCATAAAAGTGAGTATACATTTTGACATAATTATTGTATTTTTAGAGCGTGTTGGGTCTTGACCACAGGGTCAATATTTAAACTTTTTAAAGTGCAGTTGGAAACGGGACTAAAAAGTTACAACTTACATCTGAAGAAAAAGTTACTGGAAAATTTTGCTAACGTGTGTTTCCTAAAAATATCGTCCTTGTCTAAACGTTTATCTAGATTAAGGACGCTATCACATTTTTTCACAAATATCAGCGATTTTCAAGTACTTACCATTTTAAAGAATTAGGAGTCACACTGCGGGGATATTTTGGTTTCAAATGAAACATAATATATTCATCTCCATGTCTACACCATGAAAAATTTATAGCCGCATACAAAATTTTCACATAAATACGTTTTAACCATCACAATAATCGCAAAGGATAAAAAATGGGATCTAATTAGGTACCAGTATAGCTAAATACACTGAACCAAGGAAAATACATATAATACAAAAAATTTTTTGCTTATTTAGTCCCCTGTACGAAGTGATAAATATTTTATATAAAAATAAATAACATTTCCATTTATAAGAAAAATAAGAAACGCTTCATACATTGACGCCCTATCAAGAACGCGGCGAGCGTCGTAACCGCCACTGTACAAGGCGCGCTGATATGAATGTTATTTTAATGTCCTTAACGTCGATATTCGTACTGACAGACATCGACCTGCTAATTTTTATGTGACAGCTTCCTTAAAACTTATTCAAATGCAAACTAAGCTTCATATTTAAATGATCTTTAAATGAATGATATTTAAATAATTTGAATGTTGTCATTTATTAACCGCGCATAAAAGACAAGACACATTTTTCGTCAGGTTAAATTTTTTCCACGTTTGGATTAAGTACATTGAATTCAAATAGAGTATAAACGTAACGAGGTCACTGACCTAGTACATACATAATGAAAATTGCGCGTCATAATAAAAATATGGAATTTAATTAAAAAATATAATAGGAATTTTCAGCATACAGGAATGATGGTAATAATTTTATTTTCAAATATTTGGTACAAAGTGTAGCGGAGAAAAAACTATAAATGTTTTTTTTTAAGTACCCACATACATTATGCTTATATGCTTTCCTCTGCAGTGAATCGTCAATTCTTTTGGTGAACCATATTTTTGACCTATAAAAGTAACTTTTGAGACTCGTCGCGAGGCTCAGTCTGTATATCATTAATACTCTACAAAATATTGTATTTAACCAGCGACCGTGGACATACAAAAAACAGAACACGAAAACACAAAAGATATTTTACGGACACAATAGGATGCAGCCACTACCGCTGTATTCCATTGTGTTTAAGTCTCATCAGTTTTGTAAATGCTTATTAATGTGTCAGTGCCATTTTAAACACAATAATTGACCGGTATAAGTATAGTAGAATCTACTACGAAGAATTTGTACGTTTGATTTACTTTTCTACTCAACCGCTAGTCATACTCGAGATAAAATAATTTTCTAAACGTGAGATAATTATTTTACAGTCCAAACGTTTTTACGTAAAGTAAAACTTGGAACGAACAAACCTTTAAGGCGAGTATACGCTCTCGTTCGCCCCCTTATTTAAAAAAAAAGGAAGGAGGCCGATCGTTCTGATCGGACTGTTTGCAGGCACGCACACGGGACAAATATTATTTGTCCCTAGTTCAGTTATGTTCTTCTTTCTATACGACTTTACTATGAGCTATATTTGGATAGAGAGAAAAATCTGATTCCGTCAGAATTCGTCGAGTTGTCACCTGAAAATCAATCACATGGAAAAAATGCTTTCAGAAATTCCGGAACAAATAGTGAATGGATTTTTAACAGGCTCCGGGAAAGCCGCATGGGATTTTGACTGAATAATATTATATAATGTATCAGAAAAAAGATTTTTAGGAAGACTAGCTGACCCGGCAAATGTTGTTTTGCCCATATAAATTATTTTATTAAAAGTAGATAAAAAACTATTCTCAGGCCTAACGAATGTACGTACAAAACTTCATTAAAATCGGTTGAGCCGTTTTGGAGGAGTTCGCGCACAAACACTGTGGCACGAGAATTTTGCATAATATTAGATCTACGTAATTTGGTGGGGATAGCATATAGCAATTAGCAAGTCAATGTTGGTTGTGATGTTTTGTTGGCTGGACTTGATATCGATCAAAGTAAATCATAATCAATCAATTTTTATGATCATACGTAACTACCAAATTGTGTCATACAGTTTACATAATATTCTGTATTTGAAATTTAGAGTTAGCTTACAGGCATATCAAAACTATTTCTAAGCTTATATTATGCCTATCAATATTGATTTTGTTGTCTAGGAATTGTTAAGCAAAAGGCCTAACAATATTATAACAAGCTAGACGTCTTGACTTGACTAGGTAACACAATAGTTTTCATTCAACAGCCTATAGTCGCGTTATATTGTTACACATCGTTATGAACAACGGAACATCTTCGTATTTAGGTGAAAGTCTTTGCCTTTTTCATTTAAAAATAGCAGGTATCAAAAAATCTATCTTTATATTA
Organism: Aricia agestis; assembly: GCF_905147365.1. Taxonomy (NCBI): domain Eukaryota; kingdom Metazoa; phylum Arthropoda; class Insecta; order Lepidoptera; family Lycaenidae; genus Aricia; species Aricia agestis. Next base: position 2,397,079 of record NC_056406.1, on the reverse strand, counting down.
CTTATAGTAGGGGAGGGGAAGGTGCTAATTGTGTAGTCACTCGAGCGTCATGAAGACATTTTTTACATTAGATAAAACTGATAAAAAAATAATAAGAGTGAAACTATAGCCATTTTAAAGTTTTGAAAAAGAAAATATATTCAGAAAATATCTTATTTAGGTAAATTATAAATATTATATTTTAGACAACAAGGACCAAATCATTTAGTTTAGTGCAAAATAAAATATCTGCGAAGCTTAGTTAGGAAAATATGAAGCTTTATTTTTTATATTTTAAAATGTTCCTACAGGCTTAACTAACCTTTGAATCGTCAGTGCTTTATATGGAAGCTTTTTTGGGGTATACTAAACATCCCATATCTTAATCTGACAGATCCGATGACATTTCAATATTTAAAAAAAAAAATTAACCCACTACGTGAGAAATCTGATTTCTATATCATGATCACGTGTCAGAAGCCTATACAAGCTTAATCTGACATGCTCGAGTTTGTACAGGAATCCCCTCTTCCCCTCCCCAACTATTATTAATAAAAATAGAAAAAAAGCCTATCTAAGTATATAAATAAAACTGAATTTAAAATTTCGTTAGTCTCGTTAAAACCCGAGAACGGCTGAACCGATTTAGCTAATTCTGGTCTTGAAGTCGTGGAAGGTTTATATTAGGAGAAAGGTGATACAAAAGTTCACCGGGTGATCTAGTGTATTAAAAACTAGATGTCTTATATATACATTTTTCGCCATAAATGGTATCCTATGTCCTTTCCCGGGACTCAAAGTATCTCCATACCAAACAGCCAAACTGGTTCAGCGGTTTGAGCGTGCAGAGGTAACAGACAGACTGACATACTTACATATTTATAATATTAGTTCATCATAGTCAGCAGGGTAATTCGTAGACGAAGTTACTGTTTGACATACTGCACAATTTAACCTGTTGCATTGTTGTTGCAAGGTACATTACCCTGCTGATTAGTTTAAGCGCTTTTACGGAACAAACATACAAAGACGACAAAAATTAGCGTATTTAGCTCTGCCGAGTGAAAAGACACGTTTAACAAAGGAAACTCAATTATTTTAATTCACTTAACTGTAAAAGCTAAACGGCAAAACAAGATTACAACCGCTACAGTTTAGCCACAATATAAGTATATACAGTAAACTATTTTCATACTAGGCCGCCCCAATAGCTAACGCAGACAGGTAGCAAAACTGTTCACAGTGTTTCTGTATGGATAGAATTAGATATCTATGACACGGTTAATTTTATTAATGCAGTGCTTCTAAACCAGCGGAACGCAGAACTTTAGGGGCCCGTCATTATGCGTACAGAAGTCCCATCAATGAATATTTTAATTAACAATTAAATAACCCGCAATTCTTGCAATCAAAAGCGTAAGCGTATGACGATCAGTGCTATTTTTGGTGCTTGATTTTCAAGTTATTTGTAGAATGGAATAGAAGAAATGAGATGAAGTGTACCAAGAATTTGAAAACTGTAGTTTTTTCCACAAATGGAGGCTTTAGAAAATTATTTGAAATAAAAAAATGTGGATTCTATAATATGTATGGCTAGTTATATTAGCCAGATGATGGAATACGTAAGTAACAAGATTTAAAGGAAGGTTCAAATTATAAAGGAAAAAATGAGTCATCATTGCTCTTATGTTGTAAAATGTTGGTTATCCATTTCAACCACTCATGTCTTCAATTTGATTGTTGCTCTACTGTATAACATTATACTGTGTTTTAAGCCCTGAACAAACACCGCTGACCCCGCGCCCTCACGTCCCGAGCGGACTTCAAAGGGTTAATATAAGCTTTGAAGCGCTTTTCTTTTTATTAAACTTGAATTTCAACTCAAAATTGATAAGTTTTTATAAATAAAGGACTACGAAAATTATTGCTGTCGAATACATGCTGTTGAATATAAAATATTGGAAATTGTCAGCAGAGTTTTTAAGTTATTACCTTTTTCAATCGGTAATGCGTAATAATTTTAGGGTTCGCCTCTTAAGACGCTCCCCCTACGGAGATGACGTAATTTACCGTTTTTAGAGTCTTAATTATTTGAAAGCTGCAAAATTATATTAAAAATTCAGCAATAATCTTCAGCATATGAACATTACTTTCTCCGTTATTAATTTCCTATTTTTGTTTATTATACTCATGATGAATACCTTCGCGTTGCAGATCGCTAGGTTAAGGTAATTAAATTGTTAGGTTTAGAGCAGCTATCCCCAACCCGCGGCCCGTGGGCCGCTTGCGGCTCGCCAGGACTTTATCTGTGGCCCGCGTGATGTTAAACCATTTTGAAATTCACACCCACCGACAAAATAATTACATTATTTTGTCGGTGGTCGTGAAAGTCCTGAAATTTGTTCCACGTTTAAATCATTACTTTTGAAGAAAGTTATTTTTTAACCCTAAAAAAATTTTGTTGCGACACCAATACCAAAACATGTTTGTGAACCGTTTTAAAAAAAAGGTTGGGGACCACTGGCTTACAGTGATCCCACAACGCAATTACTTTTAGGTACTTTAGGATTGCTTAGGTATTTTATTATTTTTTTACTTTTTAACGCGGAGTTAAGTTTTTTTAGTGTCAAGATTTTTTTATTTTTTTTCATCCGTTCGGAGCTATGATGTCACAGACAGACAGACATACATACAGACACGTCAAACTTATGACACCCCTCTTTTTGCATCGGGGGTTAAACACGCGCACGTCTCAACGTGCCCTAACTGTATGGTACGGTTTTGATAAATAATACGGTACCTCAATATAGCATTTTTACATCCTACTTCCTACTATCCTACTAATATTATAAAGGCCAAAGTTTGTTTGGATGTATGGATGTATAGATGTATGGATGTGTGGATGTGTGGATGTATGGATGTTTGTTACTCTTTCACGCAAAAACTACTGAACGGATTTTAATGAAACTTTACAATAATATAGCTTATACATCAGAATTACACTTAGGCTACAATTTTAAGCGACTCTCAAAATGGAGGAGGTGTTATGTTCGTTTTCTTATGTTCAACGATTACTCCGCCGTTTGTTAACCGATTTTCAAAATTTTTCTTTTGGTATATACGGTATCATCCCAATTTGGTATTATATTCACAAAAGTGGTGATCTGATGAAGGATCCATAAGTAATTGAGGGAACTCCTCAAAATTTATGGGAAACATGTGGTGACTTCGGTTTCTTGAGAAGTATTCTAAGCATATGCTACAAACAACCCTTTAACTTTAGAACTTTACACCCTGAATACGAATAAGCACCTAAGAGGACATCCTTTAAAATTATGCCAAAATCTCAGCAAGAGTTACCTAGCAGGCACTTTTTACCTAACCGAGTGGAAGTGGTCTGGAACAGACTTCCTGAAAGTGTTGTAATGGCAACCTCTGTGAACTGCTTTAAAAACAAACTGGACCAATTGGGAGATGAAATCTTCAAACGATTTGACACACACGCATCAGCTTAATGGCTGCTAGTGTGGTTACACAAATAATAATAATAATAAACAAGTAAGATTTTGCACCGAGGTATACCTGGTATACCGTGGTTCGGAAGGTGCTGAGAGAACTCCTGATTCTTTATATTGTATCTATAAATGTTTGGGAATTTCGGCGTTGTATTAAGAACGGAAAGCATATGCTACTATGCAAATTACATTCATCATCATCACTACCATATTATACCATGCATCGTCCCATGATTATGAGCCTTTTCATAGTCTTTTAGATCGAAGCTCGCGTTTGTCAAGCGATAATTTAAAAAAATCTATACTTTTTCTAATAATATCCGGCCCGTATCGGTTATTAAGATAACATTTTAAACTTTCGCGTTGCATTATAATGAAACTTTTTAATCGGGCGCGACTTATTTAAGTAGTAATGCTACTACGAGTACATACTTTTTCTCGACGTTTCGGCCGTGACCACGGCCGTTGCAACACGGCCGAAACGTCGAGAAAAAGTATGTACTCGTAGTAGCATTACTACTTAAATAAGTCGCGCCCGATTAAAAAGTTTCAAATCTATACTTAATATTATAAACCTGAAGAGTATGTTTGCTTGAATGCGCTAATCTCAGGAACTACCGGTTCGATTTTAAACTTATTTCAGTGTTAGATATCTCATTTATCGAGTAAGGCTATAGGCTGTATTATATTATATTATCACGCTAAGACTAATACGACAGAAGAAACTCAGGAAAATGTGGTAAAAACGGGGAAAATATTAGAAAGGGTTTATCTCACGAACTACTGGAGCAATATTTGGCACTTATAATATAGAGTAGACCACGAGAAAGGAGTATTTATAGCTATTTTTATTCGAAAATGTACGATTTCTGTGAAATTCCTAATTTACGCGGGCGAAGCCGCGCGGGACATCTAGTTATTTATAAATAAAAGTCCCTTCTACAAACAAGCGTTGTTGAGGTAACAACAGTAAAAAAATGAGAAAAAACACTTATCGAATCGGAAACCTAGAAGCCAGGACATAGTTTTAGCTCAAAACTCGTGGTGTACTAGACAACACCGAATTGAGAACAGTTTGTACTAGCCAAATACAAATATATTTTCTAAGTATAGTTTAAAACCGACTTAAAATAAGGGAGGCTCTAGGATAATCGTAACTTCAAAATAGTAGGTGTAACAAAACTAAGTGATAATACTTTAGGGTGTGTATGTGTCTCTTGTATAGGGTACACTGTGAAAGTAGCAGCGCTGAAAGAGCAAAATTTTTTGTAATTATTTGTATGGACAAGCGCCCCTGTGTCATTATTTTTCCATACAAAGGTGAAGATATTCTTTCAACGCTGCTACTTTCACAGCGAACTTGTATATAGGGACCCCAGGCACGCCCTAAAGCAAGCCTTTCCCAAAGTGGGCGATAACGCCCCCGTGTGAGCGCTGAAGGTCTAAAGGGGGCGTTGTGGGACCCAGAAGAAAATGGGGGCGTTGTGGCTCCGGCTTGGGTAGGTGATTTGTAATTTTATTTCCTATAGATGCATTTTAAATTGAAACAATGGGGGTTCTAGAACAAATTTTGTTCTCAAAGTGGGCAGTAGACAAAATATGTTTGGGAACCCCTGCCCTAAAGTATTATACGTGGGAGAGCCATGCTTCGGCACGAATGGGCCGGTTCGGCACGAATGGACCGGAGAAATACCATGTTCTCACAGAAAACCGGCGTGAAACAGCGCTTGCGCTGTGTTTCGCCGAGTGAGTGAGTTTACCGGAGGCCCAATCCACTACCCTATTCCCTTCTCTACCCTCCCCTATTCCCTTCCCTTCCCTAAACTCCCCCATTACCCTATTCCCTCTTAAAAGGCCGGCAACGCACCTGCAGCTCTTCTGATGCTGCGAGTGTCCACGGGCGACGGAAGTTGCTTTCCATCAGGTGACCCGTTTGTTCGTATGCCCCCTTATTTCATAAAAAAAAATATCACTTACTTTTGTTACAGCCTGCATAATATGTTATCTATTGACTTTGGCAAACCCAATATGTTTCAAACTACGAATAATTTTCAAAGTACTATGATGCTCGTACTACATGCGGAATACTAATATTTCAAAGTAAATACTTGCCCACGTTTGAACGTGGATTAAACGTACGCTAATGTAAGGATAGGTAAGTAATTTCGTATTTCATAACCGGAATGCTTGAAATACGAGCGTTTCTGAGGACTAAAATATTTGATTACGTTAAATTCGACTTGAATAATTACCCTAGTTTATCGCGTCTTCGCATAGCGATTCCAGTACGACGAATTACTATTTTGCAACATTATAATGCAGTTTTGTTCCTAATACAAAATGGGGTACGTTCCAAATATAACTCGGTATACTGTTCAGTGCTTGTGACGTCCAGCCATACTGTTATTCGTTCCAAAAATTATACGTGTACCTATGCATTGACGTTTAATATGAATTAATGTTATATTCGAGGTACAGGTATTTCCTGAAGTCTATAAGGCTCTCTTTGCTTTTAGGAGGCATGGTAAATACAAGGTCAGCTGCATATTTGATTCCTAACATCGATATTAGTGAAGGAATATTCGCAAAGGACCCAGCTTTTGATAACGTTACGAATACTTCGCTGTTGAATTCTTGCTAGCGTAGGAAATGCTCAGCTGCAGCGACTGCAGCAGGGAATGCGGGGTTATTTGTGCGCCTAACGCCACTATAAGGCGTTAGTACCGAAATCAGCGGGTAGCAGGGCGGGAGCGACGCGTTCCAATGCATAGATTAATATGGATAAGCCGTCTAGTACGCCGCTCGCCGCGCCCGCGCCCGCGCCGCTGTTTACGAGGCCTGTCCATGTAAATTTATACATCGGAACGCACCGCCGCCGCCGCTCCCACCCCGCTGCCCGCTTTTCGAGACTGAAGCCTCAATCCTTCACCAAATTTTACGTTCGTTAGAAATTCACAAAATATATTATAAAAGGTCGGCAACGCACTTGCAGGTCTTCGACTTCCTAATGTTGCGAGTGTTCATGGGCGACGGTAGTTGCTTTCCATCAGATGACGCGGTTGCTCGTTTCGCCCCTTATATTTTGAAAAAATATGCCCCTAAAAATTTTGTTGACCCTATAATGATTTTGTCCAGGAGCACATCAAGCAGTCGTGCGAGGACCGCATCGACACGCTGGTGGCCAGCCGGCTGACGCTGGACGCCAAGCGGCTGCAGCGCGACAGCGAGCCGCGCGCGTCGCTCGAGCGGGACAACCACACCAACGAGATGTTCAAGCAGCAGCGGAAAATTTCGCAGCAGCGGCGGGTGAGTATGGACATACCTTAACTCATAATTATTTATAGATTAACTTAGGTATTACCTATAACTTATAGCGATAACAATTTTTTCGATCCACACAATTAATTATAAAGACGTTATAGCTGTTGCTACGAGTATTGTAGACACACAGATAAAGGATACGTCAAATTTATAATATCCCTCTGTTTTATCGGGGGTTTAAAAAGATCCACACAGTTTATAAAGACGTTATATTAATTAATCGTTGCTTTTTCTTGCTTCTTAAGCATTTTCTTTCAAGTGACAAGGACAAAACATAGGCGTAATTTAATATGCGTATAATATGACGCAGCCAGATTGCTTAATTTGCTGTATTACATTAAAGATAGAGGTTTTGAAAAACAGAGCCGTCTTAAAAACTACAACCTCTTCGCAGCCGCGAATAGCGTCTCACAAATGAAGGCGACGCCTTGATAATTTGGCTGTAGCGATATCGATTTCAGCAATGACTAAAGCTAAGAAATTAAAGTTCATTGTCAGTATTCATCACGTCTTTGTCTTTGAATTACCCATAGCATAACACAATTGGTCAACTTATAACACAGAATATACAATCAAAAAGACCTGTAAAACTCTGGAACGAACTGTCACCAGCAGTATTTCCGGACCTATACGACCTCCAAACCTTCCAGAAGAGAGCGTATTCCCTCTTAAAAGGCCGGCAACGCACCTGCAGCTCTTCTGATGTTGCGAGTGTCCATGGGCGACAGTAGTGGCTTTCCATCAAGTGACCCGTTTGCTCGTTTGCCCCCTTATTTTATATTAAAAAAAAACCTCTGTAAAAAAGGGATTCTTATTTTGCCAACAGAGGAGAGTGTCGGCCTCTCATAGAAAACAAGCAATCTAAAACATATCCAACATGGTTTTTTACTTAAACATGGCGTCACCTTTACACTCAGCTTTTTTGCCGATTTCGAATATAATTTTCCTAGTTCAATATTATATTTTGTTAATGATGACTTTTTTATCAAAATATTAAATAATATAAATTGTAATTAATTCACGACCAACTCCATACTTTTATTGAAAGAGTAAACTTGTTATAGCCCGCATGTGATATTCTCGAATGGAGAATAGAAAATTTATATCGCGCGATGAAAAATAGTGCCGTTGTACATGAAAGCACTTTGTAGCGGGGCTGGATTTGAATCTGAAACTCGTATTTTGGAGTTATTGAACAAAAGGTTGGGGCGTTAACAAAACGAAGATTTAATATTACATGTTCGATTTTTGCACTAGAGTCCACGTTTATGAAAAACTAACCTTTTATTGTACATGAAAAAAATGTATTAAATTGAAACGCTATATAGCCGGTCCCTAGACGAGCAATGTTATTGTCAATATTTCATGTCATTCTTTCTAAATTTTCTATCTGTCTTTTACCTCTACATGCATAAAAAGCTAAACCGGTTTTTATAAAGTATGGAGGTAATTCGAGTCTCGTGGAACTGTAAATTAATAAAGGTTTCATTTTTATGCAAAAATGTACGATTCCCGTACAATTAATTAATTTTGGACAAGCGGGTAACATCTTACTATATGATTAAGGAAATTCATTTTGCCAGGCAGCCTAGCCGTGTTAAAAAGTTCTTAAAACTCATATTTAACAACGAATACTGAGCTTAGGTTTTGAATACGTTTTTATTTCAACATTGTCGCTTAAACATAGTTTTTATATTTTATTGAATGACATAGTAATGCTAATGAACGCCAAATTAGATCGTACTATTATAAATTAGCTGTAGGCCGTCTAAATTAGTATCAGAATTGTCGGCATAATCGCCAATCCGACATTCTGATGTCGACCTGTCCGATCATCATCGCTATTTGCATTCGAAATACATCATTAGGTTGTATTGGCATATATAATATTATAGTGGTATATCCTAACAAAATATTGACATACGCGAAACATACTATATACTTACACATATTCGGACGTTTGTGATTTAGCAAAATTCTCCAATACCAAATTGTATATCAAACGTTTAACTCTGTTTTATATATAGAGCAGTGATTCCCAAAGTGGTTCAGGTGGACCCTCAGGGGTCCACGTGAGACTAGATGGGGGCCCTGACGAAAACTGGGGGTCCACAATAATTATAGGCGGGGGTCCATGTAAATTAATTTGGTTAGCAGTGAAGAACTTTTATGTAGGCTTGATTTCTCTTATTAGAAAGCATAGGCTATGGATGGTGGTTTAAAAATATAACGCCCCTATCCTAACTTAGCGCTTTGGTAGATTAATCACTATAATAATTTTGTGATCAGTAGGTACAGAGCACGCTCAAAATTTTATGTCGCGTGCCATCGTTTGGCCATCCCTGGCATAGGCGGATAATAATTATTTGTTGAAAAGCACAGCGACTGTTACTTAAACCCCCCGTTCCATTTGATGTTAAAAACGACCTAAACGCTCCAAATAGGAGGCATTTTGAGCGTTTTTAACATCGAATGGAACGCGGGGAAAATAATACCAAGTTTTATGGATTATTATTTAGTATTGTGGGGTGCTTCAGGGGGTCCGCAGTATGCGCCAACATTATAAAAGTGGGCCACGAATCAGACGAGTTTGGGAGCAGTTAAGTTTGACATAACGCTACCAAATTACGTTGGCCCCCAGATGCCTATGAATCAACATTTCTGATAGTACAATGTTGTTTTTGAATAATATCATGCGAAAAGAACTGCATTATTTGATTATTTTCATACTTTAGGTAATACGCTAATGTACATTGTTGATATATGGCTAGACAATGGACATACAATGTCCAGCATAATAGACAGTTTAGTCAACAACTCAACTAAGAAGCTTACAATGCACCTATTGGCTGATTACTGTTATTGTAATGTCTAATCATGGCCTAACAATGACTTGTGGGTGTTTCAGAGAACATTATGTACACGGCTAATGATGTTGCGGTCATATTAACGAGCAATACCGAATATCGACAATAGCATTGCCTTATTAAATTTTAAGGGAGACAATCTTGTATATTTATACAATGGGCTTCTCAGCAATTTGAGTATGTTGGGAGAATTGCTAGAAATCAATAGTTTTAGGATATTCTTAGAAATCGCGAATTTTTAGTTTTTGAACTCCGAGCAAAACTCGTACTCTCTTACTGACACGGCACAAGAGCCCTAGTAGACAAGTGAAAAGCGATTATCGTAAACGCCAACAAAATGTATGCGATTCGACATAAGTCACCACTTCGCTAGCGAATACTAATGTCAAATCCCATACATTTCGTGGCGTTGGCGTTTACGATAATCGCTAGCCGCTAATTGTCTAGGCCCTCAGTACTGCTAGCATAGTCTCCGTAAAACGTGGTGCCTATAGTTAACACCTGATTATTATTATTTAACAATAAATTATTTGAGCGATTGTGGAATATGTTATCAGCTGAAACAATGGCAATCTGCTATTTTTACAATTAGGCTTCTTACAGACGGCACTTCGTCTGTAAGAGCGCTTAGTAAGCAAAGAAAAAAAAATAGCTTTTCTAAGAACTTTACAAAAATATTTTAAAAGCTTTACCTCTGATGCATTATTTATTTTATTTTTTATTTTATTTTATTTCTCCAGAAAAACTTACAGCTATGCAATAAAATCAATTAAAACTAATAATATTAACTACGAGCCATTAATAAGTTTTTACATATTATAAACTAAAAATTAACTAAATACTCAACACAATGCTGACTTGTGTAGTAAGTAGAGTGCTTAAAAATTATCTAGTTTTAATATTACATCGCGTGGCAAGAAAAAGCTGAAATATTCAACGTTTTATGGAGTTATTCAAATCCTTTGTCACTCGTCCAAGTAACGCTTAAAGGCTGTAATAAAGAAAGTCTGTAACAGCCGAGTAACAGGGAGAGTGGGGTTGTAACAGGGAGAGTTTGCTAGTTAATTACTTCTTTTGTAAAAGGGTGTATCTGTGACGTAGCTGACAGAGAACCAGCTGCGCCGTGACTGGCGGCCATTTATGATTCATTTTCAGTTCCACCGAAAATATTGCAACACCCGGGCCACTTTATAGTTTTTAAAACGTTTTAGCACCTTTAACGGCAGGTTTTTGTGGCAATATTTACTACGAAACAACAGCTGATATAAAAGTTATGGTGCGAGTTTCTTATGCCAGTTATTACTGTCGGATCCGCGCATAAGGCTTCAGTCTCGAAAACAGCGGGCAGCGGGGCGGGTGCGGCAGCGGCGCGTGACTATGCATAGTTTTATATAGATAAGTCATCTTGGCGTTCATTGAGAGAGGCCTATGTCCAGCAGTGGACGACTATAGGCTGATATGATGATGATGATGATGATGATGATGAAGCCGTCTAGTATACCGCACGCTGCTCGCTGCACCGAGGCCTGTCCATATAATTTTGTTCGTCTTGTATGCCACCGCCGCTCCCGCCCCGCTGCCCGCTGATTTCGAGACTGAAGCCTTAGTATAAATTATCATTACCTAACCAATTTCGAATTCAAATTCATTCTTAATGTTTACTTTAATTGCAGCCAACGAGCATCGACTCTGACCTTATACAGGAGACGCGGCTGGACATGGACGACCCCTGGCGGCGGGACGTCGACACCATTCCTCGGGAGCCGGACGACGCCAGGCCGGAGAGGAACGGCATCCACGAGGAGAAGCGCCGAATGAGGAGAGACACCAGCCGGAAGGAGGACTCTCTCAGGAAGTCCAAGGAGGAGGAGAAAAGGGAGGAGAGAAGAGAGATCAGAGAGGACAGAAGAGAGATCAGGGAGGAGAGAAGAGAGATCCGAGAGGAGAGAAGAGAGAACAGGGATGTGTCGGTCGGCGCGCCGGATACCAAGGAATCGGGATGTCAGACGCGGGAGAGCCTGTTCCAAACTGACACCACGATCAGTTCTGATGGTAAGTGATTATGATTTGTAGACTGGCCAGTAGCCATAGTGAGAAAAAACTGAATAAACTAGTTGGTGGCCCTAGAACAATTTTTTTGTGATTACTACCAAGCTAGTTTTTTGTGAGTAGCTACATTTTGATAAGAGGAACAAAATTTTTTTATTTTATAAAAATCTCGAAAGTGGTAGCTAACAGAGATAGAAAGGATTTCATACTTTGACTTGATGGTCCTAAAATATGGATTGTTTTATTTGTAGGACAAGGTTAATCTTAAATTAAATAACTATTAACCTACCAATATACAAAAAATCAGCTGGTTAGGGTTTCGTTTTAGGGTTCTGTAATCAACAAAACTTGGTTGACTACTGTACCCTAAAACGGAATCCATATTTTAGGACCATCAAGTTAAAGTATGAAATCCTTTCTATCTCTGTTAGGTACCACTTTCGAGATTTTTCGAAAATAAAAATGTTGTTCGTCTTATTAAAATATAGCTACTCACAAAAAATTTGCTTGTTAGTAATCAGTAATCACAAAAAATTTTGTTCTAGGGCTCCCTCACTAAGTCTTGTTCCATAGAGTAGAAAATATAATGTATAAAAATAAGTCGGGTTTTCCTACCTGACGCTATAACTCCAGAACGCACGAACCGATTTCCACGGTTTTGCATTCGTTGGAAAGGTCTCAGGCTCCGTGAGGTCTATAGAAAAAAAAACTTCAAGAGAAAAGCAGGAAAACGGAAAATCTTTTTATGGCAAAACGTTTGCTGGGACAGCTAGTTGTGTAGCATTTGTGTATTAACTCATATATTTTTTTGTTGAGTTATGAACGCAGTCTTGTTCTAAATGATCTAAAGATTCAGAATTCAAGGTTCAGAATTCAGAGAAGACTGCATTCATAATTCAATACGTTACTTTATAGTAACAGCTACATAGAAAGCTGTCAATACGAAATTCACAAATCACATCACGCACGAAATTATGTTTCCACTGCCCAATAAAATATGAACATAACGTATGCTTGTGGTGTTGTGAAATCGAATCTTAAATAAAGTTTCTTGGTACGAAATAATCGGTTATTCAAAAATTGTTTCTGAACAGCAAAATTTTAGGTTCCAAGAATACTAAGTACAAATTTATTTTAGAAATTTAAGAAATCCCATAAAAACTAGTCCATACCAAATCATTTGTGACGGATCAAAACCATCCATCACAAAAGGAGTGGCCGTTAAATCCTTAGAGTATCAAAGATATTCTGTAAGGAAGTAGGCGGTAAGAGAAGAAAAATGTCTAGTCGTAAAAGGAATCTAAATAGTTAATGAAACTTGTTTTTCAACGTCCAATTTCTCCGCAGAACCGTCTGGCCTCCCAAGGTTTTCTTAATTAATTAAAATTCGTTCGACGACTGAGGCGGACGCGTAGAACATAATTATGGAGACAGTACACGTCATTTCTTTTGCACTGCAGACTTGTTATTTCGATCTTGTTAACTTATTTTAAGTTGGTAAGTGCTAAATGGTGTACCTATAATATAATACCGCTGTGATAATACTAATGAACAAGATAATTTAAAAGAATACCATAAAAATAAGATTATATATTTACTTGAATAATAATCACTAAAATTATAATTTTGTAATTGTTTTGCAAACGCCCGAACAAGGCATAAGTTGTATATTTCGTCAATGTATGTTGATTTATATATGTACTTACTTGGTTGCAAATAAAAATTTGAAATTTGAAATACCTCTTAAAATCCATACCTTCATACTAATATTATAAGTGCGAAAGTGTGTCTGTCTGTCTGTTACCTCTTACGCCTAATCCGCTGAACCGATTTTTCTGAAATTTGGTATGGAGATACTTTGAGTCCCGGAGAAGGATTCCCGTGCGATAACCAAATTTTGGAGCAACGAAGTTTCGGGCATCGTCTAGTCCATATCCATACTTAATATTATAAATGCGAAAGTGTGTCTGTCTGTCTGTCTGTTACCTCTTCACGCTCAAACCGCTGAACCGATTTTGCTGCAATTTGGTATGGAGACACTTTGAGTCCCGGAAAAGGACATAGGATACTTTTTATCCCGGAAAAATGTACGGTTCCCGCGCGATAAACGAGTTTTTGCACAACGGAGTTGCAGGCGTCATCTAGTTAAATATAGAAAACGTCTATGAAATAAACATAGATGATAGAACCTACTCCTTTTTGGCAGTCAAAAATGCATTACTCTTAAGAACGCTGAACCAATTTGGAAAACTTGGAGACAATAAACGCATTATTGCAAAATAAACACGGCTGTTCAAGGTGCGATCGAACGAAGTATGTCAGGGCAGCTAGCATTTGTTACAGAACAATCTAATTTAACTATCGCATCTAAGGAAAGGGTTGTCCAAGCTGGCTTAGTGCCGTCAAGCAGAGGCGACAGAGGCGACATGTCAGCCGGAACTGCTGGTATTGCAGGTGTTACTGGAATTCCAGGTGGAGGTTTCCAGAAAGGCTTACTTGGTGCAGTAAATACCTAGAAACGTGTCGTGCTCAAAGTAAAAATCGCGTCGAAGTTCGTCAAAGTGTGCATTTTTTTCGAGTGTGAAAATTATTTTTATGCATAAATATCTTTTGATAAATAACATAATATTATTAAGTATACAAAAAAATTGAGTTCTTTACACATAATTATACAGATTTTTTGAAGAACCTTTAATTTTAAGAAGTCATAATAAATCATAAAAAAACAAACAACGAATTCAACACTATCCCATTTATTTAACACACAAAAATGTTGACACCATATATCTTTTGATGGTCCAATAAATTGTGTATAACAAAATGGTTAAATTAATAACCGTATATTTTAACTGTTCGACTATTGTGCTTCGGTTTGGGAATGGTTAACATATTATCGTTAACCTACATAGGTATTAATAAAACGGTTATTGTTTTTAGATATTCAATCATTTTATTGTCCGTCAAAATTATTAAATGTTGCACAATGGTTGTACCTAAAGTATTAACACCACAGTATTCTGGTCATTCAGTAAAGTAAGGGTTAGACAGTAGCCTGTAGCACATGTTACAACGTGATGCGGCGACGCGATGCGACGTATTTGTAAGGATCAATTCAAACCGCAACGCGACGCGTAGACGAATTTCTAAATTCGTATGGATTTGACAATTTTGCAGACGTCTCGCGCAATTGAAAACTGTCAATTCAGTTCAAATATTAGAAATGCATCTACGCGTCTCGTTTCGGTATGAATTGACTCTTAAGGTACCATTCGGATCTGCGAGGCAAGCGTACGGCGTCACGCGTAAGCGACCGGTCGCTTGCTGCGGAGCAGCAAATAGCTTACCAATGTCTGCGACCGCGTAGCCGCGACCGACAAAAATTTAATTAAAATGATACTTTATTGACATGAGTATAGCTATCATTTTTGTCTAAGTCACTAAGTAGTATTATAATAACCACGTGGCCAGCGTCGCTTGCCGCAGAGACCCGCGGCATGCAAGTGCGCCGCGTAAATAAGTACATTTGAACAAAATGCAACATTATTAACTACGTAACTAGGTAGTCTACTAACTAAATCTACAATTTTGTGATATTGTGCGCAGACCAGAGACCAGTATATTTATTACTCTATGGCGCAGACAGAAGCTTTGACCATTTTTCCACCATAACTACGAGTGTAAACAAAACAATAATTGTGAATTATTTTACAATATTATGGCAGGGAATTTAGTATTAAGGGAAGAAATTATCCAAAAACTGTTGGCAGATGAAGAGGATGACGAAATTATTTTGTATTTTTTCAGTTCAGTAGTTTTTGAGCGTATTCAATACAAACTTTCCCTCTTTATAAAATTAGTATAGATATCAGTCATGACATGACTAATTATAGCATATAGGGTTCCGTAGTCATTTTATACTCGATAATGCCCGCAACATCATGAACTGTACATTTTTAATATAAAAATAAATAATAGTATGCTATGTCCTATCCCGGGACTCGAAGAATCTCCTTATCCTGATCCTGTCCGTCTGTCTGTCTGTAGCTAGCTATAACCGCTCTAGCTAGACTTCTAAAATTTCACACACAAATTGTGCATTTCTGTTGCGCAGTGCGCTACAGCAACAACAAACGTCGGCCGATTTTATTGCCATTTGCGTAGGGAACCCCGAGTAAGGAAGCAAATTAACGCAATATACACATATAAAATACTAGCTGTTGCCCGTGACTCCGTCCGCCGTGGACTTCAGTTTCGCATGGTGTTTCCCGTTTCCGTGGCAATGCCGGGAATCGGGATAAAATGAAGCCTACATTACTGCAAATTTTCCTCAGAATCCATCTAATAAACACAAATCCCAAAGCTTTGTATAACCTTTGACCTGTCCCCCGTTACCAACCCCCTTTTCCAGTTAAAAAGTTGATTATGTCCTTTCTCAGGCTCTAGACTATCTGTGTACAAAATTTCATTACAATCGGCTCAGTTGTTTTGGCGTGAAAGCGTGACAGACAGACAGACAGATACTTTCGTATTTTATAATATTAGTATGGAAGTATAGATTACTATGAGAGAAGTAGCTGACAGCTGTTATAATAATATTATAGTTCATACCTACATACTTTGATACCTCCATGGCTTATATTATACGAAAAATTTTATTTTCGGTTTCGATATGATTAATAACCTATCGGCGTGTTTATAGATAGAATATCTACCACAGCTGCCCTGCGGCTGTCGCGGTACTGCTATCGACGCGACAGGGTCACGCTCATCGAAATTTGCCGCGCCACGCCCACCGGTCTCGTGTCGCGCGTCGCGGTAATCGGAATGTCGTCCATATAAACACATACAAAGCAGTGGCTTGGCGACAGTCTCGGGTCGCGGGTCGCGGACATCGGTATGCTATTTTACGCGGCGACCGGTCTCTCTGTCTCGCGACACGGGTCGCTGTGATTGTTTAGTCCTCCATACAACTTCATAGTGAGCAGTGGCTGTTTGGGTCGCGGGTCGCGGCGACCCGCTGCATGCTGCCTTGATCCGAATCATACCTTTAGGGTTGATTCAGAACGCAACACGACGCGTAGATGCATTTCTAAAGTATAGATTTGACAGATTCGCAAGACCTCTCACGCAATTGAAATCTGTCAATTCCATACAAATTTATGCCGCGCCGCGCCCTGCCTCGCCTCGTCGCGTTGCGGTCTGAATTGACCCTAAGACTGGGCATAGACGGGCCGCAAGTTGCAGTCAGTCGCAACCCTAAGTCTCGTAATACTTAATTTGATACTTTAATTATCTAAAATTACTCTCATATGTGCGTGCGCCCGCTTCGAAAGGCTCAATATTATGAATTATGATAGTATGCTACTGTATATTATAATATTACGTTAATATCATTGATGGACAACAATACATAAAGAAAATGCAGATCAATTATTAAATATATTGATGCGGATTTCCTTTAATAAAATAATATTAATTGTGTTTTTGAACATTTTCAATATTAATTTTCATTTTCAATAATAATAGTTCAAAAGGGTCTTGTATTTTAATTATTTTGAAAATTTATAGCAAATGGATGACCGGATAATAAGTGACCGTTGCTACCAGAAATGAGAAATGCCAGAGTATATTAAACACTCTTTAAACCCTTTTCTACTACTCGAAATATTATTTTACCGTTTAATATAAAGAGGAATTTCTCGGAGAGTCCTTACGTATAACTTTATGTTCAAAGTTTATTATAACAGGCTATATCATAATATTATTATTTAATATTATATCAAGAGGATATTATTCAAGTACACTACAATTTATATAAGTTGAGTGTATTTTAATTTTACTGAGAAAACAGTATCTTTTATTATTGTGGGTTATATAAATTATTTCTTTTTTCAGTCGAGTTATATTACCTGATAGAATAAACAGTATAAACTGTAGGCTCACAGAAAACTAGCGAAAAGTAACACAGTAGTAATTTTCTCTTTTCATTTTTGTTGATAAAAGCATATCATGCTTGATGTGAAAACGTGCAAATGGAGTCTAGATTTTATACAGCCTTCAATAAATTAAATAAACATTAGTATAGAATCCAGGTGATGCTGCAGCAGCAGCATGCAAAAATCTACGTCTTACTAGTTGTCGCAATTAAAATGAGCCCAAACACGAAACCATTGCTCTAAGTTGGTGAGGAGTTGGGTATCCTACTGATTACCAGGTGATGCTGCAGCACCAGGTCAATTTTCTCTTAATGTGTAAATTGTCATAAATGTCACGAACTAGAATGCAAAATATAAAGCCCACCAAACGACTGCAAGTTGCTAATCGGCCCTTTACGAACCAGATTTTCCAGCACGGAGCAGGCTGATGATGATGAACTATAGCTAAGAACACTCTCGATTAAGTCAGTTTTCAAACATAAAAAACTAGATCAAAATCGGTCCACCCGTTTGGATGCTACGATGCCACAGACAGACAGACAGACTGACAGACAGACACGTCAAACTTATAACACCCCTCTTTTTTGTCGGGGGTTAATAAAAATATGGGGTTTCAATAACTGGCAAAGCAGAAAGAGTTTTCTTTCACGAAAAATACAAAGACAAAATGACTAAATTTCATTGATGGTACTTTTTCAGCCGACTGTGCCATAACAGCTTTATATTATACAATTTATATACTGAATATAAAAATAAACGACTGAAGCGCCAAAATAAACGCTTAAACAACTTTTTGCACATTATGCCTGTAATAAAGATGATAAAATGGAACAAAGCGAAAACAGAAAAGGTTTTATGATGTTCATGTTTTCATTAGCCTAGGGAATACTGTTAGAGTTATAATAATATAATATTCATACAATCATTAGGGCATACCTGGAGGATTTAGTCCCTTTAATCCAATCTGGATCCCAATTCTCATGATAAGTAAACGCTATAACGGAACTTACAGTGCTCCCAAAGTGATAATGCGCATAGATATTTTCGTAATTTTTCGGCAACGGTCGTATTTCCCGAGCGTCGGAAGACGTCGCTGCAAGCGCTGTTTTAAACTTAACTTTAAGAAGAGCAGCGCTTTGCAGCGACGTAGAGGTGCCTGTCGTTGCTTGAACGTTACCATGGTAACGCCGCGATGGCTTCCCGGTGAGTTATAGCACTTAAGGCGAATTCGACCAAATTTTACTCGAGTATAACTGTCTTCTAATCTAAGAGTAAGCTGGTTTTGCGTTTTTCCAACTTCTAATCCAAGAATGAGGTAATTATACGGGAGTAAATATTTACACGGGCTATTTTGGTGGAGTAAATATTAAACTGAGAATAGTTGCACAACAGGGTGTCAACTGTCACGGTCGGTGTCATTGTGAACTATAATTGACATTTTATTTCATACTCTTTGAGTAACTTGGTAAAATGCAAACGATAATACCGTAGAGTAAACAATGAGTTTCTAAAATACTAGAGTAGCAATGTCTTACAAAAGATTCTCAGAAATGCGTAACCACTTTTTTGTTCAAAAGACAATGTCAAGTCATATATTTGTTATGTCATTATGTATGTGAGATATGCCTGCAGGCATCTTCGAAGTGGCAACGCGTTGCTCCCGTAAACTTCCAATCTAGTTACGTTAGTAACATAGAATATCATTGAGAGTAAATTAAAGGAGTAAAATTATTCTCATGATAGTTATACTAGTGTAACTTCAAGTTTGGTCGAATCGGGCCTTAGTCCGTCAATTCTGTTTCCTTTGAACAAGGTGCACAATGCAAGTTTCATAGATTCGGGTGTTATCGTGGTTACGACAATTGGCGAAGATTTCCATGCGCATTATTAATTTGGGAGTACTGTAATATCATATTTAAAAAAAAACATGTATCTATGCATAGACTTAATATATACTTATTTTCAGTCTGTAATCACAGGGGTAAAATTACACAATATAATTAGAATTTCGTCTATTTTCTGTTAAAAGTTGGCAGGCGGGGTTTGTCACTTGACACATTTGGGCAAATTTAGTTGACTACTTATCAACTTAATACGTGTAAACCGGCCATTACCGTTGTATCTCGTAGACATGCTACGAGATCTCGTAGCGCGTAGACCCTGCGTAGGGCGTAGCAATGCTACGTCATGTACTTGTTCTTACAGTTTGAACCACGCATTGAACTGCATTCCAAACCACATAAAATCCGTGAATTTGGACTGACAGTGTCATACATAACAACGTGTTAACATAGTGTATACTTTACTATATTGAATTGCATTTATTTTGGACGGCTATTTGAGAAAAAACTGTCTTCAAACAAAATATTTCAATTAACTCATAAGAGTATTTAGGAAATAAAATTTACTTTACTTACCGAAAACCCCTACCCCCAGGGTCCAACACCACCAACAGCCGCGGGTTCTCGACGTTCGGGTACTCGGGGGCGACGATCGTGCAGCCGCCGCCCACCACCACCTCCGAGATCACCATCGAGCTGCTCAGCAAGGTCGCGCCGGACACCAAGCGTAAGTTGACACCACCAGCACATCGGGGTTACCATTTTTTTGTATTTAAGTCAGGCATCTTGGCCCATATTGTAAATACCTTATAGACTAAAATACATACAATTATACTAAACTAACACTAAACACGTATAGTCTACGACGTGGGGTGCGACGTGTTCGGAAGTCTTTCTCGGAACCTCCTGAGGAACTAAATGTAGGAATATGATGGCCGCAATGGAAGATCTTCCGACCGAGTGAGGTATTATGATCGGTCAGGTCAGAATCTGATTGTTTATAACTGTCAACATTATTTAAAACTTCGATAGCGCGATGCAGAAATGTGGCGCTAATTGTAGGTTCCACACCATATTTTTTTAAGGGTGTTGCTTTACCCTAAACTGACCCACAAGATCAGTGTTAGGATTAGCGCCGACCGAACGGAGCACAGCGGAGAGGATTTTATGAACGCACTTGAAAATAAACTTTAAAGTTATGATACTAAAGTGCGATAAGAGATTTCTGCTTATCTTCGAGGCATTTTTGTTCAAGCATTTATGCACTTTAGTGTAATAATTTTTACATCTAGGCATTATTTGTTATAATGTTATACTAGCTGTATGTTGTTAATACAATTGTGTCTTGTGTGTATTGAAAATAAAAAATTATTTCTTTACTTCTGCATAAAAAGACCTAAATAATTATGTAGTACAGTAGTCAAGTTTCAACATTTTTCTTTCCCGAAAACTACAATTTTCCCACGGTAAACTGTATTTACATAGATGGTTCCGCTTCCATTAGCTATTCTATTTAAAATACATTAGAATTATAATCAAATCAGCATTTGTTAATTAAATTTAAGTCAATGCTCTTATCTCAAAATTAGATGCTTGTAAAATATTTATCGAGCGAAGGGCTCTTGTATTGGTTGTGTTTTCATCAACCTTTTGATATTTAACTGTGGTTTAACTTATTTGTATAATTGTTTAAACATTTTTTTACTCGATATTTAATACCCTACAAAGAAACTAAAAGAAAATAATTCACCAGTGTATGTATACAGTATGTATGTTACACCGTAGCCGTGTACTTTTTAATAGATTCATAATAATGGTCCAGATTTCTGGTAGTCAGGTTCTAATATTAAATCTAACGACAAAATGAGGTTCTCAGATCAAGACGTTTATTTTGCTTAATTGTTTTACTCAATATTGATATTGTACAATAGTCGATTCGAAAATATAATCTAAAAAAAACTCTTTTGTTATATCATCGACTGTAGTCCGTGCATTACCTGGTGGGTGCACACTAGAAAAATTTCAATAAAACTTTTTTGTTAACAGAAAAGAAGATCCCGGACCGGCGGCCGATGAGCACCGAGACGACGCGCTCCGCCCCCGACGTCATCATAGTCTCCAAGCCGGTTCGCTGAGGGTGACCTCCGGGGCCCTGGGCACCACCGGGGCCCCGCACGCGCCCCGAGGGGGCCCACCAGCCCCACTGCCCCCTAGACTTCTCCCGCAGCTTAGACACGTGCGAGTATTACAGCACCTACTTCGACGAAGGACCAAAACTTATATACGACTACTGTCTAAAGAGTGACTTTTACAAGGCGCGGACTCTCCCGAGGAATGTCGGTTCGACGGCCGACGTGAAGGTGCACCCGCGACGTAGCGTGTGCTTCTATGACTGTCCCAACCGGAACACTATAGTGGTGAAGGCTGATGTGGAGCCGAGGTAGCAGTGATAAGCTTTTTAATACTTTACTACTGCTAATAGGCCACACGGTGCTGCGTGATCGTGCGATTTTTTTTTAAATTGTGAGTTTTCTACAAGTGTGTAGTGGCTTTATGCGCACATTTCTGTGAATCCTGTAAGTCTCACGCCTTGTTTCTGAAGATAACAGGAGTTTATATTTTATTAAGCTATACTCGAGCTCCTTTGATTGGCTATACGTTAACAAATCAACAATTTTGTTGAATACATTAACTTCAATCAAAAAGTCTTAGCAGCCGGGCATAAATTCTGTTAATGTTTCACTGTTACCATAATATTTATTATACTGCCTTTTATTTATTTAGTTTTGTAATTTGAATAGTTTATGTAATAATTGTATAGTTTGACACCTGTGTTGTTATAGCGAAAACCACGATCATACACACATTTCATTTCACAACATTTCATACGATCTTTCGTATGAAGTTTTATAAGCCCCGTGGTTATGATTATAGCCATAGTTTTATTAAAAAGTACTATTTTCTCAATGAGAAAATAGTACTTTTTAATGAGATAACATGAGAAATTCTCATAATTCACACCAAAATACTAATTATAACCTCTACAAAAAGTGTACATTACCTCCTAAAACATTTCGAAATACTTCACTTTTCGCAGTACACGAAAAACAAAACTTCATAAAATATTCGCATAAAAATGATTTGTGTAAGATGTTTATAATTTTAATGGGTCGACTTTCTAAATTTTCGCATTGATGGGAACTCGTGAAGTACCTGAGAGGTAAAATTCATTAAAACTAACGAGCAGGCGCCGAAAGCCGCCAAGTTAACTTATTATGGACGAAAACTCACTCATTTTGTATAGCGGCGCAGGTATAGTCCGACCGCAGGACAGGGAGAATTTTTTTTGTGTCAAATTACGATAAATTGGAAGTATTACATCACGAAGTTTTTCTTATTTAGCTCAAATGAGATCTGAACATTGCGTATTAGAATATTTTTTATGTACCGCATGGTAAAAAAATCCAAAGCATGTCAAGAGTTTTTCTTCGAGAGAGACCATGTTCCAGCTAATGTTAAAAAGAGAAATCCTGGTAACGCAGTTCGTGTGGTGATATAATTATAGTAAATCAGTTGTGTTAAACATAATTTCATTTTATTTATATGTTAATATATGATTGTTAAATTATATTTTGTGTTACTTAGGGCCTAACTTCTAGACTTTTAATAATGTTTAAGTTTTAATGAACAATTAGGGGCCGTCAATATATCACGTCACAAAAATTCGACTAAGACTTTTTTAGTATTTAATTAAGTTTGGTATAACCTCCCTCTTGCGCCGTGACGTAACGTATGGATGGCCCCTTAACTCTAAGCTTGCTCTATTTTTGTGCATTTCTGTCATAAAATATCATACAAATATCAAACCAAACATAGGGCGGGCGATTTTTAAATAGATTAAAACGAAATTAAATGTTATTGAAAACGAACATCGGTTCGAGTTGATTTTCTTTTTGAAAAATTTTAATGTGTTATGATTATGTAGATATTTTATTAATAAAACATTGCAAATTGTACATGTTTTTGAATTATCCCTTTTTACCCCAAGGATTTGGTCCAGAACTCCAGAATAAAGAGCTTACTTATGAAAGATTTATCTTACGTAAACGTTTATGTAGGCTATAATTTTTTATACTTTTAAGTATAAAAAAATCTTAACTAACAGGCAATTTAGTTTAATAGAATGTCATAGGTAAGTATTATAATATTGTGTACATACATCGTATATATTATAAATTATCTCTTTATGGACATAATAAGGTAGGTACACTAAATAAAAATCTGATAAATACTGCACATACTGCAGCAAAATCTGACACATAAATCAAAATATCCATATCATAAAAACTTCATAATAGTTCGCAAATAAATCAGAGGAATTTCTTGGCAATTTTTCACAACAATTACGAAATAAGTGAATTATTAGCCAAGTTTTGAAAGTTTAACGATTTCGTCGAGGAATATGATAATTGTGGCAACTTAACGACTTAACTTGCAGACTTGACTCACTCTTATCTGAGTATTTATATGCCAGCCCACGGAGGCACAATTGACATAACTACCAGTAGTTCGACTGCAAAGAAACGGACAGGTTTCAATATCTGTCAAATTCGTCGGGTTTCACTAGGATTATGAACGGATTGTGCCTCGCGCTGGCTGATATAATTTCTTTTTAAATATTTAAAATAAAGATTTCAAAATTGGATTCTGACAATTTCAATAGCATCATGTGCCAAAACACAAACAACAATACGACCAAAGAGGAACACGTCCATCGAATATGTCATATTTTGAAATTCGTAGGTAACAAGTTAACAACCCTAGCGACGATTTTCGTCATAATACGTCAAATTTAAAAATTTCAACATCAGTTCTAAGTCGGCATACTCTATCATTCTGTCTACTCTGACGGAGGTACAGAGGGCTTATATTATGGTCACAGCACATTACTTATTAGTTATTATACTGTACTCGGCGAAGCATGGCGGTAGTGGTCATTGACTCCCTGTCAAAAACTTGTCATTTTCTATACAAAGCCGCGATTGACAACATATGACACTTCATTGTCAATCGCGGTTTATACAAGCTGTTAGTGTAAACACCGTTATCCTTGAAACCATCAAAGAACAACTTTTTCTTTGAGAACAATGCTGGGAACTCAAAAAAATCCGTCTCCATACACATACAAATTGCCGATCCGGGCATCCATATGGGTATGAAGACGGCATTTTTTTTGAGTTCCCGCATTGTTCTAATAGCAAAAGTTGTTCATTTTGACGGGCTCATATTTTGATGGTTTCAAGGATAACGGTGTTTACACTAACACACTTTCCGGTTCTTCTCGCCGGGTTAGTTCCCGAACCGGTGGTAGGCCCCAGTAGCTTTAACGTTCAAAAAGTGTTTGCAAAAAGCTTATTCTGAATAATTTTTTTTGACTTTGACTTTGACACTATATAGAAAATAACAAGTTTTTGACAGGGATTCAATGACCGCTACCGCCATGTTTCGCCGAGTACAGTATAATTGTTATAAATTAGATTAGATGACCCGGTGAACTTCGTATCCTCCGAGATAAATAGTATCCTATGCCCTTTCACAGGATTCAACGTATCCAAATTTTAGCAAAATCGGTTCAGCGATTTGGGCGCGAAGACGTAACAGACAGACAAGACTCACTTTTGCATATTTTATAATATTACCTATAGTATTGATACAGGAAATTAAAATGGGTCTTTTACAACCTTTTCAAAATAATTATTTCGATATTTTATAGCTTTTATTTTTCATGCATCGCCGCATCCCGTTTGTAATCTTTAAAAACCTTCTTCATTAAAATATTTTATACCCAGTTTCCCACAAAAGGGGTTCGAGACAAATTAGTTGGGGAATGATGAACGACGGAGTGTTATTGACGGAGACGCATCGTTTGTCACCGACCAAATAGAGCCCGTCAGCCCGTCAGCCCGTCAGCCCGTCACGTCACGCCGGCGTCACGTCACGGGCGTGACGACACTTTACAATACGTTTTTATTATATAAATTGGCCGTTTTGGCCTTAATGTAGATAACATAATCGTTAACTTTTATAAACGACAATATTACGGGCCTATTACGTGAAGGTCGGAGCAGAGGACCACCACCAGGCACCAGCACATACAGTAAAATATAATCCGACATTCTGAACACGTCACAAGTCATGTCAGAATATTGACAGAAACGTTGTCAAACGTCGAACAAAACTTTGTGTTTACTGCTGGTGCTGCCGTCTATCTCGGAATCGGCTCCAACGATTTTCATGAAATTTAATATATACGGGGTTTCGGGGGCGATAAATCGATCTAGCTAGGAATCATTTTTAGAAGCTTCGCTCGGTAAAATAGCTGGTATCCTATTTATATGATATTTGTTTGTCATTTAAAGCGTTGATTTAATACCTGTATGGTTAACTCGTAGCGTTCACGGTGAAAGACGTGACACTATCTACCTTGCTAGCTACTATCTACCTTGCCACTAGCGCGTACAGTCTGATACGGCCAAATCAAGGTAAGTGCCTTCTTTTGAATTAGTTGCATGTTGGCAGCGAGTGAGCGATGAGGTGTCACGTTAGAATATCTTTGTGTCACGTTTTTGACTTAAAATTCCAAGCTGCATTTTTAGGAAATGCAAAAATTATAGTTATAAGACTTATAAGGTAAAAAAGGATGAAAAAGTTACGTACCACAAGTACATGAAAACATGAAAACATCTAGTAATTAATTTTTATTTGGATATTTTCCAACATTATCAACACGTTATTTAATACAAACTATTAAACTAAAAAAGGATAGAAAATACGGACGACAACTGCAGCGTGATAAGGACAGAAAATCGTGTGACAGAATAACCGCGCATGCGTGTTGATGTGCAACTCAAAGTATATAGCAATCCTTTTCTATATCATTCGTAACGTATTATCTGTCGCATTCATTGTTGTAATTTATAGATATACCAGAGGTAGGTATTTATATGTCGTACAGGAATAAATTTATATATATGGTACGTTATACCATAGTATAAAAGTATTAAATATATTTCCGTTGTCTGGTACCTGTAACACAAGTCCTTCAGGTACTTAGCACGGGGCCAGACTGACGTGGTGTGAAGCGTCCATAGATATTATTATTATTATTAAGTTGGAAGCCGCCTACATAAAGTTGCAGCAGACGTCTATGGCGACACGTCATTTCTATGTATTTCTATGTGTCGCTAGCTTCGTGTCGCTAGCTGCGCAGAGTATTTCACAGAAATACATACATACAAACCAGTAGTGTCGCGACGACACGTCGTCTGCGGTTGCTTCATGTCGTCCGCTGCCAACCGGCACCTTAATCCTAGCGCTGGATCGAAATATCAAATAATGTAAACCCACTATTAGAGTGGTTCTTACAGATAGATCTATGAAATTCATAATCTGAAAAAATCAGAATGTGTGTGGAGCGTACTGAATACTGATATTGTATGGTATTCCGGTGTTTCTGAATTAATAATAATTATGAATTTCCGATTATGAAATTCTGGCTGTGTGAGGCCAGCCTTAGGGTTGATTCAGACCGCAACGTGACGCGTAGATGTATTTCTAAATTAGTATGGATTTGACAGATTCGCAAGACGTCTGACGCAATTGAAATCTGTCAAATCCATACAAATTTAGAAATTTGTATGGATTTGACAGATTTGCAAGACGTCTGACGCAATTGAAATCTGTCAAATCCATACAAATTTATGCCGCGCCGTGCCTCGCCTCGCCTCGTCGCGTTGCGGTCTGAATTGACCCTTATCCTCAATGTTAAACTATGGCTAACCACATTAGAAAGCAAACATAACAAATATTTAACAGCTGGACAATTAAATCACCTGAAATCGGCTCCAGGGTATACGTAAGTGAGTATGAATATTGTATACAACTGTTACACGTGTTGAATTTTACGACCCCCGCGACAAAAGTTAGTGTCACTTAAATGTTTATTGTTTAATAAACAAGTTCTTGACTTATGTGGCCTTTTCATACTTGGTGTACTGTGGACACAATACAATCGATTAGAAAAATCTACATTCTACAATTCGACGGGTGCAAAGTAAAAAAAGTCATCTGCAATTTTGAGTTTTTCGTTTTTTTGTAGAAACTAGCTTAAAATATCATGTTCTACAACATACCAAAAACAAAAATTCAAATATCACCTTATTTTTGGTACTTTTGTCACGTAAAAGAAGACATCTACTCTTGTTTTGTGAAATTGCACGATGTAGATGCGGATAACTACCGCTGGTCGTCTATACGCGGGACGCGCGGGGGTCATGTTATGCGGCATAAGCGGCTATCTGCCATATAGCTTTTTCTACGTTGCGATTGTGATTTAGATGTCTCAATTTACTTTTGCAAATTAGTATTGTTTATTATGTTTATGAGTACCTATTTATGTTAATTCTTATTGTTAGCTATATTAATTGACTTCTAATTTGTTACTGTTATTTTTTACTGTTTTTTCATGTTCAGAAAGTCCAAAACGACTTTTTAAAGAAGTTGAAAGTTTCCAGA
Organism: Aricia agestis; assembly: GCF_905147365.1. Lineage (NCBI taxonomy): Eukaryota > Metazoa > Arthropoda > Insecta > Lepidoptera > Lycaenidae > Aricia > Aricia agestis. The sequence continues at coordinate 2,368,997 of NC_056406.1, read as the reverse complement.
ACATAAGTGATAGATTTATCGAGCAAAATACTGTGTTGCCCGATGAAATTATTGAACATCTTATAGAAAACCTTGATGTGTCACCGATGAAGACAAATAAATATAAGTTAACTTTGTAAGATAAGTCCCCATGATCTGAATACTCTAGGCCAGTCACACCAGTTCACTCTCAGTCTGAAATATAAAATGATTTTGAAAATTTGTCGATCTCAGCAAATTAACAAATACGCCAACACCCTCAGAATACAGTTCATCACTTCAAGTCCGCCGCGTCCATTATCAGTATTAGATCAAAATATTATATACTAGCTGTTGCCCGCGACTTCGTCCGCGTGGACTTCAGTTTATAGCGCGCGATGTCAACAAAATTTGTGTCAAAAGCTTTTATAAAAAAAAAACCCTGGTACCCCTTAAATCAAAACAGCTGTGCAGTGTGCACATAATATTTCATTTTTTTTAAATTAAACTTTATATATTATGCCAAATTTTAAAGCTTATTTAGCCCCCTTAACTTTACCCATAAACTATTTATCATTGATAGGTTTAAGGTTACGTCACTGTATAATGTATATTATAATAATTATAATATTAAGTACTGACTTATTAAATAACGTAGAAAAGAAATAACAATCGAAAAAAATCGGGACTCGAAGGTATGATGATACCACCTCTTATAGAAAGATGTTAGTCAAGCGTTAGCGCGATGTAAAAGACGCACGGCGCCATCTAGTATGAATTTTTGGAACTAACTTAATTTGAACAAATTTTCGTATTTTCACCCCCTTACAACCTTTTTTTCCAGTAAAAAAGTAGCCTATGTCCTTTCTCAGGCTTCAGACTATCTGTATACAAAATTTCATTACAATCGGTTCGGTAGTTTTGGCGTGAAAGCGAGACAGACAGACAGACAGACAGACAGACAGACAGACAGACAGAGATACTTTCGCATTTATAATATTAGTATAGATTATTTTTTATTAAACAGATACTTTGATCTCATATAATCTATGACCTGCTTGAGTTTATTAACTCAAGCAGGCCATCGAGTATATTGTCCCTCTCAAACTTTAAATCTTCTATAGACAACACCATTGATGCTTCTTCGGCAGTGGAGGCATCAAGTGAATGTTCTACGCCTTCCTCGTTAAACGGTAGAAAAAGACGTCAGTTAAATATTGATCTAAAGAAAAGGCGATTGAGAAATAAAGACACGTGTATTGATACGAGACGTAAATTACGACAAAATTTAGGTAAACAATTACATCAGTCCAGAAATGGTAAATTGCAACCTGCGTAACATCATATCCCGGCATTTGCAAGTTCTCGCGAAGTTTTTCTATTAACTTATCTTTGACCGGTTTTGGGATCTCTGTGATCACGAGAAGCAATTGAGAAATCGTTGAAATAAAATTTCATTTTGTGTTCTGAAAAATCGTATGCACCCCTCCGATGGTGTAAAACGTCCGGCGATGCTTATGATGTTATAATGAACCCATCATGCTTACAAGTGCCAAGTACAAAGACTTAATAAGCCTCTGCCTAATAATTTACAACATAGTTCCTGTACTGATAATGATACTGAATAATTTTTAAATTAGTTTAAAATAATTAAAGTATTGACACAGAATTTCATTTTTGTTGTGAGAAAATACGATTTTTACGAAAGTAAATGAATGATTCCTAAGTATATCCATACTAATATTATAAATGGGAAAATATGTTTATTTATTTATTTGTTTGTTTGTCCTTCCTTCACGCTCTAACGAAGAAACAAATCGTATTGTTTTTTGGCATAAACTTAATTGAAAGGATGAAAAGTAACATAGGCTACTTTTGGTCTTGGAAAAACATCATGTTTCTAAGGGAGCTTACGGGAATATTTGCAATTTACGCGATTTTCAAATTCCACGCGAGCGAAGCCGCGAGCAAAAGCTAGTATTTCATATTTTAACTTCCTTCTAAATCGTGTACCTTGCACCGAATCGACAACGTAGAAAAAGATATCTACGCAATTATGTTCTGAACTTGGTGTGTTTAAGATGTAAAACGTTTAACTACATATTTTAATAATATAACTTACTTTTAATAATAATATAAAGTGTTACACTTTACGTAGTTACTGATAATCGTACTAGTAATCGGTAAAAATACTTAATAAATATAATTTTTAATTCCCACGTAGAAACGACCAAGTGGTAGTTAACTCAGTTGTCATATTTTCAAGCGCAATGTAGATGCAGACAACTACAATATCTCGTAAATTAAACATAATTAGAAGAAATTAAATATACATGTGGATTAATTAATAAATAATGAAACAATGATGAAAATTTCAATAAATTTGATCGGAAATTGACAAAATGGGAGCATTTTTTCCTATTATGCGCTCTCCTGAAAAGTTGCTGTTTTGTAGATGACTCTTTTTACTTTGCACCCGTCGAATTGATTGATAGACAGATGTCAGACCTACGTCATTTGGTCGTGTTATCTCAATTCAATGTGCCGGCCCCTTATTGTATTGTGCAATATGACGCTTTTATTGAATAGTTTATTTGACAATAATTAGATTGAAGGCGCGCGATGTTCAATATCAACTCTAGACGGTCAATAATATTATGCAATACGCGATATTACCAACGATATTATTATTTTTTCAGCCTCTCACTTCACCTCTTGTTCCCCCTTCTGTAAAAAGAGACAATTATTTGCTTGATATTATTACAATTTCGATTTTTTTTAATGAATTATTTACTTATATTTTTTCCGTACATTTGTATCCTTATTTCTGTTTACATTAACTTGCATCTTAATTATATTTCTATTCCACTTACAGATTTTTACGTATTACATTAAGTTTGTTGCATTCTATACTTTTACATTTATTTCTTTCATATTTTTACATTTATTACTTTTATACAATTAAGTACATTCATTATTTTTTTACTATCACATTTCTTTCTTCTTTATATTTATATTGTTATTACATTCATACTATTACATTTATGACTTGTGTTGAATAACATTTATTATCTTTAACTATTGCATTTACTTGTTTTTATTTTTCTGAAATTTTACGAGAGTATATATTTTCTTAATTTTCAGTATGATAGAATATCAGTGTCTTACGTGTTATATTAAAATTACATTTTAAACCGTCATTATATACCAAAAGATGGCCCTTGTTTTCTCTTAATATTTCAGTATGGGTGTTGCAAAATCTCCAATAAGTACAGTATGTGCATCCAGCCAGGAACTCCCGGCGCGAGTGGTTGCTTACATGATTAAAACAATAATAATAATAGCTCCCACACCGGTTTCGGTGACGGAGGCCGGTTTCTTGTGTAGGAGGTGGTAACTTTATATGTGTTGTGCGTTGTCAAGCTTATGCCTTACATGCTTCCTTATTTTACAATAATGTCATTTTTTTTTTTATTTTTTTTTTATTTTATTTTATTGTTTATTAGGGTAAAAAAACAATATCACAATATAAGATACGTTTACACACAGTCTTACTCTATACATATAAGTAATTGTGATATCCACATCATTTACCACATATATAAAATGTAAAATGTATTTAAGTTTAATTATAAGTAGTTGAGATTTTAACCTTGATTGATTAGCAGGCGGCATGTAAGTGCAAAGTCGTGAGGTTTTTTTTTACCAACGATATAACACCGGTATAATATCTTTGGATGTTACGCCGGCTTAGTCACAATCTGTCGGCTGGGTTTGACATAAAGCGACCAAATTAAGTAAGTAGGTCTGCTATCTCATATCTGCCTGAATCAACTTCTCTGATAGTGCATTACTCTTTTGAACCGAATTTCACTATTCATTCATTTAATAATAACCAATCAAAGTCAAAAAACTTCAGACACATGACAGTAAAGGAGCACACATACACGTTGATTAGATGAATTAATAATAAGATCCAGTATTCAGTTTAAACTTAGGTTTAAACTGAATACATTGTTAGGAGTTAAACATCTAACTGTAAGTTAATTCCACTACAAATTAATGCAACTTTATGATGATATTGTTGTTCCTTCCTGGCTTGAGGTTCCAGACGCGCTGTAATTACCTTATTTCGAAACTAACTGCCTTCATTACAGAAACCCGGAGTAAAATTTGGTAATTTTAGTTAGTTTAAGTGCAGTTTAGTCAATAAATCATTGTAATTTAACCAGCCTCTGCCAGAGCGAAGTTAAGGTTAAAGATGGCTTTCCAATCCTTGCACTTCGCAGCGAACGACCATAAAAAATTCAAATAAAATGCTATTTTACGACCTGGACTATAAGTTTCATTTTGGTCTACGCCACTACAAAGCTGCGGCGGCATGGGTACATAGTACATACCAATGGCAGTAGAAAATGAAACTTATAGCCTAGCCCCGCTATCCCCAACCTGCGGCCCGCGAGCCGCATGCGGCCCGCCGGGACTGTATATGTGGCCCGCGTGATGTTAAACCATTTTGAAATTCACGCCCACCAATAAAAGTCGTCGTGAAATTCGTGAAATTCGTTCCACTTTTAAATCATTAATTTTGAAGAACGTTATTTTTTAAACTCTGATGCCTGAATTAAATTAAATGATAAATAAAAAAAAAAAAAAACATGTTTGTGGCCCGTTTGAAAAAAAGGTTGGGGACCACTAGCCTAGCCCCTAGACCAGCTGTCAGCAACAGGCGGACGGCGGTCCGTTTGCGGACCATGAATGCATAATGGTCGAATCTTGAACCGCGAAATATTGTAATGTATTTTATACCAAGTATCCATTAATACATAGATAAGGTATACGTATACCTTTATCAATTAAAATAATATTGTTACGCTACATAGGACAAGTGTGTTTTGTCTGGACCTCATTAAAATTTTCCCACAGTATATTCCGGACCCCACCTAAAACTACTTGCCGATCCGTGGCCTAGGCCCTAGTACATAAAGTGGCATTTTATTTGAATTTTTGTGTGCCTTTGTCGCGAGGATCGGATAGGCACCTTAAGACGTCTTGAGCACTGGCCAGTAAACTGGGTTTTATTTCGAAATCAAGCCAACTCCTGGCCATCGTTCCGACAAAATTCGGTTCCGACGGCGAAGCGCATCAATAAAATATTAATATATAAATGCGAAACTCTGTCTGTCTGTAGCCTCTTCACGCTTAAACTGCTGAACCGATTTTGCTGAAATTTGGTATGAAGATATTTTGAGTCCCAGGAGAAGACAAAGAACAAAAGTATTATACTTTTCGTCCTGGAAAAATTTATTGTGCCCACGCGATAACAGATTTTCTGCGCAACGGAGTTTTGGGCGTCACCTAGTATCAAATGTGTTTGAAAAAGTAATTTCGCCAACATTTTATATAATATAATTATTAATTTTATTGTCATTAACTATTAATTCATGTTTAAAGAGTTAAACAAACTGCAAACTACAAAATTAAAACATCATAAAGCGCAGTCGACGGTTCTTTTCACGATACTTGAGCTTTCAGAAGCTCTCGGCCGGTTAGGCCTCATTAACGGTTCTACTAAACCTTAGTTAAAGTGAGGTTAACTCGCTAAACATAACCTTTGAAGTTGGTTGCAATTTGAAAGGTATTTATTGTTCACAAAATTTGTTAAAAGCAAAAGCCAAAAAGCACAAACGTAAACTATGCATATATGCTTACTTAACTTATATTGTAAAACATAATATTATTATTACGATAATTTTGACAGTGAAGCATGAAATGAAAAAAAAATTTTCTTAATCTATAAACATGTAACTGATAAAAATAAAACGTCCCAATACTATTTAAACAAAATGAACAAAATGTATGAGCAGCTTTCAGCCCCATTACAGTAATTGTAACGAGTTTTAAATTAACTGTCATGTTTATACTTCACCACGCGTGTAGATGTGATAGATGTGCCGGGGAATTTCGTCGTAAGATCTCTAGGTAGCGAATTAGCAGTACATAAAGTTAGGTGGAAGAATATAAAAACTCACCAGAGGCGGTGGGTTGCACCAGAGGCGTTGTTATAGTTAAGGTTAAGGTTATCGTCAAATATGGCGTCCATTATGGACTTTTACTAGGGATTTGACAGTTCATTTGACATTTTGTTATGATTAAAGTTAAAGTTATAGTTAAAGTAAGTTGGTGCAACTCACCCTCGGTAGCTATACATCATTGCGTACGTACGAACCAGCCATTGTAAATAAGATTGAAAGGAAATTTAAACATACTGCAGAGGTCAATTATTGACCGCCGATGATGATGTCAGAGCGAAACTTTAAAAATGTATTGAGAAAAAACTAGCCAATGAATTTCAAAATTATTTAATTTATATTCTTAAAATACCCTATTTTAACGAAAAAAATATAAAAAGTACATGTGATTTTTTTTGGACAATGCCCATTACTAAACTAGTTTACTACTAATTACTTCTCATGTAAATATCCTAATATAAACATAAAAAGGTCTCATTTGATATTTATGATTTTGAGTAATGTTGTTGTACATTGCAATATGAATTGACCCTAAGACAATAGAATTTCATATTATATTATATTATGTATAATCTAATAGACAAAGTCTTACCACTTGCATTATGTTTTGATGTCGTATCTATGTCTGCGTAAATCTTCGTCGAGTATGAAACGGAAAGTTTTTCGCGATCTTGTTATCCGCGAAAATTAACCGAAGAAGACTTTATGAGAAGAAAATTTCAACGGCATTAAGCTTAATTACTATACAATATGATCATAACTGTATTTTAAAAAGATAAAACCGACTTAAAATTGTACGTAATTGAGAATTAAAACTCCGTATCTCCAAAACTACTAAACCGATTTTGATGAAACTTGCACTGTTCCTTAAGTAGAATAATACCTAGTCCAAAAAAAAAGAATGACTGAAATCGGAATGGTGGTTCCAGAGATATGCGAACACAAACATAAAAACATACATACATACATACATACATACATACATACATAAATACATACTTTTGAAATTTGGCACATTTGTTCAGACGCTGATATAGACTAACATATACGAAAATTGGGAAGTTCTGGAAATATTACATACATACGTGTCGAATTAAAACTCCGTATCTCCAAAACTGCTAATCCGATTTTGATGAAACTTGCACTGTTCCCTAAGTTGAACAATACCTAGTCCAACAAAAAAGGATGACTGAAATCGGAATGGTAGTTCCAGAGATATGCGAACACAAACATAAAAACATACATACATACGTACATACATACACTTTTGAAATTTGGCACATTTGTTCAGACGCTGATATAGACTAACATACGAAAATTGGGCAGTTCTGGAAATATTACATACATACGCGTCGAATTGATAACCTCCTTTTTTTGAAGTCGATTAAAAATATATTCGTTTACGAGCCACGTGTAAGTCACAAAATATAAAACATTGGTTAAGCATCGGCGTGGTGCCGTCAAATAGTTGAAAGCTCAGTTTGGCTTGGGTTTAAGTTGCGTTTGAGTTGAGTTTGAGTTAAGTTCGAGTTGAGTTCAAGTTAAGGTTTTGTAAAGTTTGAGTTGTGTTTGAGTTGAGTTTGAGGTGAGTTTAAGTGGCGGGACAAGCCGTGGAAGTGGAGGTAGTACAAAGGAGCGAAAGCGGAAACGGAAGGTGGTGGTAGCGAGTGAAAATTGTGTGGTTTACATTTGTTAGATGGTGAGTGGTTCGCCCCAATACGAAAAACGTATCTTAAGGGCAGGTTATCCCAAAGTCACGTTTCTAGAATAAGTAATTTTTAAAGAAAGCGTCATTCAAAAAACTGGAAAATATATACCTGTATAGATAGATACATCTTTTGACTAGTTAGGGCCAACCCACACGAACCACAACCACACGACAACCACAACCACAAGACAACCACACCACGTGGTCGGACGTATATTTCGTATTGTAAATGAACTGGACCATACCGCCACATCGCAACCATAACGTTGCGTCGATGCATTCTGCCCCCGCGCCGCGCTCTATAAAACTACGCAACTACAAAAAGCTGCAGCGACACCATTCACACGTAACCACTGCTCGACGACATTTTGTCGTTGCGATGTGGTGTGGTTGTGGTACGTGTGGGTTGGCCCTTATTCGGCATCAACATTCGAACTAGACGACACGTTTTTTTCACAAATTGTAAAATTGAAAAATAAACGTTTAAATATAATTGCTGTAATCTGTAGCATTTTTATTCGACGAAAACACTAAACATTATATTAATCAGATCGAGCCCTAGTATATCCAACAACCTGAACAATTTTGTAGTGCACTTTACGGAAAAACTTTTTATTGATTTATGCTTTAACATGGTAATTTTTGTTTATAATATATAGATATGTGTTATCATTGGTCAGTCGAGGTTCGGTTACTATTAAAATATATTAAAAAAACTGCCTTAAAGATTAATAATAATAACTCACACACCGGATTCGGTGACGGTGTCCGGTTTCATTGAAATCTGGCCAGCTACCCAGGAGTAATTTTATAGTGCCCAAGTGTGTGCGCAGTACACAAGAGCACTCTCTATTCCTTTTACTTTCATAACACAGTGGGACGTAAAACCGAAACGACTGGCGAGAGATCAGGCGCAGTACCGAATTCTTACATGCCCATCCGACGCATGGATCATCTTACTTGTCAGACAATCAGGTGATCAGCCTGCATTGTCCTAACCAAACTTGGAAATAACATGTTTTCAACGCGGAAATTGAACCCACGACCTCCGAGTCAAGAGCCGCGCTCTAAGCCACTGGATCACGGAGGCGTTTAAGATTATTACCACGCAGAAAAACGACGCGAGCCCCCACAAAGCTCGGCTTTTAGCTAGTATTATAAATTATTATGTCACTCAATCTCTACATTTTCGTATACGCGTGGAACTCAAACGCCGTGTAATCCTTATACCTATGTAACGATAGGGGAGGGCACATCTCATACAGTCTCTAATCGCGGTATTAATAATTCATAGACGCGGGTGCCTGCGAGGGATCTACTTTGGAGCGACTAATGCTTAAATTATACTTATTTGAATAGGCTTGAAGGAAGTGTTACTTAGAAGTGAGTAACTTAAGAATAAGTTAATTTTTACGTATATTATCTACTAGATGACGCCCGCAACTCCGTTGCGTCAAAACTCCTTTATCGCGCGGGGACCGTACATTTTTTAGGGACAAAAAGTATCCTATGTCCTTGCCCGGGACTTACAGTATCTCCATGCCAAATTTCAGCAAAATCGGTTCATTGGTTTGGGCGTGAAGTAACAGACAGACAGACAAACAGATTCAGCGTTGCTTTTTTCACAGTAAATTGTTATGTTACACCCTGCGTTGAATTGTTGAGGTGCCCAAGTCCCAACCACAACCCGACTTCCTATACCTATCTACATTTGTTTTGTCTAAGCCAGGGCTTCCCAAACTTATTTCAACTGTGACGCCCTTGGGACTTTGCAATTTCTTTACGATGCCCCCAACCCAGCCCCCAAAAATACTTTCTAATTTTAGAACCAGCCAACATAGGTTATCACTTGTCATATAAACACTATTTGGATATTTATATTTTTATTAGGAAATAATGACCAAATCAAAACATAAGCATAAAAATTAAAAGAGATATTTATTTAAAAGATATTAAAGCCAGCAAGGCTGGCTAATGTGAAGGCTGCGCTTGCTTTTCTAAGCATAGCTTCTGAAACCGCGGATTTAGACTGCCCGCGAATCCTGGGATGTATGATTGACATAATGCGCGCGGCGCTCACCCGATTTGGTTGTGTTGACATGCGACGCCCCTGGGACAGTGTCGCGACGCCCCGGGGCGTTTTTCACAGTTTGGGAAGCCCTGGTCTAAGCCATGAGCCATCTGAATGGCGCAATACACCGCGGATCCTCGAGCGAGGTCAACACTGTCTCGAGAGAGCCATATTGTTGGGCTGAAAGAACACATGTTTGTTTAACGAACGCCTTTGTCAGTGTGTTTGTGCAGCCCCGGGCCTGCTGAGACCAACGCGATTATCTGCAGACGTACTGCGACATTTTATATATACTTCGGTTGAAGGTTATGTCTTTGAGTCGTGAATTGTCGTTAAAAAGATTTTGTTTAATACGAATTAGAGGTATGACAGGTGACATAAGTACACGAAATAATATTGCCAATTGAGAACGTTGACATATAAAGATCCCACCCAGTATAGGTTCATATCTAGGCAGGTTAAATAGAAGTTGTTAGTTCGATAGTTGTTATTTTAGTTATAGCATGTGATAACAGATGGCACTGTACAAATTTTGTAATCCGTTACATCGCGCTATCGAAAACCTAATGTGAGCCTATATAAGCCTGAGTTAATTTCGAATAAACCCAGTTCCAATAGCAGTGTGGATGTTTCAGTGAGGTTACCCTACGCAGCAACAGATTTTGATTTGCATATTTGTTTACATTTTGCGTTAAGCATATTTTGTTAATTCCTTTAATTCAAAATTTCGTTGAAAATATCATCGACGCGCTAAAAAATTCGCAACATTTTTAATTTAATTAAAAAAAAATATTTGCTAAACCAACTGAATATTAAGTCACATAGAATTTTATAAGTGTACAATTCCAATATTATATTTGACTGTTATTATTACATTTTAAATTCATATTTAACATGGATGAATATTTAATTGTAATTTTATAATGAGTTATTTGGTATGCCTATCATTTCACTAGCGTAGGATCTGCTTTGTAATTTGTTCGCCCGCGTGCGCGGAATATTCATAGTGAACCTGACATGGGTAATGGATATACTGTACACTATACATAATAAAATATACTGAGCACGCTGCAAAAATAGGTTTGAAAAAAATAGTCATGTTTTATATAAAAATATAAACAAAACTAAGTGAAAATACTTTAGGGTGCGTACGTGTTCCTTGTAGAGAGTTAACTGTGAAAGTAGCAACGCTGAAAGACCAAATTTTTGTTTTCATTTTTGTATGGGCAAGCGTCTTAGCGTCACTAGTTTCCCCATACAAAAGTGAAAACATTGTTTGGTCTTTTAGCGCTGCTACTTTCACAGTGAACTCTTTATAAGGAACACATACACACCCTAAAGTATTAACCTTTAGTTTTGTTACACCTTTTGTATGTACCATCGAGGAAATTGATCCATAGGCAGCTGTCGACGGACCTACATTATTTGGTCGGGTTGTGTCAATATTGAATTGACGTAACGCGACCAAATTACTAAGGTATTCGATTCGCTAGAGGCCTCGGAATAGACTTCTCTGATATTTTACAAACGCGAGTAAGCGCAAGTCACAAAATAATAAGTATTACGTAAAGAAATAAACAAGAGTATGGTACCAATTTTTTAAATTACCAGCTTTAGCAATGTTTTAAATCAAAGTTTGATAATAATAATATGTATTGAGTAAAAAGTAAAAAAAACTGATTGTGGTTCTGTACTTATAAAATTTACTTATTTAAAAAGTGAATAAAATATAATACAAATCTTTTTGATTCTAAGAACGTCATAAAAAACCATTGCCGGCGAAAATAATATTATAATATTATAGTGAGAGGCCAAGCGCGCCACCCCGATAATATGGCGCACTTGCCGGGGTGGCGCGCTTGGTCACACTCACTATAAAGCATTCAGGGACATAATTATTAGCTATGCATTGGTGAAAGAATTTTTGAAATCGGTCCAGTAGTTTTTGTACTTAAGTATCGCGTTCAAACAAACAAACTCTTCAGCTTTATAATATTATAAAGTATTCATCTTACTAGGTAACTAGTCTATACTCTATAGTCAAACAATCTCCGATCTCATACAATGTCTTCGGCCAGCGGATTTCCCAACGGACTTCTGTACAGTGTACGTGCTTCTAAATTGTTTAGCCATTTCTATATTTCGCTAAATTGATAGTTTACTTATCGGAGAACCGCTTTGTGTTTAAAAATGCTGAACAGATTTCCTCAAATGCTACATTTTCCTTCGTTATTTAGTACAATAGTTTGAATTGATTTAGTTAGTCGCTTCTTTGTGTCAAAGCAAAGCGCTGGGACTATACATTTTTTGAGGTTAGGCGACACCTTGATAATTTGGCTGTAGCGATATCGATTTTTCTCAGCAATGACTAAAGTTAAGAAATTAATGTTCATTGTCAGTATTCATCATGTCTTTGAATCACCCATAGCATAACACGATTGGTCAACTTTTATAACACAGAATAATCAATCAAAAATACCTCTGTAAAAAAGGGACTCCTATTTTTCCAACAGAGGAGAGTGAGCTTCCAAAATTTAGACATAGATTGGTTCAAGCATACACTTGAATTTGCTCATGGCTTACATTAAATGTAATATTTACCACAGTAATAACTAATAATATACACTTTTCATGCACTTTTCCACTTTTATTAATTAACAATTATGTTTAAAAAGTGCATGAAAAGTGTATATTATTACTGTGAAACACGAATTTCCACAATTCTTTGTTACAGTACATTCAATATCATATATGTAATATTTATGGTTTTTAAATTACGCGACAAAAACTATTTTGTCGCTTACGCCCTTTACATTTTTTGCTATTCCATTGCTTGTTTTCTATGAGAGGCCCGGCCTCCCATAGAAAACAAGCAATCTAAAACATAATATCCAACACGGTTTTTTACTTTAACGCGGTGTCTCCTTAAAACAGGCCTTTCTCGGGACTCAGTATAATATCTCCATACCAAATTTCATAAAAATTGGAGTGGTTTAGGTAAGCGTAAAGAAGCAACTGCAGACCACAGACAAAAAGGCAGAAATTTTCGTATTTTTAATTTTGAGGTTATTAATAAACTAACAATGGCTTTTTCATTTTATGTTATAAAATATTATAAAATAATTTTATAATGATAAAATGCATAGTATGAAACATAAACCAAACTCAATCATATGTAATTCAAAATATAATTATTAAACAACGCATAATTGCATTTCATTGTACAAGTGCAGACTTTTTAAATATTCAAATAGGTACATTTTATTTGAAGACAGTTGGTAGTTGCTAAGAATGTATAAGCTATAAGTTCCACTCTGAATAAATCTCAGCTGTAAACTCTATCCGGAGCTCTTCCGCCGAACGAAATACTGTTCTCTGTATAGTGTATAGGTATTGTATAATGTATATTGTATAGTGTATAATTGTGAGAAAAACTTGTTTATCAATGTAATAATATGCAGATGGATTTCCGGTGTATAAAGGTGATCGCACATATTCTATCAGTACGCGTCGAACGCGGAATTCGTTGTATGAAATTGATAATATTATGAAACCTCGCACATTCGTCCGCGCCGTACGCGCCGCGTATCGTGTACTAAGCGGTGCGTTTGTTCGATCAGCTTAGCTTTTATTGGCTGAATTTTGATTTGTTCACTAGAGCTTTTGATTTTACATCATAACACCTGCAAGAAAATCTCAGAATTGATATAGTTAAGGTGGAGTTGCTGTTAGAGGGTTCAATGTAAAAAATGTAGGCCTTTAAAAAATTATCAAAATTCACCAATACTTTACAAGTTATTATGATTATAATAACTTGTAAGTAAAAAATATATCCATTAAAATGTCGACTTCCGTTTTCTCGTTAATACAAAGACAATATAATATTATTGTTGCAATAAAAATGAAATATTAAAGCAATGGATTTTTATATTGACTTGTTTCATTTCGAAATTCCATCAGCAATCAGATGTCTGCAGGTTTTAAAGTAGAAGATACGTTTCAAATAAAATCTCCTGGAAAGTTTCAACCGTATTTTCTGAAGCAAACGCATTATATTTGTTTCATAAATAAAAGCTCTTATTATAAATGCACTGAGTCTTGTCGTGGCTCACCATAAAACAGATTTGTTCTTCGAGAACGTACATACTAGTAGTCGGGGAGCCCTAGAATATTTTTTTTTATTACTAACAAGCTAATTTTTTGTGAGTAGCTTCATTTTGATAAGGGAGATGCGGCGCCCATACAGTCGGCATGGCGCGTCCCGGCGAAAAATCTTGAAAGTGGTAACTGGTAGCTAACAGAGATAGAAAGGATTTAATACTTTGATTTGATGATCCTAAAATATGGATTATTCTATTTGTAGCACAATGTTACTTTTAAATTATATATCTAATACCTACTAATATACAAAAACTTAGCTGATTTGGGTTCCGTTTTAGGTTTCTGTAATCAACAAAACTTGGTTGAATACGGCTCAAAGCCCGCGATACAAGCTATGCAATAGCTTAAAAACGTACATAAGAGGATACACCAGGGGCTAGAGAAATGAAAAAAAGTACATGTAATATCTATAGCTGTCTCCCTTACCTCAAGCCTATACCGCAGAACGCGATAGAGACAACTGCAGAAAATCAACGATTCGTTGTCCCCTGATTCCTTCTCCAAAACTTAACCGATTTAAGTACTTTTTTCAATAAAGATTAAAGAAAGGCTTGAGCTGTGTTCCTATGTTTTTTTTTTTTGTAAAATCTAGCCAAATCTGTTTTCTGGATGTTTGAACACAGCGGAAAATCTAGCCATTTTTTTGGGGTTTTGAACGTTCATATCTTATTTAACAATTAAATTATGAAAAAAAAGAAAACATAGGGACATTGTATTAGTGGCCGTAGATATTCAGGAAAAAAATTATAACGCTACCAGCATTATCCAGGGAGGAAACAGGGGACAACGTTTGTATGGAAAAACGGCGGTGAAGACTCATCTTAAGAGGCTAGAGTAAAGCTTGTCACACACAGAGCAGATAATGTAAAGATGTATATTATAGCACGATACATCTCGATATATCTCAATACATCTTTCTATAGAAATCGTCAGGAGACCACACACAGCAGTTATAATGTATATATTTTTACATCTTCGTATCTTCGTAAGATACCGAGCTATATGAAAATATACATTTATATTTTGATACATCTAAATACATCTCAATATATTTCTGTATATTACGATACATCTCTTCTCTTCATAGGGTGTTCAAAAATTTCTGTGATTATATTATATGTGTATGATAGACAGATACACACAGTGTTGCCACTTGCCACCTTAGCATAGCACTTCACAGCAGGTATTCTTCACTTCAAATATCTTCAATCCACATAGAAAAAGCGATTCCTGAGAACTATTATGAATTGAAATATTGTCCTTGTTATGTTCATAAGAATTTTCATTACTGTCTACTGTCTTAAAACATGTTTGTGTACTCTTATTTAATAATTGTTTTTAGATCTCAACTCAGCATTGGTTCTATATAATACTAATTTATTATGGTAATCAATTCGTAGTACATCTCTAAGCATAGCGCGACACGTATTCAGACTTTCAATTCTAGAGCGTTGATATTTTAAGTTGTTAAACACATTAATAAAAGTCGCACAATCATAGTAACTACAAATAAATTTAAGTACATAATTTAGTTTTGCTAAATTAAGATATTTGTTATATGGAACTCTACAAAACAAAATATTTGTGTTAGTCAGAGATCGTACAAACACATTAACAGAGCATTCAAATTCAAAAGGGTTGCGGTCATTTATACCAGTTAGAACAATAATAAAATCATGTTTAGTCATATTAAAATAATTTTCTTTCAATTTTAAAATTTCACCCGTGTTTGCGCCTGGTTTACAGTATGAAGTAACATTGTATTCCTTTCCCAACAGTGGAACTAGCTCGACAAGAAGAACCAAATTAACCAACTGACCTTTAAGAAATAATGCAGAAAATCGTTTTCTTAAATTTACTGTCAAAACTACTCAAAAAAGTGCGTAAGCGAACTGAGAAAATAATAACAACAGTAATTATTGATGTTAATTAGACTTCTGGTAATTTAATAATAATTATTGGAGAGAAAATTCGCGTATATTGCTTACAATATAATTATGTAAGTATTACAATTTTAACAACAGCAATTTAAATTTTTAAATATTAATCTTCATTGAGGATTTTATTGAATGAAAGAAGATCATAATAATTAATTGGGTACAAATTATACAATGGACACCACCGTCGCTAATTACCCGGTCTCGTGGGTGCCGCGTCTCCCGTCGCGTCGACCGTTGCTGCCCATTCTCTTGCACGGATCAGGGGTACGGTCTAATCTTCGCTGGACGGTTGTAGGGTGGCCCATTTTACCCTGTATATCGGAGAGGTGCGCCAATTCTACCCTAAATGGCCCATTCTTCTCTGGACGGTTAAAGGATGGCCCAATCTCTCCTGAACGAACCAGGTGTGCCCCATACTCCCCTGGACTCCGGTTAACACTTAAACCGGATATGAAAGTGCCTAACCTTAATATAAAATGTTTTATACACCGCTTTCTTTCAACCAGACCAGCTATACATTATAGTGTCTAAGTGTGTGCGCAGTACACAAGAGCACTCTTTCTGTATTTACTCTTGTGAGACAATCAGATGATCAGCCTGCAATACAACCAAAACTGAAAATAATATCTCACCAAAGTCGAAATCGAACCCACTACCTCAAAGTCAGGCTTTAACCACTGGACCACAGTGGCTTTAAAGTGCCCAACCTACTCTGGCAACAGGGAGCTCCCTACCTCCCCAGCCTCCTCTCAGGGGAGACCACGGCCGATTGATTCCGAGCTTAACACGTCATTTATTAAGTCCGGACAACTTTAAAGAGCAATATATTGTACATTTTGTGTTTACTCATTACAATTAAAAATAATGAGCCCACACGGGAGCTTCACCCTTAGTGAAGCCAAACAACCGTAATTTGTGAGTTGTGTGTGAGTCGCAGAATCTCAGCTGGCAGAAATTCTGCTGCATTCAGTTTCATACAAAACTCCTGTTTGATTCACACGGGCGTAATTTTGTGAGTCATGATTTGTATGAATTATGAAAAGATATTTACGCGGCAGAAATTCTGCGACTCACAAAATTACGCTCGTTTGGCTTTATCCTAAGGCTGCGTCCCCATCAGACACGGCGCGGCACCGGCACCGTGTTACGGCACGACGCCGCGCCGCCACCGTGATACGGTACGGCCGTGATGCCGTGTCTGATGGGGACGCAGCCTTAGTGAGGACAGAAATATACCGTACAGTTTCGAACTTCGTAAGTACTATTCACTGATGAAATAGTGATACTTACGAATTATCTAGATTATTCATATAAATGAAATATCAAGAAAACACTGCACTTTTACGCGACACTTTAGAACCCAGAGCACGAAGGTTCAGTAGATTTGCATGAAGGAGTAACAAACATACATACTCAACAAGTTGTGTTCCTAGGGGGGCTGGGGGCAGCATACCTGTTTTGAGAAGATATTCGGTCTGGTATATTGAAACAAAAAATTATAAAAATTTACTTTTATTAATCTGTCTGTAAGGATATTTTGTTTTGTTTCCAACACTTCATTTTGCGCAGAGGTAATCTACTTTCTATTTGAACTATCCTTCGTATGCTATCCGAAGTAATGGAACTTGACCACATTCAGATTTATACATGGAGTCCATCCCAAACTCTTAATTAAATTAAAGTTAAACAAACATTAAATGAGATAAGTATTTAATGTTCACTAACTTTGCTAACTTAGCTAATAATTATTAATCTTAATATAATGTATTATGTAATTGAAATTATATCTGATACACTAACCGAACTTTACCACCCAACGACCCCAAAATGCAAAAGTGTTTTATAGTTTAATCCGTGCTATACACACAGGCAAACATAATCTGGATTCTGTAAACATTAACCCCTATCCAAACACTATCGCCTACATTTCCTGGAAGCCTGAGAGATAATTATTATCCCATTAATTTTCCACAAAATCTATAAGTACTAATAATAAAAAGCAGAAGAGTTAGTTAGTTTGTTTGTTTGAACGCGCTAATCTCAGGAACTACTGGTCCGATTTGAAAAAATCTTTCAGTGTTAGATAGCCCATTTATCGAGGAAGGCTATAGGCTAAATTTTACGCTAAGACCAATAGGAGAATGTGGAAAAAACGGGGGAAATTATTTGAAAGGGCTTATCATGCCAACTACTGGAGCAATTTTTATGTTATTTGGCACATATAAGAAGTAGACCACGTGAAGGATTCGATAGCATAGGCTATCGATTTTAATCATTTTTTCAGTGGCTGTATATATTATACCCGTGCGACGCCGGGGCGGGTCGCTAGTTGAATATAAATTTAGATGGCTTATCAATTTCCAAAAGTTCAAAGTTGGAATTCTGGTCAACATTTTCTACAAACCTTGTTTCAGGCCGATTATAATAGGCATAAATACTGGAAAAGGCAAACCGAGAGATTTAAATACTTAGATCAATTTGTAACAGAGACTAATAAGATTCTTCCAAATGGTATTCAACTGACAAATGGAAAACACGTACCTATTTGCGATTCACCAGCAACTCAAGCAAGAGCGTTTATTAAATGTATCAAAATATTACAATAATTATATTATATTCATCTTAATTCTATATATTATATTCTTAATATGTTCTTATAATATATAATAATACCAGCTGTCGTCAAAAAATATTTTCATTTTCTCTCTGTAGCCGAAAAAGCGATATTTTATTTTTGAGCATTATGGTGATTTTTACGGCCGCGCCGTGATCATCTTGTTTCAGAAGTAAGAAGATTCAGCACATTACAATCTTTAAATACAATTCATTCAAAAATGAATTGTTTTTAATAAACAATTTAGTACGAAAAGGAAAAAGACCACTTGCTCAGGTTGCAAAGCGACTGAGTGAGCGTTATGTGGTTACTGTTATACAGATGATGATTATGGTGAAGAAAATATGGTGCCACGAGGAGCGGAAAGCGACTTTAAAGGAGCTTTGTTCACCAATCGGCAGTCACCATCCATTGACAGGTACGTCCCGCCAAGGTCGTACACAATGCACGACTGAATATGCTTGAAGTACATCAACAATAATCTTATTAATTGCTGTGCGTTTGCACTTAAAAAATTAATTAAGGCGATGTGAGTTTAGACTTATCAAGTGCGGGGCGCGTTCCCCCCGCGCGGCGCCGCCTCTTACGAGGGCGACTAACCCCAAAAATCAAACATCGTCCTTCTCTCTTCACACTCACGCCCGTCTTTCATATGCCAGGTGAAAAAGAACGACGCGGATTCATCGCCAAATTAGTTTTTTCTCAATAACTCGATAAATATTACAACATTTTAAAAATCCGCTAGGTCGATCTCTCAATGATAGAATTTTACACAATGTGTTAAAATATTAACTTAGTTCAATGCACGTTTATGGCAGTAAACGAAAAATTCGTGAAAATTAGACGCATCTTTGTGATTTTTTTCTATCGAGAAAATTTTAAGATATCGTGTTTTTGCTCAGATCGAATTCTCGGAAATATAATGTAGTATCTAATTTTAGAAAATGAAACGATTCGGGGCTTATTTTCAAGTATAAAAATGAATTATAAAATCGACACTTTAGGGTTAGTCGCCCCCTTAATATCTGGTTTCCTCCAAGAGCGGTGCCATTGTGTGGCGGCTGTGATGCAGCGGTGAATTTCGGTCTTACCGAAAAATAATCAAAAGAGAATCAACCTTTGTCGGTCGCGGCTAGTCGCGTTAAAGATCGGAACGGCATCTTCAATAATTTTTCTGATACTTTCGTATTTCTACTGTGGCTATGCTAGAGCTCGATAAAAATGTATTTGGGACGACATTGTCATAAGGGTTTTTCAAAATCAGTGGTAAAAGTACCACAGCGATTTCTGTAACAAAATATCTTAATAAATATTATCTTGACTATTTCCAATGACCAAGAACTGACTTTAGTCACAACTCACAACAAAGAGATATATAAACAAACAAAAAAAACTCACCAATATTTAAGTTCGTATACCTCTGCCCTCTCGAGGGGCGCCGCTTGAAATATTTAAGGAGATTGTCTTCGCTAATGTAAAATGCAGTTGTTCATTTGCGCTGGCTCGCTGCCAGCTGTCATCCCCATGAATACGATATCGCCTCATGCCAAGAGGTCGTGAGCACTTGGCTTTTGATCCCTACCTTGCTAAAAATCTAAGTGTAAGGACACATCTGCCGAACGTACGGCGCCGAAAGTTCAGCGGCTGAAGCCGCAATATTTAGTTGCTATGACAAACCAAACGATCAAAACGCGGCGTCTTGTTTAGCGCCCTATGCGACGGAAAGTTATGTAAAGCACGCGAGTAACCGCGGAAGGTAGTACCTAGTACGCGACGGAAAAAATCGCCCGAAAGGTTACGCGCTACGCCGAACGCGGCGTTCGCGAACTTGAAATACATTGCAAGCGTATTGAGCCGAACGTTGTAGACGTGTCGTGACACTAAGATGGGAATTAAGTATTTTTTATGCGCATAGCGAAATCATACAATTCGTCCATGCTATGCGTAATGCCGACGCGCATGTTTTAAGTGCCTTGGTTTGCTACTGCGTGCACGATCGATGTGCTTTCACAATAAACGAATAATACTACAAGTTTGTAATCGCTTGTATTGGCCAATCATATGCCAATAATTTCAAAAAGGAACTCTATGTCTGTTTGTTCTCATTATTCACGCTAAACGTACTTCGAAACTACGCGCGAATTTTTCTAACGATGAATGCACTTTCCGTTTTTCACAATCTAAAGCTCAGCGAGGGCTGTAATAAAACGTCCAACTCAAATGTCATTACTCGTTAAACGCGTAATAAAGAAATACCCACATCAATTTTGTTCTGTCCCTATATTTTTACTCCGTGGTATATTCACAAATAATAATGTGACAGATAGTGTATGGAGTAGCTGTCAGATAAGTTGTGGATAGCATATCCAGCACTTATCAGGAACAGCCTGGTCAAACAGCCCCTTAATATTTGTTAACATTCAAATCAACATAGAAACTGAATGCATATGCATTGAAATACATTTTTGGGCTAGCTCCATACCTCGCCCGCATACCGACCGACCGCATGCTACATTGCAGCTCAAAGACAAACTAACAGACGGCCTGAGCGATAGAACTTCCTAAATCTCAACTCGCTACTGCATGAAGGATCTGACAAAACAAAGTGATTAAAGGTGTATAATATGTGCCCCTTGTAAATAGTTAACTGTCAAAGCTCTGAAAGTTTTGACTTCTATGTTCCTAATTCCTATGAGAATGCCCCAATCACGGACATAAAAATTTTTTTACGTCCGTGACCCCAATGTTATAAATTTGCATATTATACAATAATTCATAATTGGAAGAAGGCTTTCTGCCAATGATAATCATATGTCATTCAATTTTATAAGTAGCTTATTTGAATGATCACCACATTACGTTTCATTTAGGTGTGTTGTTACAGAGCAAAGATTTTACTCTAAGGCCGGCCGCATACATTCGTTTTCCGTTTGCGATTTCAGAATTGGTTTTTCGTATTCAGAATTCCGTGAGACTAGCGCAAACATTCGTTTTTTACCCAACGTTTTTACCATACATTACGTGCGAAACTTACGTACGGAATGCGTTCTGTTCGAAAAAAAAACTAACATCTGCGCAAGTTAATGAATTTTCTAATAATTGTATGCATTTGGATTTCCTAATACGGAAAACGTGTATTAGGCCAGTAAAATGTCTGCTCTGTACCAAACTCATTGTAGAATGTTATACACAATTTCTGTGCTAACTACCGAATATTAAACGTGTGACCTGCGAGTCTCCTTAATAACGTCAAGTTAATTATGTAACTTGTGCACTTAAGTTTAATTGTAGTCAGCTATTATCTTTTATCGTATGTTCAGTGATATTGTGGAGAACATTACTGTGGTCGTTATACTAAATACTTAAGGATGTAACATAAAGAGTAATGTATATTGTGTCTTTATTAAAATGTACTATCAGAGAAGTTGATTCCTAGGCAGATGGGGGACCTAAGTAATTTGGTCACGTTAAGAGGGCGACTAACCCCAAAAATCAAACATCGTCCTTCTCTCTTCACACTCACGCCCGTCTTTCATATGCCAGGTGAAAAAAAACGACGCGGCTTCATCGCCAAATTAGTTTTTTCTCAATAACTCGATAAATGTACAACATTTTAAAATCCGCTAGGTCGATCTCTCAATGATAGAATTGTATACAATGTGTTAAATATTAACTTAGTTCAATGCACGGTTATGGCAATAAATGAAAAATTCGTGAAAATTTGATGCATCTTTGTGATTTTTTTCTATTGAGAAAATTTTAAGATATCGTGTTTTTGCTCAGATCGAATTCTCGGAAATATAATGTGGTATCTAATTTTAGGAAATGAAACAATTCGGGGCTTATTTTCAAGTACTTATAAAAATGAATTATAATATCAACACTTTAGGGTTAGTCGCCCCCTTAAGTCACACCCTTCTGACCGATCACAGCTAACATTGAATTGACAGAAGCCGACCAAATGACGTAGGTCCGTCAACTGCCTAGGATTGCCAAGGATTGCCAAGGAATCAATTTCCTCGATGGTTCATGATAATAGATAATATGTGTCATATTGTGTCAATTGTGTGGTAATCATTTTTGCAGAAACCATAATATTATACTGTGTTGTATGGTTTGGTAAAATCAATAATTGATATTTTGAGCGTGAATATGATAATATTTTGGGAATTACGTGGGAGATTATATAGAGTATAGCATGGCTCTCCCACGTAAATACGTGGTAGAGCCATGCTATACGTGGGAGAGCCATGCTCGTCCGAATAAATACCACGTTCTCACAGAAAACCGGCGTGAAACAGCGCTTGCGCTGTGTTTCGCCGAGTGAGTGAGTTTACCGGAGGCCCAATCCTCTAACCCCTACCCTATTTCCTTCCCTACCCTCAACTATTCCCTTCCCTTCCCTTCCCTACCCTCCCCTATTACCCTATTCCCTCTTAAAAGGCCGGCAACGCACTTGCAGCTCTTCTGATGCTGCGAGTGTCCACGGGCGACGGAAGTTGCTTTCCATCAGGTGACCCGTTTGCTCGTTTGCCCCCTTATTTCATTAAAAAAAAAATTCTACTAATTCTTCAAGCCCCATAAGAGCACCGGTGATCGCGACAACAATAGAATACAATAGCATTTCCTGGAAACTGTGATCGAAGTATTAAATGATATAGGTACAGGGTGTAACAAAACTAAGTGATAATACTTTAGGAATAGGATGTGTACGACGTACGTGTTCCTTGTAGGCTCACTGTGAAAGTAACCTATTATTATCACTCTGTATTTACGCAGAAAAACAACACTAATGACCTACTTTAATGCAATAAACTAAAAGCCCCAAAACATCCCAAATTCCAAACCCTATTTCTCCTGCTCAACTCTTCAACTCTTTGTAAGCACAATTAAGCCATAGAACCTCCATTAGACTAACGATGGCTCTGATTGATTCCTATATAATTAGCCAGCGCTGGCAGAATCTTAGACAAAGATTTATTGTCCTGAACTGTTGACTAAACTTTTCCTGTCCCGCGGGACTTGGGAGCCTCCCCTACCTTGTCTCTGGCCAATCCAATATACGATAACAATGTTTGACCATTTCGGCGATGGGATTCCTCAAATTATATTTTGAAGATATTTCTTGCTGTTGAAACCAAAATATAGTTTAGATACAGTACCAAAAACACTTTTCAAAAGTATATTCAACCATATTTTTACTGGAAATTTTCAGTACTTAATTACCATTCCACAGAAACGCTACGGTATTCATATTTTTTGGGATAAAATATAGCTTTTAGGTTAATCCTGAGGCTAAATTACTACCATACCAAATTGATCAAATTGCGTTCATTTTTACCGACTTCCAAAAAGGAGCAGGTTAATACGTTCGGCTGTATGTATCTTTTTTTTTTTGTATGTTCAACGATAACTCAGCCGTTTGTGATCCGATTTTCAAAATTCTTTTTGTGTTGTATAGGGTTTAACTCGAATTTGGTACCATGTTTACAAAAGTGGTGATCTGATGATGGGATCCTGGAGGAATCGAGGGGACTCCTTGACATTTGTATGGAAACAATTTTTTCTGAAGCATTCAAGGTAAATGCTACCAAAAAGTAAGATTTCGGACCAGGTTATACCCTGGATCCGAAGGTACCCAAGAGAACTTTTGAATTCTTATAGATACAGGTTCGGGGATTTCGGCGTTGTTTAAACAACTGAAAGCATAAGCCAATACATCAATTTATTTGATCATCATCATCTACATCATAATTATGCCATGGGTCATCACATTATGACCCAATTATTGATACTTTTCGTGATATTTTGCATCGAAGCAGATGTTTTTATGATTATTTCGCTGTTTGTGGACCGATTTTCAAAATTCTTGTGTTGTTGTTAGGTAGGTAGGGTATAATCTTGATTTTGTGTAATAACTAGCGGCCCACCCCGGCTTCGCACGGGTGGACATTGATTTTTAATTTTTTTTTTTTCAATCTTTATTTCTTAGTCAATCTTTATGTTAAGCAGAACATAAAAATGGTTTACACTATTTAGCCTGTAACTACTATATTATAATTATTATACACATTTTTATTATATTTTTTATTTTATTTTAAGTGTTATGTTTGATTATTTTATCCTTACCTACAGAAGATACTATTATTTATACTATTTTGCAATTTCTAAATGTATTTTTTTGTTTAAAGTATTTTATGTTTTTTTTTTTGTAGTTTTATGCTTTATTATTTTATGCTTACCTACATGCGTAAAAGATTCCATTAAAATTGGGTTAAAGCTTCCCTGTAAACGATATTTGATGTTGTTTTATTTTGTGGCAGCAAAATAAATTGATTATCAGCAGCTCCAACTCGGGATAGGCCAAAGTATAGTGACCATGAGTAAAACATTATTTTCGTAGATCGATATCTACTAATTTGAAAGTCTGACCTTGGCACTTGTTAATAGTCAATGCGAAACATATTTTTACCGGAAATTGAAGCCGTTTAAATGGGATTGGCAGATCAGTCGGAATCATCGGTATCCTCGGTATCCTCGGTATATGAGCTAGTTGGAGATTTATAGTTATAGATATTAATTATAATAGCAATCAAAAATAATAGTCATTCAAAACGTAATGAATTAATGAAGCACTATAATATTATCCCATCAATGAAGCGGCATCCGGCTGTCGCCAAACTATTATATTATAAATCTATTGTGTCTGCAATTCCCATGATCGAGGTAATAATAATTAATATTTACGTGGACTCTCCGGGCGAGCACACCCGCGCGGCGCGCCTTGACGACGCCCAATTCGCAACGTGCAGCAGAAATCGTAATATTTTAATTTCGCCATAACATTAAAACCAAACGTCCAATTTTAAGCTGCAAAAAAGAAAGCGATGCATAACATTTGGAGATGTTAATTATAATTTATTAAAAAGGGACCAACGCACTAAAAATTACAAGACAATGCTTAAAGAAAACGGGTATGCAATCTTAAATAAAATCGATTCTGCACATTGTACGAGGGAAATGAACGACAATAAGTCTATACTTGATCACATTGTAACCAACTTAAATAATGAAAAATTTAATCTAACAATAGTTAATTCATGCTTATCAGATCACAAACATCTGTTTCTAGAAATACATAAACACATTTAAGAAAAGAATATTAAAATCAAGTACAATGCAATTCAATATGATAAACTATACAAAACATTACAAGATAAATCACTTTACAACACAAATACTATATTTGAAAATCTAGAAACAAAGTTAATTGAATGTATAAAGCTATGCACTGTAAACAAATACAAGATACAAAATGCGCCCAAAGCTGACTGGATTAATAAAAACATAATTAATTTAATTACTAAAAAGAATAAATTATACAAGGATTATAATTCTTCTAAAAATAGTGCTAAGCGTGATGAACTAAGGATGAAATATGCAGATGCTAAAAAAGAGGTTAAACAAATAATCAAAGAAGCAAAACGGAATTACTACTGTAAAGCTTTTAAAAAATGTAGTAAAAAACCTACAAAAATGTGGCAACTAATAAACTCTCTAAGTCTGAACAAAACTAAAAACAGGACTGCACCAGCAAAACTTGAAACTCCAACGGACTCTTACACTGAAACTTCAGAAATATGTAATTGTTTTAATCATTTTTTTAGTAACATTGGATCAACTTTGGCCGAAAAAATTCTGCCAAATTACCACGACGTGAATATATACAACCAGCTGTATGAAAAAACTGGTAATGCAGAGAATCAAGAATTGACTATTTTCGAGGCTGCGTCAACTCAAGAAATTAGTAAAATAATAGACAGCTTACAAACAAATACTGCTACAGGACTTGATGGGATCTCATGTAAGGCTCTTAAGTGTGTGAAAGAGGTGATCATAACTGAATTTACAAATTGCATAAATGACTGTCTCGAAAGGGGCCAATTTCCAGATTCACTAAAGGTGGCAAAAGTGTCCCCAATCTTCAAGGCAGGCGAAAAGTCTGAACCTGGAAACTATCGCCCCATCTCAGTCCTTCCAGTATTATCAAAGGTATTAGAGAAAGTAATATACGTTAGGCTAGTGAGATACTTAAATTTTCACAATATCCTTTACTCAAAACAATATGGTTTCAGGAATAAATCTAATACTTTGTCAGCCTGTATCGACCTTATAACAAAACTTAAATGTTCTATTGATAAAAAGCAAGTGGCTCTTGGAATATTCATAGATCTACAAAAGGCTTTCGACACAATCAGCCATAAACTTCTTCTAAATAAATTAAAAAAGATTGGTATAAAAGGCACGGCTTACAAAATAATAGAATCATATTTAAAAAATAGAAAGCAGGCAGTCAAAATAGACGAAACATTGAGTAGTACTAATCCAGTATCTTGCTGAGTCCCACAAGGATCAATTCTCGGACCCCTACTTTTCTTAATATATATTAATAACATAAAAGACTTAAATCTAATGGCTGATACAACTCTATACGCAGATGACACCTGTCTCTTTTACTTTGGACGAAAACTGGACTCTCTAGTTTCACAAGCCCAGAAAGATTTAAATAAGCTTAATGAATGGTTCAAGTATAATTTGCTAACTATTAATGTCAAAAAAACTAAATATATTATTTTTTCGTCAAAAAATAAAAAACTAGGTAGTTTTACACCGTTAACAATTGACAAGGAAATGATAACAAAAGTAGAATCAGAGAAATATCTTGGCTTAACTCTCGATAATCATCTCACTTGGAAACCGCACATAAATAAAGTATGTAACAAACTGTCGTCGCTGATGGGTGTTCTTAAGAATAATACATACTGTTTCCCAATTAACATAAAATATCTAATATACAATTCACTCATCAAAACACACCTTACCTACTTGATTGAAGTATGGGGATCCACTACACTTGAAAATATTAAAAAACTACAAATAAAGCAAAATAAAATTATAAAAACTCTTTTTAATTATGATTACATGACACCTACTAAAACTATTTACAAAAGACTTAAACTAATGACTGTAAAACAAATACATAAATTCCACACCTGCCTACTAATAAGAAAAATATTAACCAAAGACATCCACTCACAAATCATCTTTACTAAAAAATCGCAAATCCACACTCGCCACTTGAGAAATGCAAATAATATAAATCTATATACACCACGCTCAAACTATGGGATTAAAAATATTATGTATGAAGGTGCCAAAATGTATAATAGCTTGCCTAAAGATATAAAAGAAATAAAATCACTGCCATTATTCAAAAAGAAACTTAAATTTTATGTACTAACTGATATTAATTAAATGAATGTAAAATAGTAATAAACTACAAATTATAATATTCTATGATCCTATATATAAAAAAAATAAAAAAATTATAATAAAATGTTTTTCCAGAGAATGTATGATGTTTAATTCTAAAATAGTGATGAATGATAAATGTAATGTTTGTTTTTCAGAAAATGTATGATGTATAATTTTGAAATAATGATGAATGATAAAATTTGTAATGTTTGTTTTCCAGAGAATGTATGATGTATAATTTTGAAATAGTGATGATAAATGTAATGTTTTTGTGAGAACATGTAAAAGACAATGTAATTGTCTATACTTAGGAAGTGTTTGCCAAATGTTTCACTCAATTTATTTTTGTAACACGTGTTTCTCGCCGTGTATAATAATTTGTAAATTATTTTGTGAGAAATAAAGTCTTAAACCGTTAAAACCGTTAATCATTCAAAGACCAAATATTATCTACATTAACTGTACTTAGTAATGAAATAATTTATTTTGATAATAATTAATGCCATGAGTAAAATAAAGGCATTTAAATATAGTCCAAAAACATTTTAAGATTTTTTAATAAAAAAATGGTTATTGTGCCTCCTCAACATAGATAAGGTATAGTGTGTTGCGGACTTTTTTGTAGATATTTAAAAGATCTACAATTACTTAGAACATTTTATGGTTTTATCTTTTATAGTTTAGGCAGCGTACGCGAAAAAAGTAACATTTCTGGTTGATTTTTTGTAAAAAATCAACCAGAAATGTTACTTTCTGGTTGATTTTTTGGGATTTTTGGACGCAAGGTGTACCTTGCGCCCAAAAATCCTAAAAAATCTTACGGAACCCTATTTTTTTCCAAAATAAAATTTAGCCTATGTTTAGCATAATTAATGTAGGATTCCAATGGTAATAGAATCTTTCAAATCGGTCCAGTAGTTTCGGAGCCTATTCAAGACAAACAAACAATCAAATCTTTCCTCTTTATAATAGTAGTGTAGATTACGAAAGTGGTGAGCTGATGACGGGATTTATAAGCAATCGAGGGAAATCCTTAAAATGTATGAAAAAACTCATGGTGGTTAAAATGTTGTTTCTAGTAACTTAAAAATATGTTACGAATAAGAGAAAGTTCATACGAAGGTGTCTCTTGGTCCAAAGGCACTGAACAGAACTCCTGAACCTTTAAAGATAAAAGTTTTTAAATTGCAGCATCGCTTAGATAACTGCAAGCATTTACCACAATTTCGCTTACAGTAACATAATGTGAATAGTTTACATTCGTAGTGGTTACTTACGCATAAAGCCTTATCTTGTAGATAACTAAAAAGAGTGAAATTATTATTTTTAACAAAAAATTAAAACCGACTTCCAAGGTAAAACAATAATAATATGAACTAAAAAGTATTAAATAACTCTTATTCTATAATAGTGCCTTTTTCAGAATTCGTCTAAATCTCAACTATTTCTGTACATACTACAGTCTTCATTACTTTGAAGTCGGTAACAGTCCCAAAAGCTTCAGATATTCTGAAATTGACTGAACTCACGATAAAATTAGCTGCTACCGACTTTAAAGTAATGAAGACTGTAGTATGTACAGAAATAGTTGAGATTTAGACGAATTCTGAAAGAGGCACTATTATAGAGTAAGAGTTATTTAATACTTTTTAGTTCATATTATTATTGTTTTACCTAGGAAGTCGATTTTAATTTTCTGTTAAAAATAATAATTTGTATGAAGACTTATCAAACATACTGACAAACTGTAGGCTTAAATATTATGTAATATTTTTTTTCCTTATTTCAGTTCATTTAAATACTTAGATCTTGAGCCACTTTATTTACATAAACAAGTATTTTAATAATAATATCATAATCTATAATGATATACTTTAGCAAAATCCAGAGACCGTACCAAATCTTTGAACAATAGAATACAATAGGTTGGTATCTTGCGCTGGTATTCAGACGTTCATACTTGCACTACGCTGAGCATGCAAAATCCCTCAGACACTGTGGTACATTCATTTTTAGTGCTCAGAGTAGACAATGTTCTTTTTTCGTACAAAATATAAGTTCTTTTTTTTTGGAAAAGACTATAAGGGTTAAGTAATAACTAATTAGTATACCATAAGTGATAACTGATAAGTATGGCACCCCAAAGAAAATCGGTCCATAAGGCTAGTCGTTGTCCTGTCAAAATTTTTAATACATAGTTTATGAAATACGAAGGTCGCAACTCGCAGTCGAACGCCTTTTTCGGGGTCACATATTGGAAAAATTGGCAAACGCTTATTAATAATATTATTAATGATGAATTGGAAAAAGCAAAAATGTACTATTAAGTATACCTTTTCGATTTTTGAAATTGTTACCCAAATATCATTAAAGTACGTAGTGCATTTAAACATAATTTTCGGCGCTTTTATGTTAATTTTAAACTCCACAAATGGGCTTAAGCTTGCCAACTTCATTCGTAATTATTTCCTTTATTAATTGTGTTCGATTACTGAATACGAAATAAATGCATTAAATATGTATATTTAATGCATTTATTTCGTACTGTAGTACATACATACTACTTGCCGTGCTAATAAGTAGAGGTAATCGCTTATCGTTCTCGTTGCTTGATTAAAATGAATAAAAGTTTTTATCTCATGGATAACATCAATAGGTACGTAAAGAATAAAAATGATAACTACTCTCTACAGTCTGTAAAAAAAGTACATGCAAACATGCCCTTCTTGTAGGGTTTAAAAAAAAGTACATGTTTGCATGTACTTTTTTTTAAAACACTCAAGAATGTAGATCCTAGAGTGTGAGCCCATTCCTGATATTTAGGACGCGCGTCGTAAATTACCACGACGCGACGTCGCATCGTGAAACGACGCCGCGTCGTGGTACTAAATCGTGTAAATACCGTATAAACCGTATAAACGAAGTATTTTTTTATACTAATTGCGATGCTTCTTATTCAATTCCTATTACGATGTAGATTAGCTATATCCACACTGTGCACTTTCATCTTCAATTTTCGTCATCTTCTTTCATTCAACTTTCGTATTGGCGCATTCAATAATTGAATGCGGCAATGAACGCAACGCCAACATTGTATTTTTTTTGTTCAGTTGAAAAGTCTGTCAGCTTATTGTAACATGTGCGACGAGAACATTTCTTAATGTCAAATGTGTGCCTTACGCTCTGGAGTTAAGGTTGAGTTTGTTACTTATGTTAAATTTTGTGGTAAGTACTTGAAATATGTTTTTTGAAACAACATTAAGTATATTTTTTTATTAAAATCGCTATGAAATGTACCAAATAAATAAAGACATAACGTGATGATGTAATTATGGTGTTGTGTGTATATTGTATCCATATTATACAACCATGTGAGTTATGACATTGGTAACCCTGACATGGTAATGATGATGATGATGATGTTGAATGTAATTTACATAGAACCATATGCTTTCAGTTCTTAAAACAACGCCTAAACCCCCAAACTTGTATCTATAAGGAATCCAGAGTTCTCTTAGTATCTTCAGAACCATTGGTGCAAAAACTTGTGTTTTGGTAGCATATGCTTAGGATGCTTCTCATAAAACCAAAATCACCATATGTTTCCATATAAATTTTGAGGAGTTCCCTCGAGTACTCATGGATCCCAACATTAGATCACCACTTTTGTGAAAATGGGACCAAATTGGAGTGAAACCTAATATAACAAAACAAAAATTTTGAAAATCGGTTCACAAACGGCAGAGTAGTGGTCGAACATACAAAAATAAAAAAATAAAAAATATCCACAGCCGAATATATAACCTCCTCGTTTTTTGGAAGTCGGTTAATAAAATAGCATAAATACTATAAACGTACTACTTAGCAAAAGTAACAAATTTTTGTCAAACGAAAAGCTTTCTTTGTATGAAATATACGTTTCATTTATAATATTAGTTCTCTTTAGAGTCGAATTCTCGTATGTAGATATGAAAAATGCAGGTAACACTGCAGCAAGTATAATGCTCGGCTAATTTTAATGTGAGTTTAAAACGAAATGAGAATTTAGGCCGTCCTGACTGATCCTGACGTCACAGGAAGATTTAAATATTAAGCTCCAAATTATATTCGCGACGCGATCCAACTTCATTTTAAAAACGAATTTCCCAACGTATCATATTAAAAAGCGGAATAAGTTTTTTATATAAAATAATAGGTTAAACGGTACGAATATTTTATAGAACACTAGCTTTTACCGGCGTGCGGAAAAGGAGTATGCCATGAGAACTCCACATTTTCTCATATTTTCTCGGGATTAAAAGTAGCCAATGTCCTATTGTCCATTTTATAGTCAATTTGTTTCGGAACCCATTAAGTAAATGCAAACACAAATTTGTATGGTTTATTATTACTGAAGACAACATAGATAAGACTATCATCCTTTATAATGAAATATAATATGGTCTGATATTTGATACGTTATTTGTCTTTTGACAAAAAAATTATAATCTAATCTATTATTTAAAATTCTCGTGTCACAATGTTAGGCCGCGTACTCCTCCGAAACGACTTTACTAATTTTAACCAAATTTTATATGCATATTCAGTGGGTCTGAGAATCGGCTACTTTTTATATTGATAAGTGCATTTGTTGATTAAATAATAGTAAATTATTACAACTCGAGACTGACGGCGACCATTGTTTGTGCGACAGGATAGCGATGGACGTTGTCATGGTGACATACTTATTTAGTCACTTCAATAAAATAATACGGCCGAAATACTTTATATGGCAAAGAAACGTTTGCCGGGAGTCGGGACAGCTAGTATGTTATAAAATGATAAAACTGTAAGATCTGTAAGATAAAACTGACGTGGGAGAGCCATGCTTTGGCACGAATGGGCCGGCTCGACCGGAGAAATACCCCGTCCTCACAGAAAACCAGCGTGAAACAGCGCTTGCGCTGTGTTTCGCCGAGTGAGTGAGTTTATCGGAGGCCCAATCCCCTACCCTATTCCCTCCCCTACCCTCCCCTATTCCCTTCCCTTCCCTTCCCATCCCTACCCCCCCCTTACATATTAACCTATTCCCTCTTAAAAGGCCGGAAACGCGCCTGCAGCTCTTCTGATGCTGCGAGTGTCCATGGGCGACGGAAGTTGCTTTCCATCAGGTGACCCGTTTGCTCGTTTGCCCCCTTATTTCATAAAAAAAAAGATCTTTCATTACCTACCAAATATGTGTACTACAACCGGAGTAGAGTCGAACTTTCCCAGGCGGGACTTTTAGTAATGAAGAACTCGACCAAGAAGAGGATGAACTACAGAGCATAATAAATAATAATATCAACATTATTACTTGCAAAGATACACATTTGACAGATTATCTGCTGATATTTACCGAACCATGAACTAAAGCACAACCCGACCGACATTCTACAGTCAATATTGACATCCTGTAAGTCGGGATAAACCTTCCATTCATTAAAAGCTAAATAAATATTGCAACAATCCCGTAATGTGGTTCATCGTTTGTTTTGTAGGTTGCTACAGCCGCTATAAAGGTGCTTGTACACTTGCGACCCCACCGCACAAGACACAGATTAAAAATGTTAAAGAACTTAGTTTTTTGGCAACTTAACGGTCTCCGACACCGACGACGGTAACCGGTTTATTGTTGCAACTCGACTGAACAAAGATGATACAAGTCAGCGAAAATGACGTGTCTAACAATATTTAACTATTTACTAATATTGAAAAAAAAAGAGAAATAATATTACGATTAAAGAAATTTTGCAATAAATTGAACTTATAAACAAAAATATGTACCTAAAACTCAATCATACAATCTTAAACAAACAATGAAATTGCTAATAGTCGCCTTAATTTTTTTTCCTTATTTTAATTTCGTTATTTTATTTTCATCATTAGGCGCTTACTGAAAATCAGCATGTGTTGCGACTACGGTCGCAACACATGCTGAGTAAGCACCTATTTGGTAAAGGTGTTGAAATGTTTTTAATTATTTAGTTTTGTTTGTATTGTTTACCAAATAAAATTTATTTCTTTCTTTCTTTCCTTATAACATCATTTGTACAAAATATGTCAATATTATTTATTAAAAAGCGATATTTCATTAAAAAGCCTGAGTGCTTCGTAAGAAAAATGCACTATTTGTATTATTAGTTATTGCAGAACGTACATCAAGTAAGGCCGATGACGAAATCCTTGCTTGTTGCTTCGTTAATTTATTTTGAGAGTAATTCAGTTCACTATGACACATACGTCACTGATTTCATGTCTGAGCTTTAGTGGCAAGAAATGTTACCTTCTACAACGATAAACCAACTGAACAGCAGTTGAAATCACACTAGAAAACAGTACCTTTAGACAAATTTAAAAAAGCAGTTAAAGAACGTTTGTGTGCTAAAGCGTATTATAAAGTCAATGACTTCATCGAGGACAGCACACCTTGGGAATAGGGTGGCTCCATGCAGGTTACTTTTCTTTTATTTTTGTTACATAGCTGTAAGCCATAACTTTGTAATTTTCCATTTTTTTAGTAAAAGATGGCCCTGTGCGAGTTTCTTACACCCGCGCCGGTTCTTCTCGGCGGGGTAGTTCCCGAACCGGTGGTAGACAACGTAGTTTCTTCGTTCGACTTTCAAAAAGTGTATCATGATACGCATTTTTATATAATGTCTTGATTAGTCTCTCATCATATAAAACCATAGCAATTATTGGGGATATAAATATAGATATAACTCACAGCACAAGGGATCTTCGTTCCCAGGACTATTTAAATCTGTGCAGTTTCCACGGTTTACTACCAGCTCACAATATTCCAACCAGAGATAATAAAACTTGCCTGGACCACATCATATTAAAAACACACCGACCGTCAAAAACTCTGGTCTTAAATTCTTCCATCACCGACCATCAGGCGGTATTACTTAGTCTAAAATTAAAAGAAAAACAAGCTTTTTACTTTTCTACTTCTCGAAAAATAAATCAAGAAGGGATAAAAGCGGACCTGTCATCTACAGATTGGAAACCTATTTATGAACAAAATAACGCTGATATTGCCATGCATTATCTTGTTACAAAAATCCAATCTGCTATCCACTCAAATTCGGTAGAGATTACTCTCCCTAGACGTAAAAAAATAATTAAGCCGTGGATCACCCCAGGCCTAATGAAATGTATCAGACACCGTGATAGGCTCCATGATAGATTGAGACAAAATCCAAACAACAACATTCTTAAAATTACCTACACAAGATACAGAAACTTCTGCAATAATTTATTAAAAAAGATAAAGAGAGACTATGAAACAAACTTACTAGATAATGCTAAAAACAATAATAAGAAATTGTGGGATACCATAAAAAACTTAACCTACACAAGTAAATGTAAACAGCATGCATCTTACCTACTAAATTCTCGTGATCCTAAGGAATCACTAAACAAAGTTAGTGACTATTTTGTATCAATTGGGAAAAGGTTGGCTGGCAACACTACTAAATGTAAAGATAAAGATCATAATATCGATTATCGCATAAAAGATAGTTGTAGTACACCAATCAATTCTTTTGTTTTGCTTGAGACGGACATCAATGAAGTCGAGTCTCTAATTAGGTGCTTAAAAACGCTTGCGCTGTTGGATGGGATTGTATTCCGAATGTTCTTCTTAAAGACAATATACATACCCTCTCCCCATTACTTACACATATATACTTATTTTTGTCTCATGGTCAGTTTCCAAAGGTTCTGAAAAAGTCAGTAGTTCATCCAATATATTCGCCTTCTTTATAAAAGAAGGCGGGAGAGACCGTGTTACAAATTACAGACCCATTTCTATATTGCCATCGATGTCCAAGATACTAGAACGTATAATTAATACACGACTTATAAAATATCTAGAACATAATCATATTCTTTCACCAAATCAGTTTGGTTTTAGAGCTAATAAATCGACTACTGATGCGGTTCATGAAGTTGTAAACTTTATTATTAGTAATATGGATGTGGGTAGATCAACCTTAGGTATATTTTTAGATCTTGCAAAAGCATTTGACACGGTCTCTACAACGCTGCTTTTATATAAGTTGGAAGCAATAGGAGTTAGAGCTAAACAATTACAACTCTTCGAAGATTATCTCACGAATCGATCACAAAGCGTGAAAATAGGAAATATACTAAGTGATGATTTGCCTGTGAGCTACGGCGTTCCTCAGGGAAGTATATTAGGTCGAACCTTATTTTTGATATACCTAAACGACCTTTCTAATCTTAGTTTATCGGGCGGTAGAATCATATCTTATGCGGATGATACAGTCCTTCTTTTTTCTGCTCAAAGCAATAATATTTTATTCAAGCTTGCTCAACGAGGCCTCAACTTTGTCACCCATTGGTTTCAGAATAATTTCCTAACTCTTAATGCAAATAAAACACAATACATAAGTTTCTCTATGCGAAAGCAAAAAGAATTAGATACCATCTTTAATTTAACTGCCCATGCTTGTTGCAATGAGACAAAGTGTTTGTGCTCTCCTCTTAACCAGGTATCATCTGTTAAGTATTTAGGTATCATCATCGACAATGCATTGTCTTTTAGCGCCCATATTGATATGGTCACGTCAAGAATTAGAAAATTAACCTATGTTTTTAAAAATCTTCGACATATAGCTGATAAAAGTCTAATGAAACATGTCTATCAAGCGCTAGGGTAGTCCATAATCGAATACTGCATCACAATCTGGGGAGGCACTTTTAAAACAAAGATGGGGCCTCTTGAAGTCGCTCAGAGATCGCTTTTAAAGGTTAGCAGCTTTCGTCCCTATTTGTATCCTACTTTCTTACTATACCAGTCCTCAGAAGTCCTATCAGTCCGCCAGCTATTCATCATGCAGACAATCTTGAGACAACACACTAAACAACATTTTCATAAAGATCTATACGCTAAAAGACGAAACAAGGCTATAGCAGAACTCCCAAAACATAGACATGCTTTTGTCAATAAACATTATTGTTTTCTAGGCCCATTCCTGTATAATAAAATAAATAAAGAAATGAATATACACCCTTTAAGCAAATCAGGATGCAAACAAAAATTATTTGAATATCTACACCAACTCACGTATGAGGAGACGGAAAAACTGTTAATAACTATGAAATAACTAGTAAATTATTTAAATTAAATCCAAGTACATAATTTCTTATTGTTAATTATTTATAATTATTATTTTCCAATGGTTGTATTATTAATTTTATTTGTGATAATTGACAATATTTTATTTAAGTCCTTTATTTTGTAAAAGATGTTAAACTATTTTTTAAGTTGTAAACATATTTATTGTTGTAGTAATATATTTTTAGAAAATTAATAATTATTAATATGATTTAAATAGGGTAGCTTACAGTTCGTTTGTAATTATAGAGTCTTGGAAAACTGAAGAGCACTGTGGTCTGAAATACAGATTTATCTAGTTCGGG
Source organism: Aricia agestis (assembly GCF_905147365.1). Taxonomy (NCBI): domain Eukaryota; kingdom Metazoa; phylum Arthropoda; class Insecta; order Lepidoptera; family Lycaenidae; genus Aricia; species Aricia agestis. The sequence goes on along the minus strand of NC_056406.1, from coordinate 2,331,727 downwards.
CACAGAATAATTACATTAAGACGTGTACATTATATATCAAAATTATATTTTGTCAATTTTATACCTGTAAGTTATTTTATGAGCAATGTACTGTAATTAATTTTGATGATAAATAAATTATTATTATTATTATTATTATGTTTGTGTAAGGTATTCCTTGCTCACGGGCAATTAAATCCCGGACCTTTGGAAGGCATGCGTGGGGCCGAAGCCAACACGTAGAGGCCCGTTACACAGTTTTAATCTAAATGTTATGTGACACTGGCCGGCGACTCTCCCTGTCCGCACTATGGGAGTACAACCAAGGAGAGCCAGCGGCCAGTGTAGGACTATTACAGGGAATGGATATTAGAAATGATACCGGGCTATGGGGTGAGGTGCTAGTGGACTGGGTAACTGGAACTATGGAAGGACTATGGCGTCTGCCGATACAACGTGGAAACATGTATCATAAAGTTGGCAGACGGTGACTCGCCAACTCTTTGAATGGGCCCCTCAAAATGGTCGCACGCACGGTGCACCAAGGCGGCAACATTGACAGAGCGGCTTGAGGCAGGAGAGGTGTCGCTGGACTTTAAACGCCGATCATTTGCACCCTCAGAGGGTCCCATCACGTCGCCCACTCGCCACTTACGCTTCACATCCTTCCTCCGAGCCGAAGCTCTTGCGACTCCACTCTGGCCGGCCGGTTAAGGCAAGGCAGAGGTAGGGCCTGATTCTCCGTCAGTGTTCACTCCGGCCGGCCGGTGAAGGCAAGCCGGAGATGGAGAACAGGGGCTTCCCTGGGAGCACTCGGGTTCGTGGGGTCGCTACTCCCCAACAGCTCGCCACAAGCTGCCCTGCGGGCTTATTATTATTATTATTATCATTTTGAATAAAAATATATTTTATTTATTTATTATTTTATTTTATTTTAGTAGGTGAAAATATGGAAATGCCACATTTTATACGAAAATTACCAATTCTAATGTTACTATGCGTAGCATAGTAAAAACTATGCTGTGTTATAATAATAACGTGATAACACTATAAGCCTTCGATGTCACCTGGCCTTATTAGATGCTCACATTTTAAAGAATTCGTGAATAAAAAATTGTCCAGATCAGTTTACGACTGACGGTAATATCGAATAAATTAAAATTTAAACTGACATCGAAAAAAATTGAAAATTGATCAACGTGTACACGTTGATAAATTTTGGTAAATAATTTTTACCAAAGTAAAGTAAAGAAATTCCGACGTATATCCGAACGGAAATTACTTTCCGGCAATTAAATAATGAAGTATGCCGAAAATCCCTTAAAAAATATTGCACTAATCAGACAATTCCTGAAGAGCATACATAAAAAAATACCCATCAACTATCTACGATGAGGTACTTAGTGAAATACGTAACGATCTCCCGAACAATTTACACGACAAGACAAAATGAAACGACAGATTCATGTGGACAATATATAAGCGAATCTAATCGTTGGAAAATTATCTAAAGAGCCCTCCACTCCCCATTTGGTTGCTTGGAAGGTCCTAGAAAATACGAACTATTCAACTATCGCCCGGTTCATAAATGATTCCATCAAATCACTATTTTCCGATTCTTCTATTGACGAGAAAATAATATGTTTTTTAGTGTCTGAAGCTGGTCAAGCTCTGAAAGTGCTTCACATCTGCTGTCTAGTCCACGTATTACATCGAGTTGCGGAAGAGATTAGAAACGAGTTTGGGATAGTCAATAAGTTGATTTCTTCTACAAAAATAGGCTGTTTTAAAAGCAGCATCGCGAGTACAAGCGTATACAGAGCAGCTACCGAACGGGGCACTCAGTTGAAAGCCGTATTATTTTATGGTGACGAAGCTATAAAAAGTCGTTGGAAATTACAAATCAAACGTCATTGCAATTCAAGCCAGCTGGCATTTAATAATCCTATAGGTATTAAAAAAAATACTTTTATTGCAACACATTTCAGCAATATACCCGATGCTATTGAAATATTAGAAACTAAAAACTTTTCTCTGTTCCAGTCCTTGGAAATAAAAGAAGAAATCGTTGAATGGAGTATAGGTAACAGCCTTCCGAGTTCACGATCGCTAAAAGTTTTTGGCATGCAGTTTTGTATAAAAACACTGGTTTTGAAGGCAAAAAGAAAATTGACTGAAATGAAGAAAATGGAAAAAGAAATTGAAGAAGGCTGAAAGCAAATATCACTGGAAACATCTCGAGGTGTACAGAGTTTCAATCAAAAATAATAAAGGACAACGACATGAAAGACGTCTAGAACGGTGGAAATACAGGGCTTTTTCTGGACTGAATCATGATTGCAATAAATCATAATAATATAATAGTGATAAGTGATAACACGATAACACTATTACTTTGGGACCAATAAACAGCGAATGCAAGTGGTGTAATTCTTTTGAGGTTAAACTGGAACTATTACAAAAGCTTACAGATCTTTCGTACAGCTTAATAAAAACCCTACACCAAAACATTAACTTCATGGCTATACGACGTTAAGGTTGCAGTTTGCGAAGACAAATACCAAGACCAAACAACCACTTTTAAAAAATGGTATATCCTGGCTAAGTTATATTAGAAACAATCAGGCAAACCATAGAACGGATTGCTATATTTATTCTGATTAAGAGGGCGACTAATGCAAAAAATCAAACATCGTCCTTCTCTGCTCACACTCACGCCCTCTTTCATAAGCCAGGTGAAAAAGTCCGACGCGGAATTATCGCCAAGTTATTTTTTTCTTAATAACTCGATAAATATAATATAACATTTTAAAAATCCACTAGGTCGGATTTTCAATGATTAGAATTTTATACAATGTGTTAAAATATTAACTTAGTTCAATGCACGGCCATGGCAATAAGTATATGAAAAATTCGTAAAAATTAGATGCATCTTTGTGATTTTTTTCTATAGAGAAAATTTTAAGATATCGGGTTTCCGCTAGGTCGGATCCTCGAAAATATAATGTAGTATCTATGTTTAAAAAATGAAACAATTCGAAGCTTATTTTTATGTATAAAAATGAATTATATATAAATCGACAATTTTCGAATATTCCTCGCAACGTATCTCTGGTGGAAACGCAGCCTTACCTTGGAAACAATCAGGCAAACCTCTAAAGCGAGCATCGAATCCACGACCTCCGAATCAAAATTAGGCCACTGAACCATGAAAGCGTTCCAAAAAAAATCCAAACATTCTGTTCAATGTACAATCACTTTAGCTTCAACATTAAAGTGATTTTATCACGTATTGTTTTTGTTTGTGTTTAACGTCGGTCGTTATAGCCGTCGTCCTATTGTGTCCGCCGTAATAGCTGCTGAGTTTGAATAGTTTTGTGAAAAATACCGTCTGTCCTCCATTAATAAGTATGTTTGTACACAATACGAACCAAATAATTATTCATAATTCGTAGGACACAAAAGCTAATAAATAGGTATAGCGTACAATTATTATTAATGAGCATTCTGATCACTCGTCTCACCAAATCTCGTCCTATAAGGTCAAGTTTCTACGATACTTTGCATCGAAATAAGACAGATTTAAATCAGATAGGACAAGTGCGTTGTATGCATTAAAGCGAAAAAAAAATTGGTACATGGTTCCGCGCCTTGAACAATTTTTGACGCTACAAAGCTGCGGCTTAAATTTCGTTATAATAAATTGTATTACAAAAACGGGTTTACCAGAAAATGTTAACAAAGACTAAACGCAAGATTTGAAATTTCTAATTTATAATCCCTTTCAGTTTTTAACCCAAACATCAAAGTTGATCGTGTAACGACAGCAACTGCAACTCGATGTCGGGCTAAACTGTCTTGGGGGATTCAAGAATTTACTAAAACTCGCCCCGCTCAAATTACCGGGGGCGAAAGTTTCAACAATTTAAAATTAATGGTTTTTGTTAACAAAATATCCGGAGCGGCCGAGCGGAAAATATTTGAAAACTAAATGTGACGGAACCGCTCGTATTGTTATAAAAGTGGTTTATTGAAGTGAAAACTCTCAGGCGTTTCGCATTTTTCATTTCGCATTTCATAGACATAACGGTTACACAACACAAGAATAAAAAAACCGGCCAAGTGCGTGTCGGGCCACGCGCAATATAGGGTTCCGACTACCGTAGTACCGCTACACAGTGTTTATTGTAGCCCAAAAAACGGACATCGTCTTTTTATAGTTAAAAGCTCCCCCCCCCCCCCCCTCAGTACGCCCATGGTCTATCATAAAGTGTAAGAAGTACAATACAGTATTTTATTATGAGATAAGAATGATACATACCTAAGTGCTTGAGAAAGAAATAATAATAATAATTCCCACACCGGTTTCGGTGACGGTGTCCGGTTTCATTGAAACCAAGCCAGTTACTCAGGAGTAATTTTATAGTGCCAAAGTGCGTGCGCAGTATACAAGAGCACTCTCTATTCCTTTACTCTCATAACCCAGTGGGACGGAAGACCGACGCGACTGGCGAGAGATCAGGTGCAGGACCGACGTTTTACATGCCCATCCGACGCATCATCTTACTTGTCAGACAATCAGGTGATCAGTCTGCATTGCCCCAACCAAACTTGGAAATAATATGTTTCCAACGCGAGAATCGAACCTAAGACCTCCGAGTCAAGAGCCACACTCTAAACCACTGGACCACGGAGGCGTTAATTGAAAAAACTTTACCTGTTACCTGTGAGTTGTGATGTGAGATATCCAATAGCACTGTCATGCTGGTACAAATTATACATTTTTGAGCTTTGACAGTACGATTATAAGTAGCACTTCGACGACTACATTTAACATGATAATATTATACGTTGCACAACAGACTGGTATGATCTAGAGTTCTAGACAGTAGGCGTGTCAAGTCAAGTTCATTATCATGTTACAGACTTGATACACACGGTCGCGGACCGCGGTGCTGCTCGCCAGTTCTACAACTGGCGAGCAGCACCGCGACCCGCGACCGCCGGCAATCGGCCAAAGTCATGATCGGCACATCTCTAATTTTTACCTCTTCCTTGTTATATCACATTTCTATAAACTTAACAATTATTTAATTACGCACAAAGTAAGCGTTTTGGAAATGATAGCGACGCCAGACAGCAACTCGAGATGATCGTATTAATTAATTAAAGTAACGGCGGCGCGGCGTTGTAAATCTGTTATAGTAATGACAGGTGTGATTTAATACTCAGGCCCACTTGCGCCAATTATGACAATTAAACCTGGGTTAAATATTAACGGTCTTACTACAAAATATTGATTGTTTTGCAGATAAAACATGTTTAGGCTTGAACACTAATTGACTCCGTATTGTGTGTGCGTCCGTTAGTGGCAAAGAACTTTAAATACACAATTTAAAGTTTTAATTAAATTATGTGCCTAGTTTTGATTCTAGTATACTTCGATGTTAACTTCTTTGCGCTCAAATGTATAAGACCGTACATTTTTCCCTGATAAAAACTATGATACGTCCTTCCTCGGCACGTAAAGTATCTCCTCTATAATTTCATTAAAATCGATTCAAACGTCTAAGCAAAGGTTAACGGAAACTTTCACGTCTATAATACAATAATAAATAATTGAATAGAAGAGGCATAATATTTTAACCCACGTTTAACTTTAACTGTAATTGGCACAACTGAGCCTTATGATAAAAGTATCCATTTTCTTAGAATTCCTGTTAGTGATTTAAATTAAATCGTTGCAAACAGTAAATTTCGCTGTAGGTAAAAAGATTAGATATAACTAGGAGTAGGATATAACTTATATTAAGTATTAAAATTATGTAAGTTACTGTAAAAAGCTTTTTTTACAAGAGCCTATGCTGACCCACCGGCAAAGGCCTCCCCGAAAAAGCTCTAAAGCTTAGAATTTAAATAAAATGTTCTTACTCGTATTTGTTTTATGTTTAAAATATTTTTTTTTATTATAATAGACATATTATTGTCAATATAATATGAGTTTTAAAAGCCTTGCGGTCTTACTAAGCGGATTTACGTCCCAAGAACTGATATATGGGACATAATATGGAACAGTTACATGGGACAATATATGGAGTTATACGCCAGTAACGGGAAACCGTAAATACCAATAACCTAATAATATAACACCAGTATAACTTCACCAACTCTATTACAGTTGTGTTAAGTACATTTGCGTTTATTTGATTCGAAGACTGATGTTTGTATGATTTTGGTACGTGTAATAAGTTTGGGAGATTTTAGCGAGAAAATTTACTGAAGTAGCTTATGCTTCGTGCAGAAAGCACATAATAATATTAACTCCCTCGCTAGGGGTTAGTTTACATTGCAAGGCGCATCGATGCAATACCACTCAAGAAGAATACTATACATTGAATTGAAAGTCTTGCTGCTTGCGGTGTTGGTTGCTTCTTCTGTTGCCGGCTATGTGTCAAAATATTTGCGTTGTCGCAACGCAAATATTTTGAGACATAGCCATACGGGCGCTGCGTCATCGCAGTGCAGCGATATTACGAAGCAATCTTAACGTCAATACCCCCTCCCGCTTCGGCTCGGAGGCTGCTGTCCGTCATGACGTGTGTGTTGCGCCGACGCAGCGCGCCGTGTAAACACCTTGGTTATTTGTATGTAAAACAACGCAACGGCAGCGCTGCGTCGACGCAACGCCTCGTGTGGACTGGCTCTTATGCGTAAATCAAACAGTGCAATATTGCAAATGCATACAATGCAATATTACTACAAAATATGCATAAACAGCAATATTAAAAAAAAAATGTTTTATTTCTGAATAAATTTGAATCAAATATTTTCAGAATGTTGAACTTCATGTTGCCTACCACCGGTTCGGGAATTAACCCGGCGAGAAGAACCGGCGTAAGAAATTCGCACGGGCCACTTATTAGTAAAAAAGTGGAAAATTTGTCTTTTAAAAAAATAAAATTTGCAATGTAAATAACTTAATCTATACAATATGAATACACAATTGTAAGTCACATATAATAAATGTAGAAGCAGCCTTGCAAGCAGCCATCCTACTCCCAAGATGTGCCATCGTTTAGGAAATCGTTGACCGTATAGTAGGCTTTGGCACACAAACGTTCTTTAATTACTTTTTTAAATTTATTAATTGATATATTTTGAACGTTTTCCGGGATTTTATTGTAAAGGCGTACACATTGACCTTTAAAAGATTTACTTATTTTGCTAAGTCTGATCACTGGTATTTCCAGCTTGTGCCTATTTCTAGTGTTTCTACCGTGACTATCACTTTTAGTTTTAAATTTAGTTAAATTCTTTCTAACATACAATACATTATCCAAAATGTATTGAGAAGCAACAGTTAGAATACCAATTTCTTTAAACTTTTCTCTCAGAGATTCAAATGCTGACATTTTATATGTCGGCAGCGTTTCCCTATAAAAGGATACCATAAGACATTCTACTGTGAAAATAACTAAAATAAACTAGTCTTGCCGTGTCTTCATCAGAAATTTCCCTAATTTTTCTGACTGCATATGCTGCAGAACTGAGCTTACCTGCAAGATTAGCAATGTGAGGACCCCACTGTAATTTACTATCTAATGTAATGCCTAAGAATACTGTGGAGTCCACCAAATTCATTTTCTCATCATTTAATAGTAAATTGGTTTGAACTTGCCTAACATTGGGCAAAGTAAATTTTAAACTTTGGTTTTCTTAGAGTTTAAAAGTAAGTTATTAACATTAAACCAATGTACTATTTTTGGGAGAGCACTATTTACCTCGTTGTTTAGCAACAAAAACCCAAAAAATCCATAAAAAATGAGCGTGTTAGATGCATATTGAATGATTATGGCTTATACACTTTGGCACTAGAATTTAGAAAGTGTCCAACTACTGACCATTGGACAATAATGACGAGCGTCTACTGTCTGGTGCGGTTTAATCAAATGGCGAATACGCCAGCTATTCAAACGTAATTGCCAATTTAACGAAAGCCCACAAGCCGAGCAAAAAGTAAGATGCAGCCAATATCGGCCGGGGTGGCCAGCGGAAATTAATCTCCCATCATTTCGGGGAAACTTCGCGGGAGAGTTGATTTCGTTTGAGGCTGGTGTAGTGCATTACATTTATACAGGGTGTAACAAAACTAAGTAATACTTTAGAGTATGTATGTGTCTCTTATATAGAGTTCAAAAGTGCAGCGGTGAAAGAGCTTTTTTTGTGATTTTTATGGGCAAGCGCCGCGTCTTGACAAAAAAGTTACTCTTTCAGCGCACCTCTAAACCTAATCTAAATCAGTTTAGTAGTTTAAGCATGAAGAGGTAATCAGATAGACACTCTTTTGCGTTTAAAATATTTTGTAGTATGGACGGAAACTCGTTACGAATAAAAAAAATATCTTTAAAATAAGCCCCTCAAGCTACTAGCAGCTAGCTTCTTAAGAGCATTACTGTCCAACGGAAGCGAGAATCTGTTGTTTTTCATTTTGCGACTCTTAAAACAAATGGTTATTCCTAACAGTGTTTAAAAAACACTATGCTTAAGCTTGTGAAAATGCTGAGAACTATCCATATCTTTTCATTCATGAAACGACGTAATAATGTTAATATTTTTATGGGAAGATTAATGTATTTTCAGCTGGCAATATTGATTCATGATTTAAGCCCAAAATCGACTAGCAATCTCCATTCTTGCTATGTACAACCTGTTTTCAATATTCGTGTAGTTAGTTTTTAATTTGGCCTAATTCCTAAAAATTATGAAAGTCAGATAAGACTTAAGAGTTTGAGTTTGAAAACTTTGCATGAACAATTACGTTTGTATAAACTTTGAAGATTAATGTGGGCTTTAAAGATTTTATGTTAGGACAAGGTTAGGACTGTGATCGCTGCGAGTGCCTTAAGTCTTAGTTAGTATTTAGTAGATTCTATAAATATTATAATCAAAATGACAAGACTAGGCATAGAACTTCATACAAATTGTCAAATCTCAGTGTTTGTGCGCGAACTCCTCCAAAACGGTTCAACTGATTTTAATGAAATTTTGTATGCAAGTTATACTTATATCAGAGAAATTGATTCCTAGGTAGATGGGCGACCCGTAGGTCCCTCCCTAGGTCCCAAACCCAGTCGACCTAGGGGGACCCCTGGGTCGACTGGGTTTAACATAACGCGACCAAACTACGTATAGTTTGGTCCCGTTATGTCAAACCCATTCGATAGATCACAATAATGTCTATTGTGACAATAATTAACATTGAATTGACATGATCCGACCAAATGACGTTGATCTGTCAACTGCTTATGAAATCAATAATTTCGGTGGTACAATAATGGCCTGAAAATAGGTTTTGATTACTTTTTATATTGAAAAAGAAATAATTTATATGGCAAAACAACGTTTTCCGGGTCAGCTTATTCATGAAGTTCTGTGCCTCGATTCGCCGTTAGGAGTTAGGGCTTTAGCCTAAAGGTTTAACATAGAGTACCGTCGGCTTATATGTAATCCGTGTTATCGGGAACTCCATTATACATCATTTACGACTTAGCTGTGTGCTGGAAAAATATCATCATATTTTGTTTATATTCTTGGTGTGGAAAAACACAAAGTGTTTGAAGCCACAATATACATGATGATTGACATTTGACGCCCTCCGGTGCGCCAAAAGTCGTTCATAGCGCGGGATGCGGCACAATTTTCTGGGATAAAAAGTATCCTATGTCCTTTCCCGGGACTCAAAGTATCTCTATACAAAATTACAGCAAACCCGTTCAGAGGTTTGGGCGTGAAGAAGTAACAGACAGACACACTTTCGCATTTATGATATTGTGTGGATTAAAAAGCGCATGGAAACCAAAAGATATATTATGTGCTATGTTAAATTAAGTAGATGAAAATCATTTCTTTTTCTAGTAATTACATTGCTAGTAAATTATAGAAATAATCACAAAACGGCACTGTTCTGTAGCTGCTATGTAGTATCTGTATATTATGTAACTGTCGCAGCCGACTGGTTTAAATAGCCGTTCAATCAAACAGCTAGCCCTTTGACTGAACAACGCCATTCAATCACACGGCTATACGTCGTTTAGTCGACTTGTTGACTACAACGTTCAACACTACAGCTAGACGACGCTTAGCCAACTGGTTTTTTTTTTTTTTGTTTTGGCGGGGGGCTGCGCCCGAGCCCCCCTTTTATTTGCCGGCGGTCGCCGGCTGCTCCCGCAGCACGCTCGCTGCGCTCGCTCGGCTCCCTCTGTATTTGTGGTCTAAGTTCTAACCTAACCTAACCAACTTTTGGACTTTGTTTGTTTTTGTTTTGACGGGGGGCTGTGCCCGCCGCAGCCTTCCCCGAACCCCCCTTTCGGGGAAGGCTGCGTCCATCCATTTCATAATCCCGTAATTTCTCCTCGAATATTTGGTGAAATTTTAATTCACTCGAATGTGCCAATTTTTGTCTCTTTAATAACTTTTATTAACTACTTTCTTTCCGAAAAACAACCACAAACACCAACAAACACCTGCTAGTTGACGCCATATTGTAAATAAAACGCACCTAGCGCCGCAGCGGTGCGCGCTGAACTACTTCAATTAGACGGCGGCTTTTGAATCAGCTGTAGTGTTGAACGTTTTGAGCGACTAAAATATTCAATATAAAAGCTAGACGTGTGATTGAATGGAGTTGTCAAGTCAAAGGGCTAGCTGTTTTATTGAACGGCTATTTAAACCAGTCGGCTGCGACATAACTATAATAATATTATGTATCTTTTTTATGATTGCTACAATCTAACTTGTAATTTTTTTTTGTACAGCCGGCATTACATGCATCCTCTTCCAGTAGCAAATAACGGCTGATCAGCACGGGTAGCGCCGGTTTTAATTACATAAACCCTACCACGGGCTCAAAAATGCACTTTATTGTAATCCGACAAATTCAAAGATACAAAGATTATATTTGCAAACTAAATAATGCACAAAAATAAAAAAATACAAACTCAGTACAGGCGTTCACATTAAACATTTAAATAATTCGTGTAGGCTATAGCCCGACTCGTATTGGTAAACTATGAGCCCAGCGGGGCTAAAATGGTCGCTTTGAAGAATCATGAAATGAATCATAATATGATTAATTTTTCTAAAATCGCAAAATGCAACTCTGCTTGCAATTCATTTCTGTATTTTTGTACTGATTTGACATTTGTCAGTTTGACAGTTTTGACAATTCATTTGCTGAATTTTGAAATTGAGAAGCTAAATGTGGCTCTTGACTCGGTCGTGGGTTCGATTCCCGCGTTGGAAACATATTATTTCCAAGTTTGGTTAGGACAATGCAGGCTGATCACCCGATTGTCTGACAAGTAAGATGATCCATGCGTCGGATGGGCATGTAAAAAGTCGGTCCTGCGCCTGATCTCTCGCCAGTCGTGACGATCGTCCGTCCCACTGGGTTATGAGAGTAAAGGAATAGACACACACTTGGGCACTATAAAATTACTCCTGGTTTCAGTGAAGCCGGCCACCGTCACCGAAACCGGTGTGGGAGTTATTATTATCCAATTTCATAATAAGTATGTAAAGTACTTTTGTAAAGTACTGTGTTATGACTTTCACCCTGAAAACCCAGTAATCGATATAAAATTTTCCATATTTCGTCTTAAACTATAAGCTTCTGGAATAAATTCGAAAGTCAAAGTGATTATTACTTAACTTGTTTCTATTTCGACAAATAGTTTCCCGATCGAGTCTAATTCGAGTGCAATTAGTAGTGTCCGAGAAGCAACAAAACAGAAATCTGGATGACTGCCAGCGCCCAATTATTTATTCACCTAATTGCCTTTAATTATTGTTTTAGAGGAGACCGGGGAACGTATTATCCCGCTCCTGAAACACATTTTAAACATTCACAGTGTTATATCGAATATAAATTACTTTTAGTGTAATTCAATTGAAAACTGTCACGGAACTGAGCTTAGGCATCCATTACACGCTCATATAAGCGATGGACTGACGAATGGTATTAGACGGTCACTCAATTCCCTTCAGTTTTATGTCAGTCAAAGTCAAAATTTTCAAAGGGATACGTTTCTAATTTTTTTCCTATTTCGTCAGATGTGACAACACTCACTCAAAATTCGTGACTGATGGTTGCATGAAACAAAAATCAAAATATCCAGATTTTCGTCAATCAACTTCATGCAACCGTCGGTCACGCTCTAACACGGTAGGTTATCCAACTACATCCATTACTGTGGTAAAACTGACAGCAAAACCTACCGTGTCATGGATGCCTTAGACGTTTGTAAAAGGCCTAATTCCTCCCTTTTTTACACATATTTTGATGCCATTTAAGATTCCTTCCCTTCATGGTAAAGTTGTTTCTTAATAAGCTATAGACTCTGGAGATACCCACGTATTTAGTTATTTACTAACTATTTAGTGTGATCATCCCATTATCTGTCAAGAATATTTTGATCGCCTTTTTACGATCCATGTAAAAAGGCGGTCCTGCTTGCTCCTTGTTTTATTTATTTATTTACTTATAGTTTATTAATGCAGGTGACCCCAATTACATTACATTGTTCAGTTCGAAAGTCGTGTCGTGTCCCACGAAAGTAAAAGATTGGGATTTGGGAATGCCACATAATTTAAGCCCATCTGCTTTGCTTTCAATTAAACTGAATCGGTGTAGGAAGCATTATAAAAGACAAAAATTTTCTAAATTTAAAAAAGAAGTTTTCCAATCTGTTTACTGTTATAATCTAACTTGAAAAACCAAGTCTCATCTTGATACGCTGCTTCTAAGCTACTCGGGTAAGTTTTCTAAGAGATGATTACCAAAGGAAAAAAAGCGAAGTAAGAAAGATTTATAAAAGATAGACGCGGGCAAAAACTAGTATACAAAGTTAGATAATTTCCCGTAGATCTGTATTCAAATACTTTTCTTATTCAGTTATATATTTCTTTTAGACTCCATAATATAATCTTTCTTTGAAATTCTTACAGAAAGATAGCTCTAAAATTTAGGGCAAGGCCACACTACCACGAGATACGAAGTCGTATCGTCGGAATGGAACAACGCATGCTGAGTAGCTGATCTGCGTTATGGCAACGCAATATACAATACAGACGTTGAAATTGTAAAACACCGCATCTGACTACACAATGAGCATTGTCCAAAAAAAATCACATGTACTTTTTATATTTATTTTCGTTAAAATAGGGTATTTTAAGAATATAAATTAAATAATTTTGAAATTCATTGGTTAGTTTTTTCTCGATAAATTTTTAAAGTTACGCTCTGACGTCATCATCGGCGGCTAATTATTGACCTCTGTAATGTTTTAAATTTCCTTTCAATCTTATTTATAATGGCTGGTTCGTCAAATGCAAGTTCTCATTATGTGAAAATTGATACGAGAAGCTTACCAAAAGTTCGAAACATAATGTTGGTCGAATTTATTGCTAATTTAACGCCATTGAAGGTCAAACTAAGGTTAAACATATTTGTTCAAAAATATAAGTAACTAATGGGTATTTTTTTCTTTTATATACAGAAAAACGATCACTGACCTTATTCCTCGAAATGTTTTTGTAATGAGCAAAATTAAAAAAAAATGGACAATCCCCATTACCAATTTTTAAAAACTATAACACCTTGTAGGTGTTATAGTTTGTTTATAAGAAGTAAACAGCCACTATAAGAACTAATTCTACGAAATTGCACTGAAGAATATACTGACGGTAATTTAAAATACATTTCAGGCGGAATCATGCCGAACTTCCGCCGCGGAACTTCGGCATGGTGTGTTTAGACACTTTAGACACAAAGCAAAACAAACAGTCCGCAACGCAATGAAGCAATGTGGCTTCGATCTTAGACTACATTCTACTACCCATAACCCAACTAGCTAAAAGCCGAGTTTTGTGAGGGCTCGCGTCGTTTTTCTGCGTGGTAATATGATAAGGCACTGTGGTGTACGTCACGGTGATACGCCTGAGTGGTGTCCTTTTTGGCAGTAGATATGACAATGCACTACTTGTACCGTTCTTCATGATATTATTATGCTATTATAAATATTTGTAATTATTTTTCTTTTATTTTTCTCTATGTATTGTAATGTGTTTTGTCTTATGGTAGTGTAATGTGATGTCTTATGTTAAATAAACGTTATTATTATTATTATTATAAGCACAAATGAATAGGCGTGATAGTTTTTTGGTAAAGTGTACCACAAAATGTACAGGTTCTGGGATGAGGGATCGCTTCGCTCGCCCTGATAAAACTGTGAGTACTGACAGCCGTGTCGGCACCAAGTCTAGGTACCTAATCTGAGTCTGTGCCCGAGCTACAGACGTCGGAATTATTCACGAGCTGGTATTTCTCGAGGGACGTTTTACACGATCTCACTTTCATTCTGAAAAGCACTTTCGCCGCTGAATTTTGGGAATTACTGAGGAAATAAAGATATATTAAGATTTGCTTTAGTTGTTTCAATTGTTTGTTAATCCATATTTATTTTCAATCCGAAAGTATTTCTGTCTGTCTGTAACATCTTCACGGTCAAACCGCTGAACCGATTTGGCTGAAATTTGGCATGGAGATACTTTGAGTTCCGGGAAAGGACATAGGATACTTTTTATCCCGGAAAAACGTACGGTTCCCGTGTGATAAACGAATTTTGGCGCAACGGAGTTGCGGACGTTTTCTGGTTTATTATATTGTACTCAGTAAATTTTCAAACACGGGTATATTAACTTTATGCCACGGACATACACGTCAATTATTATAGACAGACAGATACTTATAAGTACTTATATACACTTCCACTACATTTCGTCTCGGGCTAAAATATATCCGTTCTTCTAATTCAAAAGGGGTAAAAACATATCCAGCCATACTTAAAAGGGTTACGGGTTCCATATCCTTTAAATATTTCTACATGTTTCGACTATTGTATACCACGTGTCGGTAACTGTTGGGATGTGGGAGTGGGGAGCGGGGGCTGGGGGGCTGGTGTGGGGGTGGTATTATACATTCCACTTTACGCGCCGAGTGTGGCTGGCATAACACTGAACTTTATTGTAAAGTTTCTATCTAGGAGCCAGAGAAGGGATGAATAGATATGGCAACCAGGTGAACTAAAATACCTAACCGGCTAACCGAAATGGCTAAATTCAATCTTGAAATGTCCTTGGAATATCAGGGAAGGCTTATATTAGGAGGGATTAAGGGATACGAAGTTCACCGGGCCATCTAGTAACATAGTCATCAAATCAAACTAATAATATTATACTTAGCCCCAATTTCACCAACGACTGTTAAAGTTAACGCTCGAATTAGTATCACGTTACCTCTTTCGTTTTTCTTATGAATGAAAGAGAAGACTTGACATTTTAACAAGCTGTTAGCACTAACAGACGTTGGTGAAATTGGGGCTTATACTTCAAGGCGAAATTTTCTGAGGTGTGTATATTTGTTACATCTTCAGGCTTAAACGACTGAAGCATTTTTTATATAATTTTGCATGGAGATTGGAGTTAGCTGACATCTTGGATTAACACAAAGGCTCCTTTTTACTGTGGGAAAATATCACAATTTATTTCCTCAATAAATCGCGGGTAACACCGCCGGGCACACCTAGACCATAAAGTTAATATACCTAGCGGAATAGAGAAACAAAGGCCTGAGCAAGCGAGATGTCACTATCAGTAACGCTGCGTGGTAAAAAGAGACGTGTGATAACTATAATATATATAACACAGCAGAACTCTTTTTTTGACGCCCAGTCGGCACTTATCGGCACGTTGACAATTTAATCTCATACAAAAATGCTTGTGTAAGTGTATACGTACACATAATATTTTTACACAGACGTAAATCAATTTCGGTTTCGTTTGACAGCTCGAGATTGTTGCTCTATTCCGCTAGGTATATTAACTTTATGAACTACACATAAGACAAACAAGCTAGAAATACAAACTGTAGACCATTTTCATTTTGAACCGCCCAAATCAATACACTCGTGATTTTTCAGATCACTTTAAGGCTAGGATATTCCAAATTCACGTTTCTAGAATGAGTAATTTTTAAAGAAAGCGTCATTAAAAAAAACTGAAAAATATATACATGTATAGATACATCTTTTAACTAGTGACTTTTACGGTTAGAAACACAATACAGATAATTTTACTCGATAAAAAAAAATTCCGAAACAACCTCGATTTTAAAAACATTTTCAGTTTTATAGGACTTACAGGGACTCAATCAAAAAATAATTTGGATAGTTCGATTACTATTAAAATTTTACAGGGAAATGTACGGATACATGTTTAGTTATACTATTTTTTATCTAAGTAAAAAGGTTTTTTCTCCTATTTCGCCCTATCATGGACGCGGCGATCGTCGTAACCGCCACTGTACAAGGCGCGCTGATATGAATGTTATTTTAATGTCTTTTACGTCGATATTCGCACTGACAGACATCGGCCTGCTAATTTAGGAATAACCTCCCCTTAAATAGCAAAACATTGCGTTTTGTTCACATTGTGATAAACATGTCGCTCTAAAAATTGTCTTTCAAGTATTTTGATTTAAGCTCGCTCGGCTGTGTGCTCTTATTAATCTTATTAAATAAAAACTAATTATTGTTTTGCGTTGATAGAGTTTTTTTTTATTGAGATGAGGTCAGGGTTTAGAGTTAGACAATCATTTATTATTATTAGATATTTAAAATTCAATGGTACCTCTCCCAATCTATAAACGTTTTATGGGCTTTCGAGCTTATCTAATTAGAGCAAAACACGAGACATAAAACAAATCACGCCCTTGCGACCAAAATACATGAACGACAGTTTTAAAACCAAGGAAAAGCAATGTTCACAAATGATCTGTACAAATATCGCACGTCTGTGCCTTTGCTACATCTATAACCGCCTTAGCCCGTTGACTGGAGTTGGTGGCACAGTTAAATTGACAGCTCCGTTAACTATCGCGTCGTGTTCCTGTCAAATGTGTGACAGTTAGCTCACATATAGCTAACATTATCACTAATAGCTATTATGCTCTCAATGGAGTATAGAGTTAGATTTTTAAATAATAATAATATAATATCTAAGGACACTTCACACCACGTCAGTCTGGCCCCGTGCTAAGTACCTGAAGGACTTGTGGCGGTACCCACAATAGGTGTGTTACAGGTACCAGACAACGGAAAAAATATATTTAATACTTTTATACTATGTATAATGTATATAATATTTAAGATTTTTATTATATCATACACATATTTAAACACATCCAGACCCGGGAACATTGAAAACTTTTTGTTCCGTCGGGCGGCGGGATTCGATTTCATACGGTATGAATCACTTCACCGATGGCTTCAATTATAACTGATGATGACTATAGCTAAATCTGATGTGGTTATGATTAAAACACCAACATCCTACACAGAAGATTTAGTGGTAAGAATGCCCGTAGCCAGAGCCCGTTTTTAACGCGAACCTCCTTAAGAATTTAATATAATTCAGTTGATCCTAAATCCTAATGCAGCGAACGCGCTCGCTGGCGCGCGCCCAAACGTGCTGCGGAGATATGAGCTTATTAACTTATTCATATTATATAAGCTAGAAACAGCTATGTGTGAGCTAAACTTAAACTGAGCATATCGCTTTGTTGATTTAGCTCGAGAGTTGAGTTGTTGAGTGAAAACGCTGCAATTTTTTTAACCCCCGACAAAAAAGGGGTGCAATCACTGACCTCTATAATACACTGGACAGGCGATCGCTATCAATAAAATGTTCCTATTTGAAAGTCGCCATATTGGCGCTGATTGCTATGTGAAAGCAGTACTGAGTGTACTTGGAACTACTATTTTGCAAATGGCGGTTGTCATTTTTTATATAAATTAGTTCACAGTACGCTCACCGCGGCATAAGAAATAGCTGTCATTTTGTACGGCATTGTATTATAGAGGTCAGTGGGTGCAACGGTTTGACATGTATATCATACGCAGAGTAGACAGAATGATAGAGTATACCGACTTAGAACTGATGTTGAAATTTTTAAATTTGACGTATTATGACGAAAATCGTCGCTAGGGTTGTTAACTTGTTACCTACGAATTTAAAACTATGACATATTCTATGGACGTGTTCCTTTTTGGTCGTATTGTTGTTTGTGTTTTGGCACATGCGATTAAAATTGTCAGAATCCAATTTTGAAATCTTTATTTTAAATATTTAAAAATAAATTATATCAGCCAGCGCGAGGCACATTCCGTTCATAATCCTAGTGAAACCCGACGAATTTGACAGATATTGAAACCTGTCCGTCTCTTTGCAGTCGAACTACTGGTCGTTATGTCTATTGTGTCATACGTAGCATCATAATTATTCATAGCATTCAAACAGATTGACGATTTTTTTTTATTATTTTCATTTATTCGGGTCTCCAAACAGTCTTTTAAAGTCTTTTATATATTTTTTGTTTACAAGCTTAAAATGATCGATATTAGTGTTCTCAGCAATAGTTCTTTTTCAATATGACACTTTAAATATTAGTTTTGTATCAGTTTTTTTTACTTAATAATATTCTAACTAGTCCCGCAAAACTGTAGACCTGTAAATTCTTGTGTAGTTAAAAAAGTTCAATCTTTATCTCTATCTTCAGCATTTGTTCTTGTTTCACCCTATTATACTAAGGGCATGTTTCACCACTTCCTGATAAGGTGCCGGATAGGCTTATTTGACAGATTCTCCATACTCTATCAAGTTAAGTGGCGGATAGCCTGCTCCTGAACATAAAAGAGTACTTTTATGTTCAGGAGCTACTCAAATATTTGATCCTCCATCAAAATACCACTCAAGCTATAGATTACAGAGCTATTTCATTCCAAGACACGGCACGAGTAGTATAAGGGCGTAGACATGAATAATGTATTGCGCGCAATCGATAGCACTCTCAAATAGGACATTAGTTTAGGTAGTACCGTAATCTAGAGCCTTTTAAACCTAAGTGCTTACTCTCTACATGCCCTCTCTTCATGTCACGTTGGCACATGGTTAATGTTCATAAACTTCAACTGTCTCACTCTATTTCCATACAAAATATCGCCATCTCTTTCGCTCATATCAAAAACCAAGAAAACCGTGCCCTACGAGATTTGGTGACGTCATCCACGGCCAACTCGATTCATATAATATTCTAGAAGGAAAGGAAAGAACGTCAGGAACTGTACCGGACGGATCGCCATTAAGAAATGAGTGAAGCACCCTTAATAAGCCCAGGCGATCATATGTACACATCTTGCACAAACACTCGCACTGTAATAAGCCGATCGTACCGCCATTACGCAATTAGACTGCATCGCGGTGACACATCTTTGTCATTCATAAATAAAAATAAATATGCCATCTTGTGTTGTAAAATGGTGCAAGAACAATACAACCTTACCCAAAATCATCAAGGAATAATATTTCATAGGTAAGATAACATATTTTTAAAGTATTTTGATAAAATAATGTAAATATTAATTCAACTTCAACAGGTCAGTAATGTCCATAACAAAGTGGGGAAATTTTCCCCAAACCGGGGAAAATTTTAAATTATTTTTAAATAAAAAATAATTAATTTTATTGTCTTTTATTAGTGTCATGTAAGTATTTAGCATACTATTGACCAGTAACTAGGCAGGAATACAATAATAGGGGTGTAGACAGTAAACGAAATCTAATACAAATTATTGTTTTTTTGAGTTTGTATTATAGAATTACCGAAAATGGACATATTTTACTTAATAACTTTATAATATTTTTTATATTTAATAAGTGATTTTTTTAATTGAAATAAGAGTGTATTTATTTTTTATACATATTTTAGGTGTAACAAAATACTTATGTACTATCAGAGAAGTTGATTCCTATGCAAATCGGGGACATAAGTAGTTTGGTTGCGTTACGTCAAACCCAGCCGACAGATCACAATTAACATTGAATTGGCATAAGTATTCGACCAAATAACGTTGGTCTGTCAATTGCATAGGAATCAACTTCCTTGATGGTACATCTGTAAAATAAATATATTTCCTAAAAATAGTCTACACCCCTACTAATTCCTTAATTTACAAAAGTGGATATAATTGTTGTTTGACGACCTCTGTGGCTCAGTGGGTGGGCTGTCGGTGGCTCAAGCCGGGAGTTCGAATCCTGCCGACGGAACAAAAAGTTTTCAAAGTTCCTGGGTCATGGGTGTGTATTAAATATGTGTACCTATCATATAATAAAAATCTTAAATATAATATGTATAGTATAACAGTATTAAATATATTTCCGTTGTCTGGTACCCGTAACACAAGTCCTTCAGGTACTTAGCTCGGGGTCAGACTGACTTGGTGTGAAGCGTCCATAGATAAAATTGTTGTCTTAGATTTCCTTCAGTAGTAGGGGAGGGAAGGTGCTATTGGTGAAGCCAATATGTATCTTATATCTTTTCGTATACAGGTTTCTTATATAGGTTTCGGGGACGATAAATCTGTCTAGCTAGGAATTATTTTTAGAAAATGTCATTTTATTCGTGTTTTATCGAATACCGAGCAAAGCTCGGTCAAATAGCTAGTAATAATTTTATTATTGTAAATGTTTGTACATAATCATTATTACTAATAATGTTATGAAAATAATATACTTCTCTGTACGTAATATGTGTTTTTTTTTCTATCTATAGTGTCATAAAAATAATATTTTCATTATGACATCTTTAACAACCGCTTACATTTCTGAAGCGAAAAAACATAAAAATATGTTTAAGTATAAAAAATAACATTTAACTTGTCTGAGTTTACGAAAAAAAGTAGGGAAATTTTACAAATTTATGATTTATATGGCAACCCTCATATCACGCACACGTCCTACACGGGCGGCCATAACTAGGCTTCACTCGTGATTAGAGAAGGTTACGTCCGTACTTTTTTTACGTCCGTGCTGTACAGGTACACAAAATTCATCATCTAAAAACTGACAAGACATCACGTTTTTATGGTTACGTACCCAAATGGTAAAAACGGGACCCTATTACTAAGACTTCGTTATCTGTCCGTCTGTCCGTCTGTATGTCTCCAGGCTGTAACTCAAGAACGGTAATAAGCTAGAGAGTTGAAATTTTCACAGGTTGTGTATATATTCTGTTGCCGCGATAACAACTGTAATGTACTGGATTATTTACTTATCTCCCATAACTACACAGGCTCGGCAACACACGATACTGGCAGGTCTCCGGCACACATCCGCCCTCGGCCATGGCTCTCGA
The DNA here is from genome assembly GCF_905147365.1 of Aricia agestis. Lineage (NCBI taxonomy): Eukaryota > Metazoa > Arthropoda > Insecta > Lepidoptera > Lycaenidae > Aricia > Aricia agestis. Next base: position 2,310,441 of record NC_056406.1, on the reverse strand, counting down.
TGTAGTGATGTGTGCCTCCTCCACATACCATGAGCACGAGACCGTGTTATACCTACTTATTATGATAGTTATATACTAAGTGCATACACTACAACAACAAATACTAAAACAAAATAAGATTTATATTAAGGGGGGCTCCCATACAACGTGAATTTCTTGGCCTTTTTTGCTCTATATCAATAATAGCAACAGGTAGGTACATACTTGAATTTTTCACAAAATCCTTAGTTTCATGTATGTACTTTAATATTTAATAATAATATTAATATTAAATAAAAAATAGGGAGGGCTCTGCGGGGCTCCCATACAAAAAACAGAAATTTTGCTCTATAATGGTACGGAACCCTTCGTGCGCGAGTCCGACTCGCACTTGGCAATAAAGGTAATATTGCTGTAATCTAAAGCATTTTCATCCGAAGAGAACCCTTAACAGTTGCAATGATTCTGGATCTCTGGGATTCTGGGTATATGATATGAATACTATTTATATGTTTGAAATGGACTTTATCGAGCAGGGAAACGAAGCTGCATTAAAGTGATACAGATCGTAACATTTACAAAAGCACCCGCATTCCGCCCTACTTCAGGTAGAAAACGAGAATAATGAATTCGGAGCGATCTGGGGCGATATTTCATTTCGCAGCGTGTGCGTCCATTTTTCAACTGGAAACTGCATTTTAGTCTTAACCTCTAGGATTTGTGCAAAAGTGCATGCGTTGGAATCGTTTATCAAGCTGAGATAAACTTAAAAGGTGGGAGACGGTTTTGTCAAGGGTTTTTACTTTTTAATGTATTTATTTACTTTGTCGTTACAAAAAGAGACCTTATAGACACATCTATAAGGGCTTCGCGCGCGGATCTGATCCGCATGCAGGTTATCCGCATCCTATCCATTACTAATATTATCAATGGAAAAGTGTGTCTGTCTGTCACCTCTTCACGCCCAAATCGCCCAAATCGGTATGGAGATACTCTGAAAAGTATTTCCATACCATACATGATACCATGTCCTGGTTTTCTTGCGCCTCTGTAGGAGGGTTGTTATGACGCCATCCATCTCCTTCATCTGTAACAAAACGCTTGGTTAATATTTAAAGTGGTAACCCAAACACCCCAATAATAGGCGTATTTGTCAAACGGTACATCCACGTGCGAAACACGGATGTGAAAGGAGAATCTTGACAAAACACTATATTATGTAGAATAATCTACATTCTACATGGTGTAACAAAACTAAGTGACACTATTTTAGATTGTGTATGGGTCCCCTATATAGAGTTTGCTGTAAAAGTGGCAGCGCTGAAAGAGTTAGGTATATTTTTACTTTTGTATGGGCAAATTCATGACTGTATCTAAGAGCGCTTGCCCATACAAATCAACAAAAAAGGGAACTCTATAAGACACATGCAAACCCTAAAGTATTATTATTTATTACTTTGTTTTTTACCCTGTATTGTTGATACCTTTATACCCTATCGGTAGTTAAATCGACAGGGTGTTATCATTTATGTCGCTCGGACTTAGTCGGGTCGAGGTAGGTCGCCCAATGGCCTCTCAATGGCGTCATTGTGGTGCCAAATGTCAACCAGCGGTCGTTAAGGGACTAGGTAACTGCCAACACCTCAGCACAGGTACGTTCTACGTAACCCATCTATATATTAATACGTGAGCCAAAAACTTTGTACTTATCCCTTTTGACGAAAAATGGGGAAACGTAGGTGAATGAAATTTTGCACAGTTATAGTTTATATTGTGAGGAGAAGGTGTGCATCGAGCTAATATTCTTTTTAAATTATGCTTTTATCATACATTTTTTTAACAAATAAAACGTTACGCACACTACAACACACACACTAGGAAAAATGACAGATTTTTGAGTGACAAGCCCATACATACGAATTATACTCTTTTATTTATGGTTGAAGTCTATTGACAACAAGGTGACAAATTGAAAATGGATTATAGTTTTTTTTATTGCATCTTACATACTATTAGACAATGCTTACACAGCCAGTTTGAGATCAAGTCAATATTTTTTTACAAAATATAGGTAGTAGTCCTAATGTCGTTGAAACTAAGGTCGAATTTCGACCATTGGGCGATCTCTAGTAACAATAAAAGTCCATACAATATAATTTACATAAATGTAAATATTATGTAAGAAACAATATTAACATTAAATACGGTTATTACAATTTTTTTTTTTATGAAATAAGGGGGCAAACGAGCAAACGGGTCACCTGATGGAAAGCAACTTCCGTCGCCCATGGACACTCGCAGCATCAGAAGAGCTGCAGGTGCGTTGCCGGCCTTTGAAGAGGGAATAGGGTAATAGGGGGGGGTAGGGATGGGAAGGGAAGGGAATAGGGGAGGGTAGGGAAGGGAATAGGGTAGGGGATTGGGCCTCCGGTAAACTCACTCACTCGGCGAAACACAGCGCAAGCGCTGTTTCACGCCGGTTTTCTGTGAGAACGTGGTATTTCTCCGGTCGAGCCGGCCCATTCGTGCCGAAGCATGGCTCTCCCACGTTAAATACGGTTATTACAAAATCTACAAACTATTGTGAGTATTTAAAACAAACAAATTGATAAACTGATTATTGAGTTCACTGTGAGATATATTTTTTGTGCTTTGAGCGCCCCAGCGTCATGAATTTTTCCATACAAATGTGAAAAAAGTTACTCTGTCGGCGCTGCTACTTTCACAGTAAACTCTATACATACACACCCTAAAGTATTATCACTTAATTTTGTTACACCTTGTATAATCGAAATTAGTACAGCTATAATATTTATCGTCAAGTATCCTATACAGTTATATCTATAGACTATATATAGACTTATAGACATAGGTGTACTATGCAAGGCTTTGCCGCATCTACATTACCTGTACAATGTCGCCCAAGTGTTCCGGTACATTGGGCGGCGTCAATCCGCCCATCCGCCCGCCCTCGTTCGTCACCGGCTTTTAGCATATTACACTATTTGTTACACAGCTCTTTGTGATTGGGACATGAGAAGTCGGTTCAGTGAACATCACAAATTGCTAAATTGTAACTATTAATCTTATGCGTCTGTTTGTTGCCTCTTCACGCCCAAACCATTGAACCGATTTTGCTGAAATTCGGTATGGAGTTTGGGGATAATTTAGGAAAGGGCATAGGATAGTTTTCGTCCCGGAAAATCCCGGTTTCCACGAGATTAACGAATATTGGCGCAGCGGAGTTGTAGGCGTCATCTTGCAATTTGTAATATGCCTTGCAAATTGCAATACAAAGACCACATGCGACTCAACATGCGACAGACAAAGAATCTTTCCTTAAAAACGATGACCAAATTCGTTATCAAAATGTATGAGATTTGACATTATTCTTTGCAAGTGAAATGTCATTTAGTGATGACTTATGTCAAACCGAATACATTTTGGTAACGAATTTGGTCATCGTTTTTATTAACGAAAGATTCTTTGTTTAATGCTAAGTACTCACATGCGGTTTTTCAAATCGAGTAATTGTTATTGTGTGGACCGCAAAACTCACAGCTCGAAGGCTCGCATCGAGCCGGCTCGATGGAATTAAATATATCGATTTAGAATAAAACTATCGAGCAATGCTGAATGTGTGCACGAAATCCCGAGCCGCGGGTTTTGCTCGACGTTATTGCTCCATCGAGCAGAACCGTATTTTTTTATGAAATAAGGGGACAAACGAGCAAACGGGTCACCTGATGGAAAGCAACTTCCGTCGCCCATGGACACTCGCAGCATCAGAAGAGCTGCAGGTGCGTTGCCGTCCATTTAAGAGGGAATAGGGTAATAGGGGAGGGTAGGGATGGGAAGGAAAGGGAATAGGGGAGCTTAGGGAAGGGAATAGGGTAGGAGATTGGGCCTCCGGTAAACTCACTCACTCGGCGAAACACAGCGCAAGCGCTGTTTCACGCCGGTTTTCTGTGCGAACGTGGTATTTCTCCGGTCGAGCCGGCCCATTCGTGCCGAAGCATGGCTCTCCCACGTAAAAATGTGTACTTAGCATAAGGGGCAGTAGGCCACATTGTAAGATGGATTTTCACGGGGTGCGGGACTAGTTGTATGATAACTCGAGCTCTTCTGCGACATCGACACTACTAGTGAAAACTCCAATACCGATTGGCGATGGCTCAAAGACCAAAGACGACCTCTGTGGCTCAGTGGTTGAGCTGACCACGAGTCCGGGGGTCACGGGTTCAAATCCCGCCGACGCGGACGGAACTAAAAGTTTTCTTTGTTCCTGTCCGGATCATGGAACCTACCACGGTACCAACTACCACGGTACCGGTACCTGTGAGTACCTGATGGTGTGAAACGTCCAATAGATATTATAGATATATACTATGAAGAATAGAAACGGAATACCGTAAGCCAGGGCTTCCTAAACTGTGCGTCCCCCGGGGCGTCGCGACACTATCCCAGGGGCGTCGCATGTCAACACAACCAAATATATATCATTCTGAATACATCCCCGGTTTCAGCTAGAAGCTATGCTCAGAAAAGCAAGCGCATCCTTCACATTAGCCAGCTTTGCTGTCAATAGCTTTCATAAAAATATCTTTTTAAATTTTTATGCTTATGTTTTTTGATTTGGTCATTATTTTTCCTTATTTCCTAATAAAAATATAAGTGTCCGAATAGTGTTTTTATGATAACCTATGGAGGCTGGTTCTGAAATTGAAAAGTATTTTTGGGGGTTGGGATGAGGGGCGTCGTAAAGAAATGGCAAAGTGCCAAGGGCGTCACAGTACAAATAAGTTTGGGAAGCACTGCCGTAAGCTATTTCTTACACAAAATATAAAAGGTAGAAACCCATTGGTACACATAATATCAAAGATAAAAGCCCAAAGGTAAATATTGGCTTGAGAAACGTAGATTTGTCTCTTTTCGTAGTTTTCTCTAATATAAGTTGTACCAGTTTTTTGGAGTGCATTAAGCTATAATATTGCTAATGATTTTAGAATATGACTATGATCTTATTTTAACGGCGATTTGGTATCCATACTAATATTGTAAATGTGAAAGTGTGTCTGTCTGTCTGAGGTTGTGACACGCTCAACCTCAGACAGACAGACACACTTTCAAATCGCTGAACCGATTTTGCTGTTTGGTATGGAGATAATTTTTTTTTTTATAATAATCATTTTTTTTTCTCATCAATTTATTTCTTTGATGTGATAAACTAGTTTTGGCGCAACGGACTAACGGGCATTAGCTGCGGCAATGGTCACATTTAGCAATTCCTCTCAATCAATTCAGCAAATGAATTGTCAAAACTGTCAAACTTACAAATGTCAAATCAGTAGAAAAATACAGAAATTAATTATTGCAAGCAGAGTTGCATTTTGCGATTTTAGAAATATGATTCATATTATGATTCATATCATGATTCTTCAAAGCGACCATTTTAGCGCCGCTGTAGTTACTTACGAATTTTTGATTAGATCGCGTCATGTGACATGTCCCGAGTCATCTCTAGTTTTCTTTTCATTAACAATAATTAATATTGAACTACGATATATTCTACCTACATGTTATTCTGTTTTGTGGGTGACGTGTTATAAATTATTACTATGTGCAAAAAATGCTCCAATCCCTAAAAAATGGGCGCATTCCCTTTTATAAAGAAGCAGAAAACGTGCGATTGATGCGAGTGCTCTGGTGTTGCTGGTGTCCATATTATGTGATCTACCAACTACCATCAGGTTATTATTATTTTTTTTATGAAATAAGGGGGCAAACGAACAAACGGGTCACCTGATGGAAAGCAACTTCCGTCGCCCATGGATACTCGCAGCAGAAGAGCTGCAAGTGCGTTGCCGGCCTTTTAAGAGGGAATAGGGTAATAGGGGAGGGTAGGGAAGGGAAGGGAATAGTTGAGGGTAGGGAAGGGAATAGGGTAGGGGTTAGGGTATTGGGCCTCCGGTAAACTCACTCACTCGGCGAAACACAGCGCAAGCGCTGTTTCACGCCGGTTTTCTGTGAGAACGTGGTATTTATCCGGTCGAGCCGGCCCATTCGTGCCGAAAATCTGTGTACTTATTTTATTGTAAACCGCAATAATTTGTTGTTACTACTCTGCAGCGGCGCCGCAATGCGGGGCGCAACAGAGACTTGTGCTCTTCACAGACAAAGAAGATACACCATCATCATCAGACTTTACTAAGGGCACAGAATATATAGTAGCAACCAACTAAGGGTGGGTTGCACCAACTTACTTTAACTATAACTTTAACTTTAATTAAAATGCAAAATGTTAAATCTTTGGTTAAAGTCAAAAATGGACGCCATATTTACCCATAACCATAGAGCTCGACAAGGCTTTAAATGCACGTGGCGAAAAAAGAAACTAACGCTGTCATCATACAAAAACGCAATTTTTGACAGTTCTACCTTTACTAGCAGCGCCCCCCGCCCACGTTCATTTCAAGACGCAAATAACGTCTTAGAATAAAGAATAAACTGTCAAATTCTGTGGTCAAAGTTAAGGTTAAAGTTAAATTAGCCTTAACTGTATATGTCACTATTACTTTAACTTTAACCACGCATCTGGTGCAACCCACCCTAAGCTAATTATACAGTATTTATTAAAAAAAGGTGATAATACTTTTAAAGGTGAGTATGTGCTCCCTGTATAGAGTTCGCTGTAAAAGTAGCAGCGCTGAAAGAGCAATTTTTTTTTGTAATTTGTACGGGCTAGCGCCCAAGCGTCAGGAATTTACCCATACAAAATTTTAAAAAAAAGTTGCTATTTCAGCGCTGCTACTTTCACAGCCTACTCAATGCCGGGGACTCTACACACCGTAAAGTATTATCACTTAGTTTAGATAATATTATCGCTTAGGGTGGGTTGCACCAACTAACTTTAACTATAACTTTAGCTTTAACCATAACAAAATGTCAAATGAACTGTCAAATCCCTAGTAAAGGACGCTATATTTGGCGTTAACCTTAACCTTAAATAACTACGCCTCTGGTGCAACCCACCCTAAGTATTGTAGTAGAGAGACGCCTATTATAGCTGACAGCTGTGGATAATGCGGTTCTGCTGTTGAAATAAAACATCAATTACAGCTTCGAATCAGTTCCTGATTTTAAAAAGCCGGAAAATAATCCACACTAACATTATAAATGCGAAAGTGTGTTTGTCTGTTACTTTATCACGCCCAAACCATTGAACCGATTTTGCTGAACTTTGCACCAGTAGGTTACACGAAATTCCATAAAGCTTTCAACATCTGGCTAAAATAATTATTAGCACGTAGTCGTGACGATATTCAAATTCACCGGATAATCCCGTTATCAGCAGTGATAACAGAACCTTTTGAACATTTTCAGACGTCCGGATTCCGGAATTATTTTTATTAATTTGTAATGAACGATCATTATTATTTTTAAACTTATAGCACCTGTGAATTCAAGTGATATTTTAATCCAATGGAGATTCGTGCTTTGTTTGATTCAACCAAGAGGACAAATACACCAAACAAACTACAATTATTTGTAAAACAAACTTTTAAAACGTTTGCTATCGTTATTTTTTTATAATTTGGTAAAACTGTTGAGACGTTACATTAACTTACAGATGGCAGAAATTAATAAATATAGTAAAAATTGATCTCGGATCTAATAAAGTCCATATTGCAGTCGTCCTTTTAATTTTGCCATTTTGACAGACGACAACCACATTTATTAGCTACTGCTAAGTAGGGTGTGTAGGTAATTCATCGTTTATAATCAGGCAGAATAAAACGACTAGAATTGGCGTAGTCAGTAGTCGAGTTTTGTGAAGCAGGCTAGTCCCGCCTCCCGCCGAATTCGCGTTAATTAAAATCCAATCGGCCGAGACGGAGTCCGTCTGTTAGCGACAGACTAATACAGTTAACGACATGTGGCCTGATCCTAACAGTCATTGGCGCCATCCTACAAAATTTGAATTTTTGTTCCGTTTGGATAATACACATGGTATACACAATACAGTATACACTATACAGATTACAATTTACAGACGCTATACGTAATGCATGTGTGTTTGCATGTCTGTCTGTAACCTCCTTATACCCAAACCACTGAACCGAATTTGCTAAAATTTGGAATGGAGATATAATATTTATTGTCCTTGTTTGTCAAGCAACTTATTAAGAGCCCATATGATCCTAACTTGACTACATACATTAACCTAGATCTCAAAATCTGTAAGGTCTAGAAAACTGATTTTTTGACACAAGTAACTTCAGTTCATAAAGATTAAATGCTCAAGACGAAAACACGATTACTCAAAAAATGCTCGATAGTTTCTTTTTTACAAAAAACCTTGTTTTAGACACATTTTTGCTTGGATCTTCGAAGTTTGCTGTCTTTTCTTTAATATTTTTTAATATCTAAAAAGGTATTGATAAAACCTAAATTTGCTCAAAACACTTTTTTCATAATCATTATAGTTCGTCTTTTATTCAAGTGAAACTAACTCGGCGATGATTCCGCGCCGTCCTTTTTCACCTGGCATATGAAAGGCGGGCGTGAGTGTGAAGAGAGAAGGATGATGTTTGATTTTTAGAGTCAGGGGAGCTCTTAAAGAACAAAACAATGACAAAACATTGTATAACTTCAACGTCTGTCTATGGAGTGTTGTTCTTTTTAATAATGTGGCAACTGGCAAGTGTTTTTTTTTTTTTTTTTTATGAAATAAGGGGGCAAACGGGCAAACGGGTCACCTGATGGAAAGCAACTTCCGTCGCCCATGGACACTCGCAGCATCAGAAGAGCTGCAGGTGCGTTACCAACCTTTTAAGAGGGAATAGGGTAATAGGGGAGGGTAGGGAAGGGAATTATAGGGGAGGGGAGGGAAGGAAATAGGGTAGGGGATTGGGCCTCCGGTAAACTCACTCACTCGGCGAAACACAGCGCAAGCGCTGTTTCACAACGGTTTTCTGTGAGAACGTGGTATTTCTCCGGTCGAGCCGGCCCATTCGTGCCGAAGCATGGCTCTCCCACGTATAAAAAAACTTGGATGACTCAGCCAAAACTATTCCAGAAGTGTGAATTTTAAAATTAATTTTAAAAAACCGGAAGTAAAAAAATTGTGCGAATTTAACCTCGTTTAATTCCAATACTGTATAAGATTTCTTCTATTCCGGATAAATGTACGGTTCCCGCGCGAGAAAACTCGTAAAGCAACTAGCATTTGAAAGAAAATGTTTTTAAAAGTCCCTTGGAAATCGTCTACATTTACATGACAAAGGTCCCGCGACCTCAATCCCTAGTCTTAGGACATCGGTGTCCTGACACTGACGCGGCATCAATATTTATGTGTGTGGATGAGAAGGGGTGACAATTGACACAGATTCGATAACCTGTGATGATATGTTTGGGGTCGATACAGCAAGACGAAAAATATCTTATAGCTACAAATTTTAAACTTACAGACGTAAACTGTTAAAGTTATATAATTATATTTATGTTACTAGTCGAGGTTAGAGCGCTCACAGACGAACGGCACTTGTCGACGGCAGTCGCTTAAGTTTTTTCATTGATTTTTTTTTACACTCTCAATAGTCTCGTGTATTAATCAGGGATTGTTCTGTAGCCACTTTATCTGAAAAATCGCCTTCCCCTTTCCCCGCTTACACTTCGTGAAAAAATTCGTCTGTAAGCGCTCTTACCAGGAAAATTGTTTATACCGAATTTTACACAATAAAAATTAATTATTATTTTTAACAAAAAATTAAAACCGACTTTCAAGGTAAAAACAATAATAACATCCTTATAATATGAACTAAAAAGTCTTAAATAATTTTTCCTATCTAATAGTGCCTTTTTCTGTATTCGGCTAGAACTCAACTATTTCTGTACTCAATCTTCATCATTTTGAAGTCGGTACCAGATATAGCTGAATCTTCAGTCTGCCAGAATATTTGAAACTTTTGTAACTGGCACCGACTTCAAAATTATGAAGATTGAGTACAGAAATAGTAGAGTTTTAGCCGAAAAAAAAGGCACTATTAGATAGGAAAAATTATTTAATACTTTTTAGTTCATATTATAAGGATGTTATTATTGTTTTTACCTTGGAAATCGGTTTTAATTTTTTGTTAAAAATAATAATTTCACTCTTTTTAGTTACCTAGTAAACTATCGCGTACTATACATAGAATAATTAATACACCTGTATATTATTCTACGTATCTTATTACAAGCTCACCAGTGAGTGAGACACAATAGAATAACAATAGATTTCCAAGAATCCACGATCGAAGGATTAATAGGAGTATAATCAGTAAAACCGTTTCGGAGGAGTAAGGTAACTAACATTGTGACACGAGAATTTTAAATAATTTATGAAGATAAGAAGATGTACTTATTTATTGTATTAAATATTAATATTATAAGACACTTATTTAAAGGGTCAGTTGTAAATTGCAGTTTTGGTAGGTTAAAAATTATAAATGTCACGTCTAATAACAGTTTAGCAGTTAAAACTAAGCAGTAAAGTAAACAAATATGAGTTGTAAAAAATAATTAAATGGATCATTGAAAACATTATTAAACAGTAAAATAATTCAATGAGCGGTAAAAATTAATGAATGAGCGGTTACGAGCAGTGGGCAGTAACGAATCGGAATTTGTCAGTAAGAAATCTCATTCTAAGCCGCTTTTTAAACAATGAGGTGGTAACATATAATAAAATCGGCCAAGTGCGAGTCGAACTCGCCCATGGAGGGTTCCGTACCGTTATAAAGCGAAAGTAAGACGGTCGCCGGCTGCTGCCGCAGCACGCTCGCTCCGCTCGCTCGGCTTCCTCTGTGTTGTGGTCTAAGTTCTAACTTAACCTACTCTTGGACTTTCTGGATTGTGTTTGTTTTTGTTTTGGCGGGGGGCTGCCCCCGAACCCCCCTTTCGGGGCTTTCTGCGCCGTTTAAGATATTTAATATTACAAAATTGTTAAATACACGACCGGTTTCGAAAAAATCATCATCAGGTGTGTATTTTTTAAAATAAAGTGGAATAAGTGCAAGGAAAGTGTATAATAATTTAATTGAGAGATACAAGTAACATTCATTATTTAATTAATGTTACTTGTATTATCGAAGCAGCTTACTTCTCAGAAGTAATGTCAAATGTGTGCCTTACGCTCTGGAGTTAAGGTTGAATTTGTTATGTTCAATTTTGGTGACATTGGTGAACCTGTCGTGGTAATGATGATGATGATGATGATGAATGTAATTTGCATAGTAGCATATGCTTTCAGTTCTTAAAACAGCGCCGAATCCTCCAAACTTGTATCTATAAGGAATCCGGAGTTCTCTTAGTATCTTCGGAACCATAGTATACCTCGTTGCGAAATCTCGCGTTTTGGTAGCATATGCTTAGGATGCTTCTCATAAAACCAAAATCACCATATGTTTCAATATAAATTTCGAAGAGTTCCCTCGATTACTCATGGTTCCCATCATCAGGTCACCACTTTTGTGAAAATGGGACCAAATTGGAGTGAAACCTAATATAACAAAACAAAAATTTCGAAAATCGGTTCACAAACGGCGGAGCAATCGTTGAACATACAAAAATAAAAAAAAAATATCCAAAGCCGAATATATAACCTCCTCGTTTTTTGGAAGTCGGTTAAAAATACATATATACAGTGCGTCAAGAAAGTGAAGAAATTAAAAAGTGGCAACATCGTAGTGTCATCCCTTTCAAATCAATCTAAGAAAAAAAGGATGACACTACGATGTTGCCACTTTTTAATTTCTTCACTTTCTTGACGCACTATAAGTAAACCAGTCCAGTAAAAATCTTAGGTGCTACGGTAAAAAATACATCTCATTTATAAAATCACAGGCTGCGCTGAAGTCATCATAATTACCAGATAAATTATGGATAGCCTATCAGGCACTTATCAAGAAGTGGTTAAACAGGCCCTAATAATAATAATATGTTGTTTAACTACCAGCTATAGACTATATACTCAGAAGTCAGGACGATTGTCGGCGGTCCCTGGACACGGCATCATCAGCAACATGAAACATCTGCTCATAAGCGCCCAAACTACACGATGTTATTATATTGCTCAATATAATTGGCCATGATATTAAAACCAGGTCAATAAAGATGTAAAAACACAAAATATTAATTAATAAAAATTAAAAATTCAAATACTTTAAAATTAACGTCTATGGCTTTCAAAATGTGTTTTAGCCGGAACACGAAGTAAAAACCACTAATCGAGCTAAAAACGAGTCGATTTCGTACTGGACGGGTTTTTAACTGCTATGACTCTTAAAAGTATCCATGGACAAATTGTGTTGCCAGTTGCCACAGTGCTGACTGCCGCCAAAAATTCAAACGCGAGAAAAGTTCTGATAAGAAAGTAACTTCATTTGGAATATGGGATACTAACTGACTTTATTTCATATTTAGCGCGTGGTAACCGTATATTTTTTCGGAATAAAAGTATTCTATGTCCTTTCCCGGGACTTTTTGTAAATGAAATAAGGGGGCAAACGAGCAAACGGGTCACCTGATGGAACGCAACTTCCGTCGCCCATGGACACTCGCAGCATCAGAAGAGCTGCAAGTGCGTTGCCGGCCTTTTAAGAGAGAATAGGGTAATAGGGGAGGGTAAGGAAGGGAATAGGGTAGGGTATTGGGCCTCACTCACTCGGCGAAACACAGCGGAAGCGCTGTTTCACGCCGGTTTTCTGTGAGAACGTGGTATTTCTCCGGTCGAGCCGGCCCATTCGTGCCGAAGCATGGCTCTCCCACTTATACATGGCTATCCCACGGACTCAAAGTATATGCATACCAAATTGCATTAAAATCGATTTAGTGGTTTAAACGTGAAGAGGTAACAGAGAAACAGACATACAGACACTCTTTCGCATTTATGTATTATTAGTCTAGATTATCACAAGGTCTCTTTTCCCTTGTCTTTTCCTGAACTGAGTACCTAATAACTTGTGCCATGAGCTGACTCGACGTCGGATCAGTCGGATGCAGTCAATGTGAAAAGCGGATTATCGGAGTCGGTGGCACGAGATGTCGTTTTGAATCTACATCATATTACGTGCAAGATTGTATGACTTGCATAATATTACTATGGTATCGCGAATTCGTCATTCGTCGAACTTATTAAATAAAATGTACATAGATGATTGATGAATACCAGAAATAATATTGAATGTTCATTGTTCATGTATTAATTATAAATTTATCCCTATGTATGTTGTTATTGAAAAAGAAAGTTTAAGAGCAGCCTCCCTAGACAAGTGGCAAAACGCTAACGCTAACGCTACAAAATGTATGGATTTGACATTAGTATTCGCTAGCGAAGCGATGACTTATAATATGTCAAATCGCATACATTTTGTAGCGTTTAAGAGGAGTCCACACCGCCCTTTTTTCCATACAAACGTTGTCCCCTGTTTCCTCCCTGGATAATGCTCGTAAAGTTATAATTTTTTTCCTGAATATCTACGGCCACTAATACAATGTCCCTATGTTTTCTTTTTTTTCATAATTTAATTATTAAATAAGATATGAACGTTCCAAAACCCAAAAAAATGGCCAGATTTTCCGCTGTGTTTAAACGTCCAGAAAACAGATTTGGCTAGATTATACAAAAAAAGCAAAACATAGGAACACAGCTCAAGCCTTTCTTTAATCCTTAGTGAAAAAAGTACTTAAATCGGTTAAGTTTTGGAGAAGGAATCTGGGGACAACGAATCGTTGATTTTCTGGATTTTCTGCAGTTGTCTCTATCGCGTTCTGCGGTATAGGCTTGAGGTAAGGGAGACAGCTATAGATATTACACGTACTTTTTATTCATTTCTCTAGCCTCCTCCTCCTCCTGGTGTATCCTCTTAAGCTCTAGCGTTGGCGTAACAGTAACAGTAGCCTAACGTCGAACGTAAAGTACAGCATTCTAAAATACCCCCCCCCCCCTAACAAAATCTCTATAAACCAGATTTATACGAATGACATTAATATTTTACAATAACAACAACAAATAATCTAATATAAGTATAAAAATAAGTCGGGTTTTCCTTCCTGACGCTATAACCCCAGAACGCACGAACCGATTTCCACGGTTTTGCATTCGTTGGAAAGGTCTCGGGCTCCGTGAGGTCTATAGACAAAAAAAATCAGAAAAAACTTCAAGAGAAAAGCAGGAAAACAGGGAAAATCATTTTATGGCAAAACTACGTTTGCCGGGACAGCTAGTTTACAATAAAATAATATTATGTTAATTGTATGTCTATTAAGTAATCCTTTGTGAGTTGTTCTGCAGCTTTAATACCTGATAAGAGCAATACTATTAAGCACCCGAAGTTGCAACACTCGACTTCAGGGGAACCCGAAGCAGTTCAGGGGTCCTATTCATAGCCCTTGAAGTGATTATGAAGCTTATACAATCGAACGAATCGGAGGAACACGAATAAGGTAATCTAGGTTTGGGAACCGAGCAAAACTATTTTGCAGGAGCAGCTTTGGCAAACTTCACAGGTGTGAAGACAGACTGACAACCGAATTCGAGTTACTAGAATCGGGCCCTAGCTCCCTTATGCTCGTTGTCAAATGCAATATGCAAAGTCTTCCATTAACAGTGAGTACCGAATATTGCTCAGTTAATAGACTAAATAGATTATTTTAAGCTTTTAGTTGCTTTTGCACTATTTGAAGTACTTACTTAGTATTGAAAACTAGAAGTTTCGACGGTGAAATTTAGGTAGTTACTAAATACTAGAGTGTTATGTGACTAATATTTTGTAATATCTATATAAATTATTTTTAATGTTTTTAACACTCATTACAACGACCGCAATGCCAACATAGTCATTTTTGTTCAGTTGAAGTCAGAGCGCATTCGCGGGCATGCCTCACGTGCGCCTTTGACTGCGCTATAGCCTTTAACGCATGCCCTTGATGAACAAAAAAGGCACAGTGACATAGCTATTAGCTATTTACATTTTAAGCAAAAAAACGGACATACAGACAGACACACTTTCGCATTTATAATATTAGTATGGAAGTATGGATTAATTGGTTTATTAAAATAAAATAACATTAATAATGCAATCACTGCAAATGTCAAATTCCATTTTTATTGACATTCGCCCAGAAGATTCACGCTGCACAGCATCACAACTCTGAGATTTCCTTTCACGGAATAATTACAGTAGCAAAACACGGACTGTAATATGGGAGGGCGACAAGGGCCATTGACGCTGCTTTCAGCCCTCCGCCCTGGAGCCATACAGAGCCCTTACCTTACACAATATAAATTATATACAGTAGACCATCCTTGCGACTACGTTCTAGACCCGTGGTCGTCAAATTGCGGCCCACGGGCCGCATACGGCCCGAGGCTGTTATTTATGCAGCCAAAGGAAATCCAACATTCAAAATTACAACGACAACAGCAAGGACAAAGTAAATTCAAAGTTAAAAAACCGGCCAGTTTTGACCGGTTATCGTTAAGTTTGTGGCAAGACAACAACCATTAAAATTTGCCGAGAGTACTGTCTCGCCACTTTACTCGGTAGGTGTAAAAAAAGAAAAAGCATTAGTGTGGAACCGTTCTTGGAGCGCCCCTCAAATACTCTGCGGCCCGGTGCTGGCACTCACATTGTCATATGTGGCCCTTGGCCAGTAAAGTGACGACCGCTGGTCTAGAGTGACCCTGCCTTACAGGCCGATTTGGTCGGTCTAGAATCTAGACTCTAGACCGACCAAATCGCTCTGTACGGCAGGGTCGTTTACACACAGCGATAAAATGCATCGTTGTTCACCAAAGTAGAGCGCGAGCTTTTTGATGAAACTTTAATTATGGTTGAAGGTTCTAATTTACTATCTCCGCTGCTTCTTAGTGAGTTAAATAGTTTTAGGTTTCAATAAATGCTGTTTTTTATCTTGTCTGTCTCCGAATAACAGAGTACACGTTAATGTATGCGACATAAACGTGATTTCAGATAACTTGAAGCTGCAAATTTAGTAACAAGTTAAAAAAAACTACACTACGTAGAAATACTAAGTTTAAAAAATATATCGCCTGTATCACCGGCGGCATAATATTACCTACAAATTTTTTACCTCATTTGTGAAAATCGGACCACAAGCTTAGCCGCTATGTGCTAGGCACATTGGGGCGGAGTTACTTTACTGTATGTGTATATTGTATTGTGTCGCTACGGGGGGTGTAATAATGGCGGTAACGGCCACTCACCTGCTCGATACATCCTGAGTCCTGACGTGATGCTGACTTTGTTATATTGTACTTTAATGTTTTCTACAGATGTTGTCGTAGATATACTCAGTATTTTGCCTACTAAGATAGTGTTACGTGCTAGGGTTCGAGGATTTGGACAGAAAGACCTGCCGACTCTCTTAAAGACTTTATTCACTAAGTCCAGGTCACACAAGCACACACTAGGTCACAACACTTAGCACTAAGTCCGAAACACTAAGCACTATCACTGTCCTAGGTCGTAGCCAAGTCGCAGGTTTCTGTTTCACTTATTACCTTACAGGCTTCCGGAGTCTAATTAAAAGAGGTTACCTACACAATAAAGATCATTCGCGAATACAAGACCTCTTTTAATTAGACTCCGGAAGCCTGCACATTGCACCACGGAAACAAATGTTGTAGATAGATCATAATCTATCTACAACATTTATTTCCGTGGTGCTTTCCTTACAGTTTAGTTCTTTGACTTTCGGTCAACTTTGTGCTGTCTCCCGCTTTTTATGGGAAGAAAAAACTGTATACTTCCTACTCCTCCTATCTTCTTCTGATTAATTTCGCTCCGGGTTTGCGGCCCAAGACACTTTTATCATGTCCCTGGGGCTGCCGAGATCTTATCAAAGGGTTTTCGTGGATGTGGATGGCGACACAGAAGATGCAGCGCGGCAGCGGTGGGAAGGTGTGGGGGGCCAAGAGCCCGTTTTAACTGACATATCTAACCTTATATCGGAGGGAGGTGAGACACACTCTACAATAGCTTATTTATTCAACTTTATGCACTTAGGTACCATCGAGAAAATTTATGCCTAGGCAGTTGACAGACCAACGTCATTTGGCCGGATCATGTCAATTCACTGTTAATTGTAAACTGTTGGCTGGGTTTGACGTAACGCGACCAAACTGGGTTGATCCCCCATCTGCCTAGGAATCAACTTCTCTGATAGTACCTACAAACAACATAGGATGAAATAACTAGTACTATTGCAACAGCTTTGTAAATTCCATATGCTTCGCGCTGCTCTTTTATCCTTCTTTAAAATAAATACAGTTCAAATCTAAATCACTAAATAAACGCAGCGCTGCGTTGAGTAGCGTTTCAGGTGTAACAGACCGCGAAATTAAAAAATGTAGCCATACATTTAACATTTATCCCATATTAGACTTAAACGGGGCAGGGCTGTAACACAATTCATTACATCCAAACCTCGTTAACATTTTAGGGAAAATTTGAGAGCGAAAAGTTTTAATATTTCGAGGTTAGGGGCGTCCAGAAATTACGAGAGGTAAGTCCAGTTGGACTTTAGTTAAATCTCAGCAAATGTCATATATTATGAAGGTGAGGTGGTGTTAAAAAATTCAAATATTTTTTCGATAATTTGCGTTATTTGCCTAGTTTGAGTGGGTTTTTTATTCTAGTATGACATTGTTGAAAAAGCAACACTGACGAGTCGCTGCAAACTTAACAGGTCAGTTGGGGGTGAGAGAGAGTCAAGGCGAATCTCATGATATCTTACCACAAAGGTATGGGGTCAAAAAAATTATCAAAAAAAGTCTTACGCAATTTATGGACGGCCCCCAACCGCGGTGCGAAGTTCCGCACGTGAGCTAAACTCAATTTGGTCGAATAAAGAAGCTTTTAGAGTTAATTCCACGTTTGTCGTTTACACAACACAGATAGAGTGCTTAGTCTATATTAGTAAGTGTTTTGGCAGTAAACGTTTTAGGTGAAAGCACTTTATATGAAGTATAAAATACATATAATAATATACTTAACACATGCCCATTAAATAATTTTTGGCTAAAACCTTATTTTTAGACTAGGCAGGGAGGGGCAGCTAAATACCCATCGATCGTGGAATAACGAGACACAATAGCTAATCTATTGTTATCGCGGCCGGATGTGGCCGCTTAGGGCTTCATGAATTTATATACCAAATTTTAAGCTATGGATTTCCGCAAAGTAACGCCTGATTGTATTAACTATTGCCACAAATCGCTAACGCCGGATCCGGTCTACGGATCCGGTATATTGGGATCGGATCCGGTACCCGAAAAATGACGCCGGATCCGGCAAATTTCCGGATCCGGTTTTCCGGATTGCAATCCCTAAATGCAAACAACAACCACTATAATATTAAAATCTGGTAATAGATGTAAGGCTCGTAGTACAAGTGAAAAGCTTCATGTGCTGTCGACTTTACCTACAATTCATACCTACTTTTCTCATTTATAGAGAATGAGAAAAGTATGAATTGTAGTAGGTAGTAAACTGCCCCCCCCCCCATGACGTGACGCAGCTATAATAATATTAACATAATTCTTTTTTTATGAAATAAGGGGGCAAACGAGCAAACGGGTCACCTGATGGAAAGCAACTTCCGTCGCCCATGTACACTCGCAGCATCAGAAAAGCTGCAGGTCCGCTACCGGCCTTTTAAGAGGAAATAGTAATAGGGGAGGGTAGGAAAGGAAATAGGAGAGAGTAAGGAAGGGAATAGGGTAGGGGATTGGGTCTCCGGTAAACTCACTCACTCGGCGAAACACAGCGCAAGCGCTGTTTCACGCCGGTTTTCTGTGAGCCCGTGGTATTTCTCCGGTCGAGCCGGCCCATTCGTGCCGAAGCATAGCTCTCCCACGTCTAATTCTTATATTATTCTTATTATATATAAGTATAATTTATTATTTTTCTCTGTGCTGCTCGCTCTCTTGTTGTTAGTTCAAATTACTTACTTGTATCTTTATTTTTTACATTTCAATAGGTTAAGATGCATTAAATAAACATGTCTATATGTATTATAATCATTATTGTCTACTGTGGTAAAACATTCGGAAAAGTGAGAAAACAGTCTCCCTGCGGCGGCGTGGCGATGTTATAGGTAGCCAATTATATTGTAATAATTAATTTTCCTCGAATTTCAGATTACATTTCGCTTCGGGAGTGTGTCATTACCACGCGGCTTCCGATTCAGTCTTCGGTGTTTGTTTTGAGTTAACAATGTCTAGAAGCGAATTTATTGTATGGTTTTATTTTCTTGTATTTGGGCCAACAGACTTTCAGATTGCGTATATTCTTCGTCACATTAATAAATAACAAATTAATTAATCCACAACATAAAACATGAAATGGAAAGCAAAAAATCTCATCTAATATTTCAAGCCAAGCGGTATTCAGACGCTTTAGTTATGTAGTGTTTTGTCCTTATCCGATACGTTAAAAAGGCTTTACAATGGACAAGGACAAAACATTGTGCATACATGCATAAATGAAACATAATTATAATTTTATAAAAACTTTATTCATCCTGCTAAAAAATAAAAAAACTTATCTAGATTTGAACTTAACATAGACTGGTTACTATTCGAAAAAGTGAGCATTAAAATATCATAAAGTGCTACATCAATTCACTATAATAATAATAAAGTTATTAATGATATGCAGATCTATATTATAATGAATTTGACCAAAGCATGCTGTGCAAACTGATACGTTTTCTTAGTAAAGAAACAAACAACACATCTTACATCAAGGATGGAAAAGAGAGCACTTTAAAACTAATTTTCAATGCTAATATTCTTTAAATGCCTCAATAAAATTGCTTAATATCACAATGTGAATACACCCGGGTAGTGGCCTACCTACATTTGTCATAAAAAGGTCAAATGATATTAAAAATGTAAGTACCCATCTTAATATTAGCGCTTCTCATAATATCATTTTTGTGACCCAGAGAAAACTACCCCATCGTTGACAGTCATCTTATTATTGGCACTAAGTTTTTTTGCTTGAATACACAATTTATGCCAATAATAAGATCCTTACACATTTTCGGAATGATAAGACAGAATGGGTCCTCCTTTAGGGTCTAGTACACGGTGACTTTTTTGTGTAGCGATCGTATCGCGTTCGCGACTGAATGAGCGCCCGGGCACACAGCTAGCGAACGTTTTGCAACTGTATGACATAGATTACACGGTCAGTCTGGCATCAGTTAGTCCATCAGTCTGATCCACACTGAAGAAAGATTGATCGTGTAACCGTTTGATAGACGGACTGATTGACGGATCATTTTTATTATGTTCTTTCCGGTCATCATTCAAGTGTCAATCTCAGACTGATGGACTGAACTGATTCCAGACTGACCGTGTAACCATAGTCTATCGATGCAGACGCGCGACAGTATCACTACTGCATCAGAAATCCGAAAAGTAGCCGTATGCTAGGGCCTTAGGCTTCAGTCTCAAAATCAAGCAGGCAATGTAAAAATAATGAGTCGTCTAGTACGCCGCGCGCCGCTGTTTTTGAGAACCGGTCCATATAAACCTAGTATACATTAAAACGCGCCGCGCCCGCCCCGCTACTCGCAGATTTCGAGGCTGAAGCCTTAGGGTGAAGCTAAACCCAGGTGTAACTCCTCCCCCTCTACATAAGCACGTAGGTGGGCGCGGCCATGACGCCGCAGTTGTCGTCGCGCGCCGCCATCAGCACGTAGCCGTCGTTGCCCCACATGTTGGACCAGCTGTTCTTGATCAGCCAGTACTTCTTGCCGTTGAGGACGCCGTAACCCACTGCCAGGACCGCGTGGTCGAGCTCGTCCACTTGGTTCTTGCTGGAATGTAGGGAAGATACTAATTAATGTGAAAGCCCAAACACGTCGAGTGTAGTAATGCCGTTTAACCAGGATTTTTCTATAACGACCGTTACCAATATTTGATCTATCTCTGATTTTGCCCTACTAGAGATAGGAATAGCTCACATTAGACATTAAAGACATATTATTTTATGTCAATTCAATGTTATAGTTTGTGCGTTTTAAGATGATATGGGTGACACTTCTCATATTCCTTGCTACGGGTTTTTTTTACAAGAAAACAAAAAAAACAAAATGTAATAAATTATATTCCATCTACAAAAACAAATGTTTCCTATAATTGTAAATGAATAAAAATGAAAAGTTGCTAAATGCTAACTTATTAATATAAAATTATAAATTTTAACTGTGAAAATTATTGTTCCGAAAATATTTGAAAAATGTCAGATGCATGAAATGGAACTTATGCCAATAGAGATTGACACTGTTGAATCGAAATCAAATCGATAAAAAGGGCGGCCATTTTAAATCGCCGGCGGCACTCTGAAACGTCAGTACGAAATCGATAATTTCGATTGCAATTCCTTTACGAAGTGATTCGATATTTATAAATTATCGATTAATTTTCTTAGGTAACTTCCCTACTATTGTCAATTATAATGTGTCACGCATATCATCTTAAAACGCACAAACTATAGCTGCGATCGGTTGTATGTCAAACCAGAGATAGATTGAATATTGGGAACGGGCGTAAGAAGCAGCAAACACACAAGGACTACTAGATTTAGTTTTAGAAGTTAATAAGCAAATTATTGAAATTTTCGTCATTACTTCTGCAGTTTATACAACTTTTATTATGAATATGAAAGTTTTAGGTAAGAATTTTACTTTATGATAAAACTACTGCACAGAGTTTGATAGAACAGACTTCAGCTTTGAAACATCACATCTGAATATTAACTTTGAAAAATTCTAATTTCTAAGACACATGCTGCGTTCGTGTTTCGAGTGTCAGTGGAACACCTAGCATTCGTCTATAGTCTATACGCTGTATAGTTGTTTCAATCTACGAGCGCGCGTAGCCTTTATTTGTAGTGGTGATGGTAAATAAGACATTTTCGTTACTGTGCGTACCTGACGGAGCAGTCAGTAGCGAGCGAGCCATGTACGCGTATATAGATATGGTCACTCACACAACTAAGGGCGCCGCGCGCTCGTATATTGCAAGATATGTAACAAAATTTGTTCATCGCGCGGGGACTGTACATTTTTCGGGGTAAAAGAGTATACTTACTTTGTCCTTTTCCAAGACTTAAAATATCTTGATACCCAGCAAAATTGGTCAGCGATTTGGTGAGCAGACAGACAGACATTTATAATATTAGTAAAGATATTAGTAGAGCTTACCATTTAGGTTCGTAGTAGACCCCGTTGGCGTAGAAGCTGAAGCTGCGATGTGAGGCGTCGATCGCCACCGATATCGGACCGTGCTTGAAGATCGCCAGCTGTACACACACCATTATCATAAAATGTCTATATATAAAACTCAAAGGCGACTGACTGACATGGTGATCTATCAACGCACAGCCCAAACCACTGGACCGATCGGGCTGAAATTTGGCATGCAGGTGGATGTTATGACGTACCATGGCTGGTCTCTGGACGTACGCATCCGCTAAGAAAGGATTTAGGTCAATTCTACCCCCAATTGGTCAAAATAGGGGATGAAATTTAGTATAATATGTGTAATAATTAATAATATTTGCTAACGCGAGCGAACTACTATATAAGAGATACTAACCGTAGAACAATTTAATCTAAAAATCTTCTTTTCCCCCTAGGCCGTCAATAATATTGCACAATACGTAATAATGGGCAATAATATAAATTGATCGTGTGGGGGCCCGCTAAGAAATATTTGTCCTGAATAGCAAACAGAATATGTAAACTTTTTAATTGTAATACTTGAAGATAGTATAATGATGTCAAAGTACAGAAACAAAATATTTTGCGATTCGTGTGTTCCAATTTTCCTGGGATTCATTAGCAGCGTAGTTGGTGTAGCGTTGAATCACGCACGTGATCGGCGAAATTTTCTATGATTTTCTAATTTATCAACATTCTTTTATCGTCCTTGCTACATAAGTTTTCATTACACTAGGCATTTTTATTACAAGTAAAGTCAAACTCGAGCCCTCATTATTTATGTCACTAAAAAAGTAATATCTCACATACCCTGAGCGCGCTCTCGTTCTTGGCCGTGACGTTGACCCAGCCCTTGATGGTGGTGACCAGCGTCACGTTGTCGATATGGCAGTACCCGTCCTGAAACAGATTCCGTTAAAGAATATGCCACTAGATAACACATTGCAAACGACTTAGCAGCATGGCGGCATGGCGGAGCAATGCCGCCATGCTGCTAAGTCGTTTGCAATGTGTTACGCCGTTCCGTCGACGCAAGGGACTATCAGAGAAGTTTTTTTTTTATGAAATACGGGGGCAAACGAGCAAACGGGTCACCTGACGGAAAGCAACTACCGTCGCCCATGGACACTCGCAGCATCAGAAGAGCTGCAGGTGCGTTGCCGGCCTTTTAAGAGGGAATAGGATAATAGGGGAGGGTAGGGATGGGAAGGGAAGGGAATAGGGGAGGGTAAAGAAGGGGATTGGGCCTCCGATAAACTCACTCACTCGGCGAAACACAGCGCAAGCGCTGTTTCACGACGGTTTTCTGTGTGAACGTGGTATTTCTCCGGTCGAGCCGGCCCATTCGTGCCGAAGCATGGCTCTCCCACGTATAAAACGTTGATAGGCAGATGGCTGACCTAAGTAATTTGGTCGCGTTAACGCCTCTGGTATACCGACGCTGCGAACTGCGAAACAGCGGCGAACCGATTTACTGTCTCACCCTAGAGGAATAGAGCAACAATCTCGAGCTTTCAAACGAAACCGAAATTGGTTTTCATCTGTGTGAAAAATATGTGTACGTATACACTTACACAAGCATGATTGAACATGAATTCTATGATATTAAATTGTCAACGTGCGGCACGTGCCGACTGGACGTCAAAAAGAGAGTGCTGCTGTCATGTATCACACGTTTCCTTTTACCACGCAGTGTTACTGATAACACAGAATAGATAATAGTACAAGCTGATAGTGACATCTCTCAGGCCTGACCTATGTTTCTCTATTCCGCTAGGTATATTAACTTTATGTCTTTATCAGATCTAACATTAAATTGACATTGACCACATGACGTAGGTCCGTCAATTGCCTAGGAATCACTGACCTCCATTATACAAGTACGCTGGACTTATGATACCCAACTGTTTTTTGTGCCTATTTGAATTTTGAAGCGGAATCAGCGCCCCCAATGCGGGGGAAGAGAACTAAATCTGACGTAACTTGCAAATGGCCGCTTTACCGCTATTGGTTGTAGAAACTAGTATTAGTTCCAAGTACTCCCGCTACTGCTATCAGCGCCAATATGGTGACTATCAAACCGCAAACGTCATTTTTACGTCAGATTTAGTTCCCTTACCCCGAATTGGGGGCGCTGATTCCACTTCAAATAGGCACAAAAAATAGCTGTCATTTCAAAAGGTATCATAAGTCCAGCGTACTTGTATAATATAGTTCAGTGCTAGGTATTTCCTCGATGTGACATAGTACAGAGTACTGTAGGCTCGCTACGTATACCCCACCTGTCCGAGGTACCCGCCGTAGTCCTCCTCAGTGGGCAGGCCGTGCTTCATGATCCACTTGTACGCGCGGTAGTCCTCGCCGCCGTCGCAACCGTTGTTACCGAAACTGAAGCACAAATAGCGTTTATTTATATATTTGTAATAAATAAATATAAGAACCAAGTACATGCGTGAACAGTAGTTTAAGAGGCCTGATTCAATCCTATGTTTTTTCCAGAATGGAAAGTACCTCCATGCACAATCGGTTCAGCGGTTTGGGCGTGAACAATGAGGTAACAGATAGACAAGACACATTTTCGCATTTGAAATGTTAGTATTGATCTATAGACGCGACTTATGACGTCAAGCTGGTCTCTTGGGAAGTCCATGAGAAATTACACATCGTTGATACAATACAATAACACTTTATTGCACACCATAAAATACAAATTAAAATCATATTACATAATATGACAACATATTATGATGATGCACAAAAGGCGAACTTGATACCAATAACGGCTCGATAGGTTTATGTATCTGAAACCACTTTTGAGTATACTTGACCACTTGCATATGCAGATGTATCCAAGCATGCGAGCGTACATGCATGCACGAAGCACATGAGCATGCACGAACACACGATCATGGTTTATTTTTAGCTCGAATTTACGTAACACTTATTCCTGACACTGAATCCTTGGTTTTGAATCGGAGAATACTATCAAACTGGGCGACCCAACGACTGCATATGCAGACGTGTCCGAGCACGCGAGCGAACATGCATGCACGAGCACACGAACATGGTTTATTTTTAGCTCGAATTTACGTAACACTTATTCCTGACACTGAATCCTTGCTTTTTACTCGGAGAATACTATCAAACTGGACGACCCAACGACTACTAAATCTTCGGCCAAGCCTGCGCGCAGCGCGACCAAAGCCACTGCGAAGCGGGAGCGTCTACCGCGCGGCAGACACTACCCATGTAATCTTATGGCACTGTGCACACCTGCAACCCGCGCTGTTCGCACCTTAGTCGCGCAGGTGTGCACGCCAGTTTCGCGTTGCAGACGCTCCCGTATCGCGTCCCGCGTCATTGACGCGCAGGTTTGGCCGAAGCTTAAATCTCTACACAGTCTCTCACCCCCACGAGCAGTCCACGAGCGCCTGCTGGCTGAGCCGCACGAGGTGTCCGCCGTTGTGCAGGAACAGCGCGCCCTCCACCGCGCCCACCGTGCCGAACGACCAGCACGACCCGCACACTGACTGGTCTGGAACGATCAAACACTTAAGTTATACCCACACACAGGCGCGGTCATAGATAAAACCGGGAGATATCAAAAACCCGAACGCAGAACATGCAGAATTTATTATCTTGTTCCCTCATGTTTGCGTTAGGGAGCCCTATAGTATAATATCTTCGTGCCCGAGTAAACAGCGAGACGTACGGTTAACTTACGAAGGGTCGTGCTCCGTATATGTTTTAGCTTACACAGCGTTTGACGTATATGAGAATAAAACACTCCCTAGACAGTAATTCAATATTACATGCATTTACGTGACAGTATTGTTGCATGGCATGCCGATCGCGAAACGATCATGCGTGCATTACAGCACGTAACGCATGCAAACAGAATTGCCGTCTAGGGAGTGCTTAACATTCTACAGTTTTAACAACTAAATTTCAAACGACGAATGATTACCACATAATTCTTGGTTAAGGATTAATTATCAGGTTTCTATTTACCTTTAACAGGTGTGACGGCTCCGAAGAGTCGCCAGTCGAACTCGGGCGGCAGCTTCACGCTCATCTCGGCCACGTCCTCCGCGCCGTACGGGAATGGCAGACCTACAGATCACATCATTACAGCAAATGTATATGTAGATGATATTCTGAGATAATATTATATGAATCTTTAGCGTTAATGTCTAGAGTCTGTGATGATTTCTACGAATGAATACGAACGCGACCTATTGTTATTCGTAAAATTTTGAGTTTTGTGAAAGGTGGTTGTTTCAACGAAGCGACTATATTAAAGCCAAATATTCATTGCATAAAATTGTATGATCTACCGCACATTTTCAACACTTGACTGTGGGAACTGGGAGCGACGACCGTAATATTACATGACGCAAATTAATGGTCACAGCACACATATAAACTCGGAAAGGGATCGTCATCATATCGCCTTCGCCTCGCCGTCAACCAGGCGTCAACCTAACGTATGCACGTTTTAACAACGCGCATAAGTAGCGCCTGCACGTCAACTCAGCTATGGCTAGGCGACGCCTCGCTTAGGGCCAGGACACAAAAACACGGCACGACGTCGTACGGCGTCGTACGGTGCCGTACGGCGCCGTGTCGGACGCGCGTCGTAAAAAACCACGGCACGGCACCGTACGGCGTCGTACGACGTCGTGCCGAAGAAACTCATCTTGAATTTCTACGTGAGTTTCTACGGCTCGCCGACCGCTGCCCCATTCCGAGGCGTCAAGCGAGGCGTTTTTTTTTTTTTGACGCTTCATACATTATTCAAATTCAAATTCTTTATTAAGCATACAATAATATACAATAGTATAAAAGCTAGGTAGCGTACATCACGTCGTCTAATCCCATGCTAAGTAAAAACTTGTGTTATGACAATCAGACAACGGATGCACGCCGAACAATTTTATCCTAATTATATAATTTATCAATCACACTACACGTTATCACGTAAAGTCTCTTTTGGCGACGTGAAGCTCGCTTCGTTCGGAAGCCTCCCCCGGAACCTCCGGTAAACTACACCGGCGGGCCAGAACTCCTCCACCTCGAAGATGGATAAAACTTGAGTCGGCACTCTCACCACAAAGGAACTGAAATTCACTTTGTGGCGAGAGTGCAGACGCTCCACCCTCAAGGTGTAGGTGGTCTTCTCGCGGATGTAGTTTACGACGTCTTCGACCGTCATGGACCAGTGCAGGCGCGACACGTAGAGCGGCGTCGCGGGCACCTCGCTCCGCAGGCGCAGCTCGGGCACATAAGGTGCGGTGCCGCGGTGGTTGCGGACGGCGGGCTTCCTCTTCTTCCTCCTCTCCACCAGAACGAAGCCCTCCTTATCGCACCTCCTGCTCTCGTCCCTGTCGAGTCGAAGATGTTCAGCCTTGCGGCCCTCCTTTGCACCCCTCGCCTTTGGCCGCGGGGGTGGTGCGGGGCAAGGGGGGCGACGCTTGCATAATTTTTCGCTTGAGTCGAGTGCCTCAATTTCGTCGACGTCATGTGGTGACGCAGACGGCGAGCTGACGGCGGTGGCTGTTGCTGACCCACTCGATTTCGCTGACGTGCAAAACGGCGAGTCACGCTGAGCTCCGCGACGCATATTTATCGAGTCGATCGGATGCTCGGGTGACCTACATAATGAATTATTACTTTTTAATTGTAATAATTCACTACGTAACTCACTGATGGTGGATTCCGAGGCATCCAATCTACCTCGCATCTCGTCCAGCTCTGCTCTCATGATGTTGAACTTCTGGAGCAGGCTGGAGACTTTGACGTGGTCCGTCGATAACGCCAGCAGTTTGTGGAGCTGCTTGGCCACAAACACCGGCAATTCCGCAGGATTAGTCTGCTTGAGCAGGGAGATGATGTCCTGCAAACTTCGTTCGCTTCCGTCTCTCCTCCGGGACGTCATCTGCGCTGTCTTCCCGAGCGCTTCGTACAGCACGAGCCTGCCCTTGCAGATCTCCTCGTTGGTGTAGGTGGACCTGCACAGCTGCACGACCATCTTCGTCCATGGTGTTGACGACGTGTTGTACGAACGCCAGCAGCTCGTTGGATACGTTACGGTTCCGCTTAGTATGCTTTGCAATAGGGAGTTTCATACAAACAATATTGAACGGCTCGAGGCGATACGGTGTCGATCCCTTTAGAGTTGATATGTGTGCTATGACCTTAAGGCTTCGTGTACCCAATGTACTGCTATTTAGCTTATGCTATAGCTTGCGCTAACACCTGTGAATGGACCCTAAGGGAACTTTTCCTGTCATGCGTGTTGTGACCTGCGCGTGACAATACGCTCTCCTGAGCACTGAGTGTTGCACGTAGGACAGGAAAAATATCTATGTAATGATAGGGTGTGGGCTACTTTCGTGTGGACTTAATCCGCGCGCGGGCGATAACACGCAAGACAGGAAAAGAGTTAGTACTGTGTTGCGTACTACAAAGTGTACCTTCATTAGCTCCGCTGTAGGTGCGTTCGAATCGAGGGTTGTTCGAATTTCCTCATTAATTAACCTTATTAATCAATGTGCATCGTGTACCTTCATTAGGCCCGCTGTAGGTGCGTCCGCGCAGCGCGGCGAGCTCGTCATCGGTGCGGTCGGCGAGGTGGTTCACCGCCACAGAGAACCCGCGGTGCGCGCGGTTCGTCGAGTGGATGTACCTGCGATGTTACGCTTTATTGTGTGGAGAATAGAGTTGGAATTGCTTTGTCAACTCAACGCGATATTACCATAACCTATATATTACACTTTATTGTGTAAATCATTGTTGGAATCGCAATGACACGTGGACAAGATATTGCAATAATCCGAGGTGCGCTTGGATTGTAGGTAGATGAACCTGCGATATTACTCTTTGTTGTATGGTGCATAAAGTTGGAATTTATATAGAACGGAATAAACGAACGCTTTATTGTAAGGTGCATAGAGTAGAAATTGCAACGTCATAATCGCATTTGCAATAACCGATTCTTTCACATAATCATTAAGGGTGGGTTGCACCAGAGGCGTAGTTATAGTTATCGTAAAATATGGCGTCTATTATGGACTTTTACTAGGGATTTGACAGTTCATTTGACATTTTGTTATGGTTAAAGTAAGTTGGTGCAACCCACCCTTAATCACGACACTCTTTTAAGACTTGATTTTTTAATGTGATTATTACCTGAGATTTTGTCTGAAGATGTTCATTCTCTTGGCGTGTTCAATTTCGCTGGAGTACTGCTTGTTGTGCTTCTGTTTGAACCTGAAATGAAACAGTCATGATATTGTCGATTTACTATGCCAGTTTAACTAATATTACCGTGATCACCGTGATCAAGTCTTTAGCCTCGTATCATCGTGATCAAGTCTTTAGCCTCGTATCATCGCAATCAAGTCTTTAGCCTCGTATCATCGTGATCACGTATTGAG
This sequence comes from Aricia agestis, assembly GCF_905147365.1. Lineage (NCBI taxonomy): Eukaryota > Metazoa > Arthropoda > Insecta > Lepidoptera > Lycaenidae > Aricia > Aricia agestis. The sequence continues at coordinate 2,280,721 of NC_056406.1, read as the reverse complement.
CCTCGTATCATTGTGATCACGTATTTAGCCTCGTTACTCGTATCATTGTGATCACGTCTTAAGAGGAGTCCACACCGCCGTTTTTCCATACAAACGTTGTCCCCTGTTTTCTCCCTGGATAATGCCGCTAGAGTTATAATTTTTTTCCTGAATATCTATGGCCACTAATACAATGTCCCTATGTTTTCTTTTTTTCATAATTTAGTTAAGTAATAAAAAAGATACATAATTTAGTTAAGTAATAAAAAAGATACATAATTTAGTTAAGTAATAAAAAAGATATGAACGTTCAAAAACCCAAAAAATGGCCAGATTTTCCTCTGTGTTCAAACACCCAGAAAACAATACTGGCTAGAATATACAAAAAAATTAAAACATAGGAACACAGCTCAATCCTTGCTTTAATACTTAATGAAAAAAGTACTTATTTAAATCGGTTAAGTTTTGGAGAAGGAATCAGCGGACAATGAATCGATGATTTTCTGTTCTTTTATTAGAACTTTTGTCGTGTTGTCTCTATCGCGCTCTGCGAGTTTCTCTAGCCCATGGTGTATCCTCTTAAGTCCCATAATAAATAAATAAATAAAATATCTTTTATTCAAAATGGGTACCATGATACACTTTTTGAAAGTCGTAGAAAGCCGTATCGTCGTGATCACGTCTTTAGCCCCGTATCGTCGTGACTCGTGATCATTTCTTAAGCCCCGTATCGTCGTGATCACCTGTCAAACTCGTGGTGCACGTGGTCGTCGGTGGCGGGGTGGACGAACTCCATCATTGGGTTGAATGTGGCGCGGTGGCGGGCGCCCGGGCCGGGGAACGACGAGCACTGGTATGCTGGAACAAACATACACTTATGAAAACCTTCATAGGTACAGGGACTGTACCACGAAACCGTTTTAAGACTAAACCGAACGAATCGGAATGCCGCGTCCTGCTGTAACAAACGAGAAATGAGTCTCAAAAAGGTTTCGTAGTAGGCCTCCTGGTTCTAAAATGACAATTCCTTCGTTGATTTGTCAATTAATTAAAGATTGTTTCAACGAAATGTAAAGTAACTGAGTCTTTTATGTTATTATTTTTAATACTATACTTTTATATTATATGGCCTAATTACTAGCTTCTCCAAGCCTACCACAAGCAAGGGGAGTCCGAAACATACACCAATTAGATAAAATTTTACAGCCCACAATTTGTACCCAACGAAAATGCGCAGTGTTTCATTTTTATGTGTCTATACAAAAATGTGCTGTGTTGATTTTTATGAGCTGTTTAGTGGGGTAAGGACTGAGTGAGTGAGTGGAGCAGGAGATTTCAATCAACCAGGGTATTAGATTTACTATTTACTATTAGAATAAGATTCGGGAACATACCACGCGATTATTGGCCAATAACAAGCGACTAAGCGTTGTCAAATACTTCAATATTTTCGAACGTTTTTTACATTTACAGTTACAGTAGCCGTATGCTACTACTGTTTGAGCGCAACATCATAATTTATTTCTTTAAAATGTAACCTGTAAACGTAGAAAAATATTTGTGCCTACATATTTTCTTACATTAAGCTTAATTGTCATTCTAAGGGCCAACCCACACTTACCACAGTCCACAACCACACCACGTCGCAACGACAAAATGCCGTCAAGCAGTGGTTACGTGTGAATGGTGTCGCTGCAGCTTTTTGTAGTTGCGTTGTGGTACCGACAAAATGTCGACGTGGTTGCGTTGTCGCCAGTAGTTGCGACGTACGAAAGTCAATGAAACGGAGAGGGGAAGAGCGCGGGCGGTGTGCGCGCACTGTCGTTGCATTGACGCAACGTTGTGGTCTGCCACTAGTTCGCTGGTGGTTGCGTTGTGGTCGGTATCACACACGCGATCGACAACGACTGCAAAATGTGGTACGTGTGAATAGTCCAGTTCATTTACAATACGATATATACGCCCGACCACGTGGTGTGATTGTGGTGCGTGTGGGTTGGATTTAAGGATTAAAAACTCCTTTTCCAACAAATTCAGTACATACCAGGGTCAATTTTGAAGACACCAGGATCAATCTGGTCGATGTTGTAGTCGGAGTACTCGATGTAGTAGTGGTCGTAGTGCGAGCCCAGCAGCGAGTTGAAGCCCTTCATCTCGTACCTAAAATGTTAAAGTACCCCCTTCAGATTTGTTACACTACTATTATATTTGTCTTTCGTACTCTAAAATGGAGGCCGCAGAGCAGAATGTACAGACACACAACTTTGCACCAATATTTCAATGTAATCTTTCGCCTCTATCTTTTATATCTCCATCATCATCAGCTGGGTCCTCACCTGACGGGTATCGGTATGTTGTCCCCTCGCAGCGTGCGGCGGTACTTGACCCACATGGTGTACTTGTTGATCTTGTCACCCACGTTCATCACCATGCGCCACTTGCTAGTGTCAGAGTCCTGCATCGTCTCCGTGCCTGGAAGGTGAGCTTTTTTTAGCGTCATGTGTTGCAGCGTTTCAACGAAATAACGTAGTGCATGCATAGCTGGGTTCTGGCGACACACGACCAGAACAGTTCACCCTCCCGCTTCGTCTCCTGTCTGTCGTTTCGTCAAAGCATCGCGTCCGACGCGACGCATGAAAGTGGCAAATAGCATATCAGTTTAAGGCCGGTATAAATAGTCAGTACTCAAGTTGCATCTCGGTCTCAAGAGACGGTTCAAGCTCTGTGATTGGTTGGCTGTCAAAATTTGGACCAATCATAGAGCCGAACCGCGACTATTTATACGGGCATTATAAGTATGTAAAACTTTGGAGCGGCTACGTTGCAGCAAGGCATCGCAAGGCAAGGACGCCGTATTTTTTATGAAATAAGGGGGCAAACGAGCAAACGGGTCACCTGATGGAAAGCAACTTCCGTCGTCCATGGACACTTGCAGCATCAGAAGAGCTGCAGGTGCGTTGCCAGCCTTTTAAGAGGAAATAGGGTAATAGGGGAGAGTAGGGATGGGAAGGGAAGGGAATAGGGGAGGGTAGGAAAGGGAATTGGGTAGGGGATTGGGCCTCTGGTGAACTCACTCACTCGGCGAAACACAGCGCAAGCGCTGTTTCACCCGTGATATTTCTCCGGTCGAGCCAGCCTATTTGTGCCGAAGCATGGCGCTCCCACGTTACATACGGCACTTTAGCTATTAGTAACTATTACACTATTATATATTTTGTAGTACGCTTCTTGGCTAGGCCTTGAGGCTTTTTTGCGCAGGCCGAGTTGACTATTATTTAATCACTTCCGTTGTCCGCATTCATGAAAAAGGTAACATAACACAGGAAAGCGGTGTTCAATGTGTCGTATACTAGGGTGTGAATGGTGTAATCAGTGATACTGACCGACGTATTTGAAGTCCGTCATGTCGGGCAGCACCGACTGCGGGTTGACAGGCCCGTCGGCGCTGCCGTTCACCTGCAGACAGGTCTGCTGGTTCAGCACACGCTCCGTCGTCACAGGCGCTATCTATAAACAACCGTGAGGTCATTGACCGGAATCTGCTAAGATGTAGGCCGCAAAAAACTTTATCGGTTGGGCAACAATATGTGCTCATGTATAGGACAATCAAGCCTTTAAGATATCTCGGCAAAAAGGGGAATTCTTAGTGTCAATTTATACTAGCGCAGAGTCCAAGCGCATCGAAGCGAATTTTCAAAACTGAACATACCTTACCTCCAAACCATTAACGCGCATATTACTTCTGAGAATTTAAAAAGGCGCGCGCATTGGCGCGCACTCGCGCGAATTCGCTTGACCAACGCCTTTTGGTACGCGCGCATTTTCACGCATCCATGCGCCCACAAGCGAATCTACGCGTGATTACTGTAGGCATTCTGGCGAATTCGCGCGCACTCGTTCGACTTGTCGCGAATTTGACGCTTCGACGCGCTTCAATTCGCTACGACTCTGCGTTAGTATAAAACCCTTAGTAGAACAGAAGTTCTAGCGGGGCTAGTGTACGCTATTGGTAAATCGGTGATCAAAATTGATACATATGGGTCATTGGTAGATCGTGTCACCGTCTGAGGTGACACGTTTTACCACCGTACTCAGAGACATTTAATTATGATTAACCTTAAATTCAATGAAGATTTTCCAGATAATATATGGGGCTTATGCCAAAATTTTTAATTAATTACATTTAAGTAATTAATGTTCCACTCTGAGTGCAGCAGATAGTCTTTGATCAACTTTGAACAAACGAAGCTGCGCTGAGCGATCTTAAAATTGTACGAGGCCTATCGTAAGCTTAAGGGGGATATTAGATTATCATATATATTGGATCCGACATCATTGAGTCAATGATATTGGATAATGTAATATAGACATAAGATTCATTTCTTCCTTGATCATAGATTTTTGACATTTGCTGAGAGATTGGATCCAATACTGTCATAGAAATAGGTGTTGCCAGTTATTTAATATAAAAAAGGGTTTTTAATTTCTTGTTCGTTAATATGTTTCAAAAAATGTAATGAAATTATTTTTCTAATTATATAATTGGATAATCTTGCTGAAATAACAAAAAACAAGCCATATTAAAAATGACGATGTCTTTTGACACATCGAATTCTCTGAGATCTAGTAACCCTGATGTCAATACCTGTCAGCGTTAGCGCTCTCCATTGGCTATTGAAACCACATATGACGTAAAATAGGATCAATGAAATATGATAATGTAATAAGCAGATATGATCAAATGATCATATATATTGGATCCTATTATATTATCATAGAAATGATCCAATATAAATGATAATGTAATACCCCCCTAAGGGTCATTAGTCAGGCGTCTGCAATCAGCCCAGAGTCAATGACCGGTGCAAGTTCCGGAGTAAGTGGCTTTGCGAGATTTAGGGCCAGGACGAGACGAGACGTCGATTAGCTGCCACCCAAGGAAGTTATAAGCTGAAAATTGGTCTACTGGATGGTGTGACTGATATTATCCCTTCGATCGGGGATTCTTGGAAATGCTATTGTGTTCCATTGTTGTCGCGGTCACCGGTGTTCTTATGGGGCTTGAAGGATTATTCTTCAGTCAGTCTTTTGACAGAATGCATCTTAAAGTTTGTAACATTTTTCCAACGTGTTTTCGTTTTCGTGTGTTTAAAATAAACGTAAATTGTAAATACTAGGGAGATGCTGAAAGTATGCTTGAAATTTAATAAATTGGTATTACTTTGGAAGCTGATATCATGAGTATAATAAACAAAAATAGAAAATTAATAACGGGGAAAGGAATGTTGATATACTGAAGATTATTGCTGTATTTTTATTATAACTTTGTAGCTTTCAAATTATGAGTTTACAAGGCTCTAAATACGTTAAATTACGGCATCTCCGTAGGGGGAGCGCCTTAATACTTACGGATATTATGCATCATTCTTTTGCCAATTGAAAAGATTACAAGTCAGCTTTTGCTGTAGGCTTAATAGGGTCTAGGTATTGTTGATAATGCCATAAAAAGTATACCTTGATGGAAGATCCATATGTAGGGAACACTGCAGAAGACAGCTGATAGGTCTTGACCATGGCGCCGTAGTAATCAATCCTGGATTTGCCATTCTTGCTGTCAAACCTAAACAAAAGCGAAAAAGACTCAATAAGTTTAAAAAAAAGTACTCTGATTTATATTCATACATAGTAAAGTTAATATTGTTTTATTCAATAATAATTAATACCTAAGATAACTATAATATATATGCCAATTATTAAGTATATTTTTGGAACGAAGTTAACAAGCGCAAGGAGGCTAGACAGAACGATATTTTCTTATTTAGTTTAAAGAGATTAATTTATATAAATAAGAATAAAACTAGTACATAGCATTATATACGTAAACATAATAACAACTGCTGGCTTATCTGTACATAGGTTGAAGACATGACCTCTTACATTGATAATAAATAACACTTGTAATAAAACTATTATACTCTCGCATGTGTACTGTTTCTCCTCATTATAAAACAAATTATAAATTAAAAACAATGCTGATTGACTAATGGATAACACAAAGACCAAACTCTTAAAGCCATAAACTTAAAATTTTGCATACATACTATTATTATGATGTGGGCATCAAATAAGAAATAAATTTTAGTTTATTTTTCATAGTTACATAGGGGGATCATAACCTTCTCAGGCTTGCAAAGACAAAGCAAAAGCTAGTTCAAATATAATGCTCCTAATAATTCTGCGTATTTAATACTTTATGCTTTATCAACAACATTTTACTAGGCCATAGCTAAGTGTGAGATTGCAATAATTTATATTTACACAGACAATTTGAAATCAGGTCAACATATTGGTATTATAAACAATATACTTATTTTTCATGCTTTGCACCATTCCACAGTGTATTTTTTGTCCAAAAAATTGGCCATGCCGTTTTCATTACTTAATTTTATAGGATTTATGATTATAAATGCAGGACGAGAACACCCGACTGCCCATTTCATATAGAAGAATGCAAATTAGTACTTGAAAAAAAATTCTATGGTTTCCAGAAAAAATATAGAAACAGTTATAGCTCAAAAGTTTGATATTCTTTTAAGATTTTATTAATTGATCTAAATAGTGTCTTAAAAGCCTTACGATAACGAAAAACATCCAGGCTTTATTTGTTCAAGATAACGTATTTATGACTGATTTTGTAAATTTATGTTTTAATTTTTTTAACGCCATGTCTTTTCATATTTGGATTTGAAACTAAGACTGAAATATTCTTTTTATTGATACTTATAACCCAAAAAAAATGGGATCTAAATGAGGCGGGGCACTGGAGTTATTCAATTTTATATTATTTTGGATAGGGTTGTTACCGTATAGTTGAATAATATTTGAAGTAGGTTGTTATATTATGCTCATATTTCTAATGAAGTTCATAACTTCAACAAAACAAATGTAAGTCATTTTTTAATTACTAGCTACTGCCCGCGTCTCCGCCCGCATGGAAATTCTTATTATGTTATCTACAGTTTAAATTTTCTTCGCGTTATACTTTACGAGTTCTTCCCCTTTGCTTCACTGCTGTTTCACTCTTATATTGAGTTTTGAAGTCAGTAAAAAAATCTAACATTGTAACATGCCATGAATATACTTAAATAATATAAATAAGTATAAATATATTGTCTTGTTTGCATGTACTAGTCGAAACACTGTGTGTTTGGTAGAGTAATATTTCAGAAGTTTCAAGTGAAAACATAGTAGGTATTATTCAATTACCTAGCTGTTGCGCGCGGCTTCGCTCGCGTGACTTTCAATTTCTCTGGACCTTAATTTGATCGTTTTGGTATCACAAACTGACACTTATTTTTTTAATACAAAAAAAATATTTTAAGTCCAATGAAAGTCTGATAATTTTTAATATTTTCTATACAAATTATTATCAGGCGTCGTTGTAAATACCTAATATTTTACTTGTTATAATACGTTACCCAATAAAATTATTTAAAATGTTCATTTTTTAAATTGGAACGTTCACGTGACGTTTTAGGACCAGAATAAAATCCGAAACTGGACCCGGTCTACACCGGCTACCTATTAAACAATAAATTTTCGGTTAAAGTTAAATCTATATGAGACCATTTTATACCGGAAATATAATTATAAAATATTTTAAATGTCTCACCATGTGTACATTAGAAAAGTTTTAATTTGTTAAAAAAAATCCAAGGTAGTATATACTGAAGTACTCAAATTAATATGAAAACTGCAAAGCTTTTGTAATAGCATATTGCTTTACTGAAGTATTTTTATATTTAAAAACTAAAATAAAAGTAACCGTTTTAAGCTTTCGCGTTGCATTATAATTAAAACTTACTAATCGGGACTTACTACTAGAATAATCGCGTTAAGTCCCGATTAATAAGTTTTGAAAAGTAGCTCTTTTTTTTTTGTTTCTGCTCAAAAATATTTCACGGCATTAATAAAATATTTTCTCGATTTATCCATTTACTTTAGTGACTCAATGTAGTTTCTCTAACCTTCTGTTTAAGTATTAGGCATTAGTCAGAAATAAAAAAAAACAAAGTTCAAATGAATAAAGGTATAGAAATATTGATAACCATAAAACCATAGTTACCATAGAAAACTTTGGAAGCCTCTAACTTTGGTGCCCTTTATTATTTGGATCTAATTTTTGTACACGAATTCTAGTACATTGAAGTAACAATTCTGTATAAAAATAAAATCCAAATAATTATAAATACGCTCATAAAAAATTAAAGAAAAAAAACCATAAATCGTAAATAAATCTTTCAAAACTTGTTTAACAAATATGTAAATTGGGTTAAATTGTGTGTTTTTTTATTATTCTCGATCAGAATAATCAAGAAGACAATGAAGTACATTTTTAGAAAGTTATGGCTTTTTTTAACTTTTTTGAAAAAAATAATTAAAGTGAATTTTTATTGTTCATAATAAGAAATTAACGCATGTAAAAATACTAATAAATTATTTACATAACATTTCTGTATGAGATTTCCAAAAAAAGGCATGGCCAATTTTTTGGACAAAAAATATGCTGTGCATTCTTAGAAATTATTTAACTGAGTATTGCCGATTATGTTATTGTTGTATTGACACAGAAATATCAAATGTTTTTAAATCAATAGCAAAACTAGGGAAAAGATACCTCAGAATATTAGTCAGTAGAATTACCATTCTACTGACTAATATTTTACTTTATCATTTTAAACTGATTTATATCACATTCTTATTATTTATATGCTAACGCATTACAACTTAAAACCTAGGCAATATATTAAAAAAATTAGTTTATTCATACGAAAACGATAGGTAAAGTTCATTGACTTTATCATATATTAATTAACTGTACATAGGTAATCCTTTCTCTAAAAATATACTATCAAGTTAGGTATTGTTTTACGTGAAACACTTGGACAAACAAATTCATACAAAATGTTTCTAAATACAACAGTTGAGTCACAGTGAACCATGAGGAAAAATAACATGTTTTCTTTCTTTGATATACTTATTTTGTTGTATGTTACCCTATTTATAATTATATTAACAAGGTAATTTAACTTATTTCCTTGTTTTTATCGTATGGGATTATTTTATCTGAAATGCTACTTTAAGTATGGTTTATAAATAATGAAAATTAATAACATAATATTGTAAACTAGGTCCCTTTGCATAGAAAAATAATATATATCTCGCAGGCTATCATTTAATAACTTGAATGCAAATAACATTATTCAGAATTCTAAGTTTATGGAAAGGGTTTCATCAATAGTTTTAAGTTTTAAACTACTTAAATACATAGTATATTTAATACCTCGATCGTGGGAATGGTAGACACAATAGATTTTCAATTGTTATGCAGCAGCCGGGTGCCGCTTGGGGATTGATGGGTTAACATTTAATACACTTACCAAGTGTAGAATGGCACAAGCTATTGTTTTACTGATTTTTTCCAATACTTTTGTATAAAAGTAGTCACATTATGAATTTATGAGATTTTACTTACTCTAGTTCTTAGTATGAGGAAAGGGTTTAATGGATAGCTTTGAAAATTGTAAAATAATTATATATTATTTACTACACTTACCAAGCGTAGAATGGCTCGTGAAGTTCAGCATAAGGTATGTTTAGCAGCCCCTTCACTGTGTAAACTTCGTTCCATTGCGGGGGTGAATCTAAAAAAATATTAAGTAAGTATATTAAACCATAGCCTACCTACATAATATTTTAATTGCAAACTTTTAACTGAATCTTCAAAAACTTTTTGATGAATCTAAAAGGCTTTTTGGCTACTTAATCTTCATTTTTTTCTTTGTCAGCACTCAGCGCGTCACACATTATTTGTTTGTCGGTAAAAATAAAAATAAAACTGCTACAATCAAATCGTGCTTTTTGTACATTTGTGCATCTTCAGCAGTTGCACCTTTGTATACCGTTTATGTGCATTTTTTAAATATTTCTTCTTGTTTTTTGCAGGAATTCCAATGAAAACATTTTAATTAAATAATTGCGATGACTTAAGTCGGCCGCAATTTCAAACGGTACAATATTTATGGTAAATAGATACGTAGTATACTTTTTATTGCTAATAAAAAGGAAATGTGATTACCTTTGTTAATATAAGCCAAAGATACCCCGTAGCAAACAAAAAATATTAATAATTTCAACATTCTGAACGTGCGTCCGCCGTCGCAACAAAATCAGAATATATCACAGATTACTAGTATATATTTGGAATATATAATCAGGGTGTACAATCTTCAGGGTTGCCAGATGCAATTTTACGATTTCCCCCAAACTGATTTTTATATTTCCCCAAAATGATACGTTTTCAAAAAAAAATCCCCAATCGCTTTGTTACAGAAAAAAAACCCGAATATAAAATTGAAACTACTTATATTCGATTTAGTAGTTTCGATCACTCGACAGTTAAACAGATACACAATTACATAGGGTCGCTCGCTCGAACAAAGAGACAATTTTTTTAAGGGGGTGACAGACGTGCGAGTAAGTACGTGGACTTATGGCTCGACGATCTTAATCGCCTGTGTGTCAGCAAAGAGCCGCGAGCCGCAAGCCGCGAGCCTGGGGGCATGGTAATCCAGTGTGAGCGATTCTCGTGTGTCACGGGTCACCACTCACCGACGACGCGAGCCGGGTAAGTTCACGAATTTAAAACCCGCGTGATTTAAGTTCGTACGTTTGTCAGGCCTTTTACGCACTCGACCAAACAAACTAAAACAAACAACTAACCCAGCCAGAGACAGACAGTCACAGACAAGACAGAATCAGTCATAGACTAGCTAATTTTTTTTATGGCTCTGAATTCTTGCATATTTGCCAGGATGTTAATCGAATGAAAAGCACGTTCGTTTCATTAATTGTTTGTTGTGTTTTGTAGAAGTGCTAACCCCAAAAAATCCCCATAGTGTATTTATTTTCCCCAAACATTTCCCCAAAAATACTGTTTCCCCAAATTTTCGCCTAGAGTCAAAGTTTTCCCCAGAATTGCGAAAAAAATCCCCCAATCTGGCAACCCTGACAATCTTAGAATGTTTGACACGGTAACATAAGAATTTTAAACCTCCAAAATAAAGAAGACCAGCCAAGTACCCAATTATTGTATGAAATGCTTACTTTTTAATTTGGTAGGATAAAAATAGTTAATAACTCCGTCGCAAAATAAGACATGGCGCTTGTAAAGCTTTCGCATCAGATTTTATCATAAATTGTACTAGATGTCACTACTGAGTTATTTGTAACTAAAATACATATTATGTAAATATAAAAAAATTGAGAATTTTTTATGAATATAGTATTTTAAAATAAAATATTTTCAATAAAAGGTACTTACTGTGTTGTATTTTTGTAACATAACAGCTATAATATTATTTTTCCTTCTGGTAACATCGATAAAAATATCCCAACAAAAATGTCAAAGTCAATTAAACTTTTTGCTTTCGAGTGTGGTGCTAAAGAAGCATGTAAAACAGTGTGCTCTACAATTTGTCGAGTTAGGCTCGGACATTGTTGCTCGCCTGTCTTTCTTGCAAAAATTAGGGTAAGGGATAGTTCCCTTTGTGAGTGTGGGCTAGACGAAGGTACCTTGGATCATATATTTTTCTCTTGTCCTAATAACCATAATTGTTCCCTATATGATCTTCTCCCCGCAACCATTCCCCGTCCTATCAATTTTAAATCTGTGTTATATTTTGTAAATACGTCATTTATTAAAATGTTACCTATGTACATTTATTGATACTAATAAAATAAAATTGTAATTAGTTAGTAGTTACTAACCCTAAATGTTAGTGTTATTTTAGGTTCTCTCAACAGACTCATTTTATAAAAGTAGTACACCGTACACTTGTTTAAGCATTAGACCTTCTTCAACACAGAGTCTTTGCCACTCACTCTGATATTGGCAACTCACCAAGGAGCCACTATTAAAAAGAAGAGGAAGAAGAAGAGTGTGGTGCTATCTGTCATAGATATGCGTCTACGCTTTTTTTTGCGGCTTACGAATTACGGAAAAATTTGTTTGTTTCTGTGCATATAAATTATGTCCGTCGAGTAGAGCCTCCGTTCCTCCGGTTTGTGTGTTTGTAAATTGTAAGTGCTGTGAGATTGCTCCTGTGCAAGATCTTAGATAGGACTCAGGGGCGTAGCGTACCTTGGCGGGGCCCCGTATAAAAATTTGTTTGGGGGCCCTTAGGAAGGGTATAGATTTCTCAAAAAAGAAAAAATGTTTGCATAAAATTAAAATAAATATTTATTCATCATAATTATTATCTATTTGTCACATTTTTAAAAACAATTCAAATTAAATAATATATTAACACTCCAGTCCTTGCCTTTTTTCGGCAAAGATTAATATCATTCATAGCTGATGATGACTTTAGTTTTTATTAAGTTTCTGCCTCTATGGACATTAGACAATAGTGACAGGTCTGACAGGCCCATAGAAGTTCTTAAAATTTGAACGCACGTTTTACGCGCGCACGGGCAACTTAGTTGCTCGGCGATTTATTTGTCTCTTGATGAAGTCTAGGAGCTAGTATGAAAGTGCGCGCACGTAGCGACGCAACTCTGGGCAACTTTTTCGTTGCCCAGAGCCCGCGACGCAACTGTCTCCTTCTCTATTGGTTTCTATGCAAGTGCGCGCACGGGCAACAAAAAAGTTGCCGATAGGCCAGTTGCCAGCGCTGCGTGAGTTTGTGTGTACTTGCAGCAATGAGTTTCTAAAATACTAGAGTAGCAATAGCAACGTCTTACAAAATACGCATTTCTGAGAGAAATGCGTAACCACTTGATAGCTCAAAAGACAATGTCAATTCATAATATTGTTATTGTGTCATTATGTAGGTCAGATATGCCTGCAGACATCTTCGAAGTGGCAACGCGTTGCTGCCGTAAACTGCCAATCTAGTAAGATTCTGCACAGTTCATCGAAACTTTCGACACTCAGTCTAAAGTAACTAAAAATTTTTTGTGGGTATGCTCTCAATTTCATAAAACTAGTATAAACTTTCCCGAGAGTCAGCCGATCGCTCCATAGTGGATGCACCCATTATTCTATTTTTCGACGCTTTCTTCGGTTTTTTATAGCGAGTGCAACGACCACTGCAGCCGTCTCGACCAAATCTATTTGATGACTGTCAAGAAAAAAACTGAAAAAAGTCGGGTTGCTGTCGCTCTCGTGCGCGCACCCCGACGACATGGCAATTATTTTTTCGGAAGAGACAAATAAATCGCCGAGCAACTAAGTTGCCCGTGCGCGAATGGTCTTACTCGGGAAAAAAGAAATTATTGCTTTTTTTATTTTTCTCATTTCTAAAATTGAAAAAAATATTATGAAGTTTTATTAATTTTTGCTTACGCACCTGGGGGGCCCCGTAGGTCGGGGCCCCGTATAATTGATACGGTTGATACGGCGGTAGCTACGCCCCTGATAGGACTCTTTGTACTTTGTAGAAGTGTTGTGTTCTTTTAAAATGTTTTGAAATAAAATAATGTTCTTGTAATAAATAAAATTTATAAAATTCTGTTGTTTTATTTTAATTTTAAATGTACATCTAATATTCTATAAATATTTACTAGGTACCTATAGTAATACTAAAATCCATAGTACCGCAATAAAGCGCCATCTGTAACTTTACGACGGTACTAGACCGTCGTAAGTTACAGATGGCGCTTTATTGCGGTTTCCACAAAATAAAGAGTGAGGTCTCTATCCCAGTATGTAATAAAGTACTCTGTAGTCTGTGATCAGAATGACGTTAAGTTTTTGTTTTTAAATTTGACAGTGACATTTGATAGAGATGTGCCGTGTGCGACATGTCTTTTTATCACTTTTTATCGATATGGATGAACGGATGAATGTCGATATTCATCACTGGAATGGCAGGAATAGCTGAAGCCTTCCTAAATAATTATTAATAATTTATTTTTGAGTAAAATTGTTTAGGCATTAATGCTAACGTTTCTCAGAAAAAGTAATACGTGTATCTATTGTAAATATATTTTATATTATATAAAACTCATAAGTGACTGACTGACTGACATAGTGATCACGGACGTAAAAAAAGTAATAGTGATCTAGAAAATACCTTCTATCAACGCACAGCCCATTGGACGGATCGGGCTGAAATTTGGCATGCACGTAGATGATGTAGGCATCCGCAAAGAAAGGATTTTTATCAATTCTACCCCCGATGGGTTAAAATAGGGGATGAAAGTTTGTATAAAACTTTGTCAATTTTAAACCGATCAAGCTGAGAAAGTCTCAGCTTGCATTAAGCTACTATGACGTAGGCATCCCATAAGAAAGGGCTTAGACAAATTCCACCCCTAAGTGGATAAAATAGGGGATGAAAGATTGTATAATTATATAATAATACTTTTTAACGCAAGCGAAGAAGCGGGCAAAAGCCAGTTCTTTAAATAATCTGTTGTCTATTTTGTTTATTGACAGAATAAAATAATAAAAAGTAAGAAGCACTATTTTATTTCTAACCTTATTTACAAATTAAATTAAATGCAATTATAGTTCTTGCAATCTACGAGTGCGCGGCGCCCTTAGTTGTGTGAGTGAGAGTATCTACACACGCGTACATGGCTCGCTCGCTACTGACTGCTCCGTCAGGTACGCATACTAACAAAAATGTCTATTTACAATTACAACTACAAATAAAGGCTACGCGCGCTCGTAGATTGAAAGAACTGTAATTAGGCACTAGCTGCTACGCTGTCCCTGGTATCTTCGTATTTACTGAGTGGAGATCTTGCAGAGTTCTGGAACAAATAAAAGGAAAAGTGTGTTCAGTTGAATCTTACAAAAAAGGGAGGCCAAATGAACATACGATAGAGGTATTATAATTTTACCTCTCTAGGCCATAAGGATATTTAACATAAACAGACTTTAAAAAAACATTTTAAAGTACACATACCAATTTTTTGGCGCGCTCTTGGAGAATGGAGAAAGTGAAATGGTTCAATATGACTCCAGTGGGGAGAGCAACTCCTTGGAACCGGTACAGCCGCTTCAAACTGCCATCTTCTGAACCTGCAGATTTAAAGATATCAATTGTTAAGATAAAGAGATAATATTATGTTCTCTATCCCACTCTATCCTTTCTCTCTTAATTTTCTTTCCTAAGCGGGCCCCTGCATAGCTAGCACAAGCACGTAGACAAACGAAAGAAACTAAATTTTGACAGTTTTACCGGAAAAACATTGGAGTAAAAGTTTCTTTCCTATCTCGATATCTTTCGCTTTTGAAAATCTATAAGTCAAGCATGACGATCCGCTTTTGACATTTAGTTTCTTGATTCTGTTTTTTAATTTTATTATGGCACTTGGCTATAAAACCATGGCCAGTGTCGAGTAAATGGCGGCAAATTAAAAAAATCGATGTATAGCAACCCTGTCTATAGCCGGAATTATAGTTTTGATCTACAAACTACGAATAATAAAGTTCCTTAGTTTTTATTATTCGTATTTCGTAGATCAAAACTATAGAATTTGCCGCCATTTACTCGACACTGGCCATGGTTTTATAGCCGAGGTGCCATAATTAAAAAAAAAGAACCAAGAAACTGCCGTTGCTATGGAAAGATTTTTTTGTCTTTGTCCACTGAAACTCAAGTCGATGGGTGGTGCCATGCTCGGGAATAAGATATGTAGACATGGGAAAGAAACTGCCATTACTTTCTTCCGAAGAATCGACTGGGAAACCCCGTGCTAGCTACGCTGGACGAGCATTGCGTAATATTTTTGACCTAGATAGTCACTAGGGTTAATGCATAATACTGAACATCGCGCGTCAATTACATTATTGTCAAATAAACTGTTTAACATTTAAGCGTGATATTGCAACATATAATTGATCGTCTAGGGGCCGGCTTGTAAGAATATTTTTATTTGCGCCCTTTTTATTGCCATCTTCTTTTTAACAAAATTTTGTCAACAAAAATCTTACCAGGTATCTGATGTACAGAGGCGATGGTGAGTTTACCGATGAGCCCCGTGTGGCTGATCATGGGGCCTTTAGATATATCCACGTGCTTGTCCACCTTGTATAATGTCACCTTTCCTAAAACAAAAAGTAGAAATAATTATTTACTACATCATATTTTTGTATCTTTTTTACTAAGAAAAAAATGCTCGTCTGGATGATTATTAGTAGTTTCTAGAAATATCAACACTGTCTATCCAAAATATAAAAATTGAAAGAGATAACTTAATATTAAGACACTAAGGGCCTGTTTCACCTCTTCCTGATAAGGCTATCCACCAATTAACTTGACACATCAAATATGGAGAATCTGTCAAAAAAGTTGTGAATAGCCTATTAGGCACTTTATCAGAAAGCGGTGAAACAGGCCCTTAGTAATATAACTATTAGTAATAAAATTATTCTAGGATTGCTGTCTTCTGTCATCCCCGTCTCTACCTCTGTCTCCACCCCGGCAGACTGCAGCCGAATATGTAGAGACCTTTATATCGTGGCGTAAATATTTTTATACATTTTTACTAGATGATGTCCGCAACTCTGTTGCGCCAAAAATCGTTTATGGCGCGGGAACCGTACATTTTTCAGGGGTAAAATGTATCCTGTTTTTTTTATGAAATAAGAGGGCAAACGGGTCACCTGATGGAAAGCAACTTAAGTCGCCCATGGACACTCGCAGTATCAGAAGAGCTATAGGTACGTTGCCGGCCTTTTAAGTGGGAATAGGGTAATAGGGGAGGGTAGGGATGGGAAGGTAAGAGAATAGGGGAGAGTAGAGAAGGGAATTGGGCCTCCGGTAAACTCACTCACTCCACGAAACACAGCGCAAGCGCTGTTTCACGCCAGTTTTCTGTGAGAACGTGGTATTTCTCCGGTCGAGCCGGCCCATTCGTGCCGAAACATGGCACTCCCAAGTCCCCCATGTCCTTACTTAATTCCGGGACTTAAAGTATCTCCATACCTTTCAGCAAAATCTGTCAGTGGTTCGGGCGTGAAGAGGTAGACAGACACACTCTCGCATTTATAATATTAGTATAGTATGGATTAAATATTAATATAGAGTATAAATTACCATTAGCCCTTGCAATGCTGGGTATCTGTCCGGCCTTGTGCTCGTTGTCTTTAAACATCTCCAGTGCCAGTTCCTCTGATACGTCCAGTCGCTCAATCGGCAGACATTTTCTACTCAGCAACACATATTCCGCACTGAGGGTTTGCAGCTCTTGGGCAGTGGGAACCCAGTTGTCCAGCGTGGGCAGGTCTATGTCATAGATGAATGAGCCACTGCGAACTGAAATGAAAATAAATATTCAGTACTTAAGAATATATTTGTGTGTGGGACGATTAATGTTGGTGCAGAGAAGCGAGAGAGATAGCATGCTCAGTCAGGCCGAAGCCCACTGACGTCATTTCAGACGTTGTATATATGTTGCCGTTCTCAGAAACTTCGATACCGCGATGCAGGATTGTTACGCGAATTGTGTGCCACAATGCAAAATCTCTAAACCATTTTTTTTTATTTCTAAGGAAAATAAAACACCCTGTAATATTACACCATTCTCTAGTATTGCTAATTATAAACAATTTCTCCAAAGTGATTATAATTTATACTTATACGATAAAATCCCGGAAAGGTTAGATTTTTAAGGTTTTTTGAATTATTGTTTCCTCATACATTTCTTTAAAATATGAAACAATTTACTAAAATACAACACTTTCCTCAAGTTTGCCATAATTTATGCAATTACTTTCCAGTTGCTTACAGCAACACTATAAGCTATAACACTATGAGGGCGCATTTTCATTAGTCGTTAACTTGTACGGTATACAGCATACGGGGAGTCTATGACAACGAATGGCGCATGTCTATTGGTCGTGGCATAATCTCCCGCACCCCGCATGCGGGCATTATCGACCAGTGAAAATGCGCCATGAGTTATACAATCTATTTATAAAATGTCATCCTTTGAATCTCTCAGGGAAAAGTTTAAGAAATAAGAATTCTGACCGGAATCTCTAAATACATTTTGGACAATGTCTTATTCGTGTGAAAAATAAGGTGACTGACTGTAAGCTGCTTCTATATAAATATAACACATTTTTACATGATTTTTGTAAATTAGTTTAAGTTACTATTGTAATTTTCCATCTTTTTAGTAAAAGATGGCCCGTGCGAGTTTCTTACGCCGGTTCTTCTCGGCGGGGTAGTTCCCGAACCGGTGGTAGGCCTCATGTGGACATTCTAAGTGTTGACTTTGATAACCTATTTAGAAAACTCCTAAACGAAAAGAAGAAGAAGAACCTATTTAGAAATAAATAATTTGATTTTGATTTTTGGTTTTGATAAATTGATGCAATAATACAGGTGTTCCTTTGTGATATTTTTTTACCTTTTTCTCCCATGGTTTAGAGTTTTTATGTTATACAATAAAATGTTTAGCTTGTCAAGCCCTTTCATTTGATATATGTGTGGATGTGCTACAGCTCTGGTATAGCCATACCAAAACAACATATCCATGCAAAAATGCCCCTTGTTCTTTACATTATTTGAAAAATTTGAAATACAATTATTACAGTTATGATACATTTAGACCCACTCTCTACAATCTGGGTAAAAAATCATTCCTACAGTATACACTAATACAAAGCACAAGAAAAGCTTTTATCACATCAAAAGTAAATAAAGATGCATACTATCCGGTCCAGGGAAACTGTGTAGTTTGACGGGTACTGTGTCTTTGAAGGCAACGGATGCACAAGCGCCGAGCAATAGTGAGCATGTACGCCAGAATGCCTTGTTCACTTGTTGTGGTTCCGGCACAGTGAAGTTTTGAAACTGAAATGACAATGAGACAGGTATTATCAATAATAATAATATCTATGGACACTTCACACTATGTCAGTCTGGCCCCGTGGTAAGTACCTGAAGGACTTATGTTACGGGTACCAGACAATGGAAATATATTTAATACTTTTATTTGTATACATACATTTAAGATTTTTATTATATGATACACATATTTAATACACATCCATGACCCATGAACTTTGAAAACTTTTTGTTCTGTCGCACAGTGGATCGAAAATCGAGTTTCATAGACATACTTGAGTTTCCAGATTATAGTATTTGTTGTTGTAACGGAAATAGATATTACATAATCTGCGTCCTGCGAAAAGTTCAACTATGTAGCTATATTACCGTTCCTGAGTTACAGCCTGGAGACAGACAGACGGATAGACAATGAAGTCTCAGTAATAAGGTCCCGTTTTTACCCTTTGGGTACGGAACCCTAATAAATAGTTTAAACGATCAACAACACTGTACTTAGCTTTCTTAATCATCTACTCTTTGAGAGTATCTAGATACCTAGTTGAAATTTTCGCAGGAAGCAGATAATGTAATATCTATTTTCGCTATAATAAAAAAATATACTAAAAACAAAATAAAATTAATATTTAAGGGAGGCTCCCATACAACAAACATGAATTTTGGGCTTTTTTGCTCTTAGATATCAATAATGGCAACAGATAGGTTCTTGAATTTTTTACATAATCCTTAATTATATGTGTTCTTTCATATTTAACTATAATATTACACTAAAATATAAAATTAAGTGGGACTCTCATAGAGAAACACAATTTATGGCCTAATTTTGCTCTATAATGGTACGGAACCCTTCGTGCGCGAGTCCGACTCGCACTTGGCCAATTATGTGATCCTATGGTTTTAAAATATATTGAAAGAGACCTCATTTAACCACAACATAAACTCTTGCAACAAATACAAATAGAAAAAATATTTTTAATTTTTATGAATTTTAGAAAAAATCGCAAATGGTGCCGTAATACAAAATATGCCAAAATGTGAGTAATAATCTACACTACTATTATAAAGAGGAAAGATTTGATTTTTTGTTTGTTTGTTTGTTTGTTTGTTTGTTTGAGTCGAATAGGCTCCGAAACTACTGGACCGATTTGAAAAATTCTTTTACCATTGGAATCCTGCATTATTTCTGCTGAACATAGGCTAATTTTTATTTTGGAAAAATATAAGGTTCCGTAAGATATTTGGGATTTTCGGACGCAAGGTTTAAAAAATCAACCAGAAAAGTTACTTATTTTGCGTACGCTGCCTAAACTATAAAAGATAGAGGCATAAAATGTTCTAAGTAATTATAGATCTTTTAAATATCTACAAAAAAGTCCGCGACACACTATACCTATCTATGTTGAGTGAGGCACAATAACCATTTTTTTATTAAAAAATCTAGAATTTTTTTTGGACTATATTTAAATGCGTTTATTTAAATCATGCTATTGACCCTTATCAAAATAAATTATTTCATCACTAAGTACAGTTAATGTAGATAATATTCGGTCTTTGAATGATTAAAATTGGACGTTTGGTTTTAATGTCATGGCGAAATTAAAATATTACGATTTCTGCTGCACGTTGCGAATTGGGCGTCAAGGCGCGATGCGCGGGTGTGCGTGCGGTAGGGGAGAGATTTAATTATCAGTGCCACAGACTCGCCCGGAGAGTCCACGTAAATATTACCTCGATCGTGGGAATCGCAGACACAATAGATTTTCAATAGTTATGCGACAGCCGGGTGCTGCTTTATTGATTTGATATAGACTATCGTGCTTCATTATTATAATCCTAATTTCAAAAAAGCTTTAAAAGTTATGACTACGAAAGTAATATTTTTAGAACTTTTTAAAATAAGTTTTGAATGACTATTATTTTTGATTGCTATTATAATTAATTAATTTCTTTAACTATAAATCTCCAATAGCGGCAGCCGGCTGCCAGCATAACAATTGAAGATCTATTGTGTCTGCGATACACACGATGCCGATGCACGATGGAAGTATTAATGCATATTTTTTAATCCACACTATTTCTGCTGAATATAGGCTATATTTAATGGGAGAAAAAAGGGAACCGTATTAAGTGTTAATAATTGTGTGAAAAATCTACCAAAATATTCCTTCTTGCTTATCCATACTAATATTATAAATGCGAAAGTATCTCTGTCTGTCTGTCTGTCTGTCTGTCTGTCTTGCTTTCACGCCAAAACTACTGAACCGATTGCAATGAAATTTTGTATACAGTTATTCTAGAGTCTGAGAAAGGACATAGGCTACATTTTGATGTGGGAAAATATCTTATTTCCATGAAAATTTCGATGAAAATGAATTCGCATTGCGCGTGGCCAGCGCTCATCCCGGGGGTCCTGGGTTCGAGTCCCGCAGGCGGAACAAAAAGTTTTCAATGTTCCTGGGTCTTGGATGTGTATTAAAATAAAATTTCAAAAATCTTAAACGTATTTTATGTATAATATTATAAAAAATCCAGAAATATATCGATGGAATGAACATTTTAGTTCTAATACGATTCAACAGATGGTGTTTTATTTTTTACTTTATTGTAACATAGAACTAATCATACTTATTAGTTAGTATGTTTTTGTTTATAGTTTTTAATACGTTAGAATATTATGTTTAATAATATTATCACTTGGTATAATAATAATCAATCTATCTTATCTTATGTAGAACTCCTACTGCATTTCTAATCCATACTATCCATACTAATATTATAAATGCGAAAGTATCTCTGTCTGTCTGTCTGTCTGTCTGTCTGTCTGTCTTGCTTTCACGCCAAAACTACTGAACCGATTGCAATGAAATTTTGTATACAGTTATTCTAGAGTCTGAGAAAGGACATAGGCTACATTTTGATGTGGGAAAATATCTTATTTCCATGAAAATATCGATGAAAATGAATTCGCATTGCGCGTGGCCAGCGCTCATCCCGGGGGTCCTGGGTTCGAGTCCCGCAGGCGGAACAAAAAGTTTTCAATGTTCCTGGGTCTTGGATGTGTATTAAAATAAAATTTCAAAAATCTTAAACATATTTTATGTATAATACTAGCTGTTGCCCGCGACTTCGTCCGCGTGGACTTTAGTTTATAGCGCGCGGTGTCAACAAAATTTGTGTCAAATTTAAAAACTTTTTAATACCCTGGTAAGTGCTTCCGGTGTAGCGCGGCCCTTAATTAATCAAAATACCCAAAAACAGCTATGCAGTGTGCACATAATCTATACTAATATTATAAATGCGAAAGTATCTCTGTCTGTCTGTCTGTCTGTCTGTCAGTCTCGCTTTCACGCCAAACGCCAAAAGTATCTCTGTCTGTCTGTCTGTCTGTCAGTCTCGCTTTCACGCCAAACGCCAAAACTTCCGAACCGATTGTAATGAAATTTTGTATACAGATAGTCTAAAGCCTGTAAAAAAGGGTTGTAAGGGGGTGAAAATGCGTAAATTTGTTCAAATTAAGTTAGTTCCAACAGTTCATAATAGATGGCGCCGTGCGTCTTCTACATCGCGCTGACGCTTGCTCAAAAGTCTTTCTATAAGACGTGGTATCATCTTACATTTAAGTTTCGATTTTTTTCGATTGTTATATCTATTCTACGGTATTAAATAACTCAGTACTTTATCTGCAGTGACGTAACCTTAAATCTATCAATGATAAATAGTTTATGGGTAAAGTTGTGTAATTGGAGGGCTAAATAAGCTTTAAAATTTGGCATAAAGTATAAAGTTTAATATAAAAAAATGAAATACTTATTGTGTGCACACTGCACAGCTGTATTGATTTAAGGGGTACCAGGGTTTTTTTATAAAAGCTTTTGACACCAATTTTGTTGACATCGCGCGCTATAAACTGAAGTCCACGCGGACGAAGTCGCGGGCAACAGCTAGTTAGTACTATAATAGTGTGTGAGGATATCGTTATATCCTCACACACTATTATAGTACGTATAGCCAACCATGCGATTCCAGAGATATGCTCATTTTTCCTGTCGGCTCCATACAAAAATTTCTTTAAAAAATTATAACTCCCTTATTATTACACACAGCTGAGTCTTTTTACATTTTGTTATGTAATAACAACTAGGAGAACATTTTTCAGCCCAAAAAAATTACATCTGGAAACTCAAGTTCCTATGTCTATGAAACTCGATTTTCGATCCACTGTGCGTCAGCGGGATTCGAACCCGCGACCCCCGGCTTGAGCTACCAACATGCTCACCACCGCGCTACAGAGGTTGTCATCAATGTTTACTCCTGAACAATGTATTGAATATTGAAAGACGATATTGCCCTCAGCTTTACATTCTGTCCTTGTATATATGAACTAAAAAAAGATGTGCCATTGGAAGCCTATTCAACATAAATTGTATTATTTTACAGTTTTAATAAAATACTAAAATGCTTACTTGCAATGTGCAGTTTTCTGTCAAAGGTCTGTGCATATCCCAGTATACTGAGTCATTGATAACGGCCAATGCACTGCTATCTGCATGCCACTCACTTAAATCTGTAAATAAACAAATCTGTTGTGTGCTTCTATAATTTTAATTAAACGTTCACAGTTCACTGCTACTTTACATGCTTATCATGCAGAAATCACACAGTTTGCCAGATAAACTGTAGCCTGTGTCCTTTACTGTGATTGCTCTGAATTGTGTCCTTTAAGGAAATCAGGTACAACAGTTTCAAGCTAATATCTTCGAAAAATTTGTATACAAAAAATAACAGTTTATATTCAGTACTTTTGAAGCTCATTCAATGGAAACAAACTACAAATCTTCCTTCTAATCATGGTAGTATGGAAATAATATTAGTATAACTTACGTCTAGCACAATCATAAGGTGTGGAAAGATCCTTGTTCATAACAAGTGTGCAGTCATTTGGAATACCCTTGTAGTTCACTTCTATCTTCTCTATTCTACCCACTTTATCAAGTTGCCGCTTCTTCTCTAATGTGAATAAATGATGTCTACGTTCAATTGCTTCTTTTGTGTTTAAACAGCCTGTAAATATTACATCAAAAATCAAAATTGTAAAGTTCATTTCTATGAAAGTCGCAAGTGAATAGTCTACTCACGAATGGAGACTATGGATGAAGCATTATTTGATTTTAACAATATCCTTGATACACATACAGCGTGTCTTTTCATTTTGGAATACTTATAGTTAATTGAAAAAGCTCACGGAATAATCAAATGAAAACAAAAAATTAGGTTATAATCTTTTTCTTCTCAATTTTTGAGGTTTTTTTCATAATATGGCGCTCGGCTTTTTAACCATGGCCAGTGTCAAGTAAAATATGGCGGGAAAAAAATTTTTTCGTGAAAAGTTTACAAACAAAGAGTTTACCAAATTTAAAGTCATTTTTCCAGATGATCGTCAAGTCGAAAGTCTAGTAAAAGTCTAAAAAAGTAGTCAGTAAAAGTCAACGAGTCAAGTCAGTTATTTTAGCAAAGTGGTAGACCACTGACCTCTATAATATACAATAATATATACAATGATATATTAATAAAAAAAATAACCTAGTTTTTCGCGCTAATGTCGAATTATGCTGAAACTACTTTTCTGTCGGAGTTGGTATCCATTGCACGCATCAAGCGAAAGCACTACTTTTGATAGAATCTAGCTAGCGAAAGATGAGACTGGAAAAGGCGGCAAATTCAAAAAATCTACGTATGGCAACCTTGTCTATAGTCGGATATTTAGTTTTGATACTTGATTATTTATGGCAATAATATTATATTTTAGTTTGGATAACTCATTTCAAGAATAAGTTGTTGTTGTTTACTTAAATTTTATTTTGCAATACATTTCATTGTGTTTTGTTTTTGACGAAAACTCTTGCATGTTTTTGTCGGAGTATTAAAACTTTTTCTTTAATACTTACCGTACATCATGAAATATATTAAAAAATATAATTTAACCAAACAATTAACTTCATTTTCTTAAACTTAACATTGTCACTACTGTTTCTAAGTTTAAATATATAATTATTTTATACGTGGGAGAGCCATGCTTCGGCACGAATGGGTCGGCTCGACCGGAGAAATACCACGTTCTCACAGAAAACCGGCGTGAAACAGCGCTAGCGCCGTGTTTCGCTGAGTGAGTGAGTTTACCGGAGGCCCAATCCCCTACCCTATTCCCTTCCCTACCCTCCCCAATTCCCTTCCCATCCCTACCCTCCCCTATTACCTCTTAAAAGGCCGGAAACGCACCTGCAGCTCTTCTGATGCTGCGAGTGTCCATGGGCGACGGAAGTTGCTTTCCATTAGGTGACCCGTTTGCCCCCTTATTTAAAAAAAATATATAAAATTTAATTTTAATATTTTCCTATAATAATATATTATTACTCGGAAGCATAAACCTATATAAGTCTATGCTCGCAAGCATCATAGATTGTATTAATTATACTCAAATATGTTTATACATACTTGTACATGCCTAACCTAACCTGACCCCCCCCCCCTTGCAAATTGATTAAAAACCAAGGATTAAGGGGAAATGAAAAAACAACACAGAAAATCAAAGGTTGCGGATTTTTTCGCATTTTCTATAAACATTCGACAGGTTTTTTTTATAAAGTTTATTTACAATTGACTAAAATATATAGGTGTCATTTTGTTCGACAACTTTTTGCCATCTTGTTGGTAGGGACATGATCCCATTGCTATAAAAAATTTGGGGCTTCTGATGAAAAAACTGCGACAAGTGGTTTTGGCATTCCTCTTGTGATGTCAACCTGACACTGCCTAAGGAATCCTGAAGCGATTGAAACAGGTGGAAATCTGAAGGTGCAAGGTCAGGACTATACGGCGGATGCATTAACACCTCCCAGCCAAACTCCCGTATTCACACGCCTTTATTTATGTGGCCTTCTTATTTAATCCTTTTTGGGTACAAACACTGACATCTGAAAATATGTTCATAAATAAAGTTAGCATTCAATAACAAGGTTGCTTTCAGGTATTTCTTTTGTAACGTTAGGGTCTTACCGGTCTAAGAAGGAATCTCAACAGGGAACTGATTTTGTCTTTAAACACTCTTCTTGGAACATAATATCTCATAAATTATTTATGCTTGATATTTTAACTTGCATAACTGAATCCTTTGCATCATTCATGTTACCTGCAAAACAATAAATTCAATTACATGATAAATAATAATGATTTTAATTAATTGTAATTGAAAGTATCAAAATCTTTTACCTGTACTTACCAATGCACTGGGATATTTCATGTAAACAATCTTGTTTTTGTTTAACAATTGCATCCTTTTCACTTCTTTTTTGTTCCTATTTACTAATCATAGCTAAAAGCAGTTATCGCAAATCTCTTTTCAAAGTTTTCATCACGTTTAAATCAGAAAATCACGTAAACCACAGAAATATTTTTCACTTTCACACATAAGTAAACAACAGATGCTATAGGTGACACTGACGTTAATGACAGTGTTACCATAATCAGTTTTGGAATAAAAAGCCAGTCTCATCTTTCGCTAGCCAGACTCTAGTGCTCGATTGTGCGAAGCGGTGTTGTTGTTGAAACATTCAACGTTAAGCATTATGCCGCTTATTGTAGCGCAATGCTCTTATTGGAAAACACACAATATCTCAAAGATAAGACAGTTTTTTTCACCGAAACTCTCAGAGCATAAACTTTGTGCCGTAAGCTAATGAATTCTTAAGTGGTTCCATGATCTGATCTTTTTTTATGTTATCGAAAATAATTTATTATGTATTGCCGCGAACATGCCAGGTGTGTTCATCTACACGAGTTCTCAACCTTTTATATCTGGGTGCACGGTATCTATATTGTTTGGTCAATTTACTTTACTAATATACCAAATGAATGGGCTTGAAAAGTAAGGTTGAATATTTTATTGTATGACGAAAAATCTTTAATAGTTAGGGAGGGGAAGAGGGGATTTCGCGACAAGCTCGAGTAGCACCGCTGGTGTTGCAGACATCGCATAGGCATTATGGTAACCAGCTTCCATCAGGTGGGCCATACTCTTGTTTGGCAGCTTAGTTATAATTAGGGAATGCAATACCGGGATCCCGAAATACCGGGATTCCGCATGCATTTCGCGGGACTAATCCCGGTCGAAAATTTAGCGGGACCTGCGGGACTACAAAGAAGCGTGATTCATACATGTAACTCTGCGCGCGGGAGTGCGTGAACAGGCGGGTCCACACCAAGCGAGCCACCTCGGCCGCGGTCCGCCTCGTGCGGCATGCGCCGTATGCTCGCTTGGTGTGGACCTCAGGGATGATTAGATATATAGATATAGGGATGAGGAAAGATTCTTGGAGAAAAATCTGCCGCAAAATGAATATTCCTGTTATGGATCTAAAAAAATGGAGTCTTTGTTAGGATTATACAGACGAGATTCTCCTATTTTTTATAGTTGTGTATAGCAAAATAAAAGCATAAGCTACCACGCGTACGTGCGTTGCCATCGTGTCTTTGTGAGCAATGGCTCGGGCTGTTCGAGCGAGGCAACCTTGCTGTGTACGCCCGGCCGCGTCGCCCTCGGCGAGCATGCCTCGCCCGCGGCGGCTCGCTTGCCGCGCGCGGCGGGCCTCGCCCGAGACGGCTCGCTTGGTGTGGACCCGCCTAATTGGCTACATGCAGCCAGCTAAATAATTTACCTTCAATTCACCTATAATTCACTTTAAATGACAATAATTATAATAATTGTACCAACCAGCGTGGAAGCTGAGTGAACTTTTTCAGCTGCTGGCTACCTTGTGTCGAATATCAGAAGCCATTTGGCAGACGACACAATAATTAATACCTTAACTTTTTTTTCATTATTCATAAGCTTGGGATGTATACATATTATGTAAAGGAATCTTTGAGCACGATTTTTACCTATATTTAAAAAAAATGAATATTTTTAATAAAAGAAAAAAATAAATAAGCGCGTTTTTTTTAACCTTTATTATTACATAGCCATTTCCAAAAAGAAAATTTAGTTTTTCCTTTATTTTCAAAGTTTAAGTCCACCCTGCGGGATCCCGCAAATACCGGGATCCAGCGGGATTGTGATGGTTCAGTCCCGCAAATACCGGGATTGAAATTATCTTGCGGGATTGCATTCCCTAGTTAAACAATGTATTTTAATTTTTAAGTTAGAAAAAACAAAAAATCAAGTGGCACCACCGGTGATGTTACGGGTGGGTTGGTGGCAACTGGCAATGAATGTGTTAAAGCATTTCTTAATAAAAAGCAACATGTTTAAAAATCAAATATAATATTTTAATAGAAAAAATATTTTATTGTTGAAAATTGGTTTACCATATTATCCAACCATGGTCCTCTTTCTGCCTCTAGCTCGGACATCTTCAAACTTACTCATAACTTCTTTAATATTAGATTTACCAGATTTTTTATAAGAATCTAGAATTTTATTAAATAAATCTGGATAATCATTATGTGTACTTATCACTGCTCTTTCTAAAACATACAGATCAACACCCTTGTCCTCAGTGCTGGAATCAATAAAAGACAGCCCAAAATCTATTAGAATTATGTTTAAATTATCATATTTCAGCCATTTAGTGTGGTCTGATGCCTCGCTTGGACTATTTTGTATTAGTAACATATTTGACGTGGTCAAATCTCCATGGATAATATTGTTATCATGAATTTTTCTCACTGTTTCACCAATTTTTTTAGCTACAGTATTTGGAGCGGATTCATCTATGTTTGCTTTTTTGTAGTATATTAGTAAGTCTTTAACTGTGATACTGTTCGTGAAATGTTCCATGTATATTCTCCGACGATCAAAATCCACTAAATATAATGTAGGAGTCCTAACGCCGGCAGCTTTGCATCTTACTATGGACCTGGCTTCATTTTTTATCCTCTCTTTTGTAATTGTGGTGTCTAAGTCGGGATGCCGGTATTTCTTCTGGAATCTTTCTTTAATTATCGTTGGTTTACCCAGGTATACGCACTCATACAACCTAGCTTCGGCGCCTTGTTTGTACAGTTTTAGTTCATCACACATCTTTATAACCTTAAAATACAAGGAAATATTATAGGATAGGGCTTTTCGATAGATTTTTTTTGCAAGTTAGATAGTAATTAAATTTTCAAATATAGGAATTGTTCTTTTTACCAAATTATATATATTCGTTTTTTGCTATTTACAAAATTTCCACAAAATACCAACCAAAACCAATACCAAAACACGGCTGCCAAACGGCTGCTTTGTCAATTTGACATTGACATTTGACACAGTTTTGATGTCATTATTAGTGTGAGGCCCCATCCCCACTCGCGCGCGCGGTTCGCGCGACGGGACGCCGCGGAACACGTCTAGTAGGTAATCTGTGCCGCGGAATTTCCGCGAAACGTGAGTGTGGATCCGGTTCGCATATTTTTCGCACTTCGCGGCTGGTTCCCCGACCGCATCCCCACTCGCGCGCGAACCATGCGCGACGCCGCTGCGCCGCGAAATTCCTGCGAAGCATGAGTAACTGCCGATCCACACTCGCGCGCGACAGCAGACCGCGGACCACGGCACGGATCGCGGCGCGCATCGCGCCGCGGATCGCGCATTCTGCCAAATTTACTGATCCACACTCGCAAAGCTCGCGACATGTTCGCAATGTTGCCACTTTTTAATTTCTTTATTTTCTTGACACACTATAGTTTGCGCCCTTGAGCCAAATTTATCTTACTTTAAAAAAAAAAAAATTTACTCGCGTAATTTATTAGGAACTAGCTGTTGCCCGCGACTTCGTCCGCGTGGATTTTAGTTTATAGCGCGCGATGTCAACAAAATTGGTGTTAAAAGCTTTTATAAAAAAAACCCTGGTACCCCTTAAATCAATACGGCTGTGCAGTGTGCACACAATAAGTATTTCATTTTTTTAAATTAAACTTTATATTTTATGCCAAATTTTAAAGCTTATTTAGCCCCCCAATTACACAACTTTACCCACAAACTATTTATCATTGATAGGTTTAAGGTTACGTCACTGCACAGATAAAGTACTGAGTTATTACCGTAGAATAGATATAACAATCGAAAAAATCGAATCTTAATTGTAAGATGATACCACCTCTTATACAAAGACTTTTGAGCAAGCGTCAGCGCGATGTAGAAGACGCACGGCGCATCTATTATGAATTTTTGGAACTAACTTAATTTGAACAAATTTACGCATTTTCACCCCTTTACAAACCTTTTTTCCAGTAAAAAAGTAGCCTATGTTCTTTCTCAGACTCTAGAATAACTGTGTACAAAATTTCATTGCAATTGGTTCAGTAGTTTTGGCGTGAAAGCGAGACAGACAGACAGACAGACAGACAGAGATACTTTCGCATTTATAATATTAGTATGGATTTTACGGAAATCGTACATTTTTTCGCAACAAAATAGCTTATCTCTCTTCACGTAGTCTACTCTATATCTGTGCCAAATAACATACAAAATTGCTTTAGTAGGTCGTGAGATAAACCCTTGCTAATAATTTTCCGTTTTAACTACATTTCCTCTGTTTCTTCGGTCCTATTAGTTTCCGTGATAAAATAGCCTATAGCCACGGAGTGGATAAGCTTTAAACATTTTTATTCACGCTTTCGTTCTTTGTTTACGGTTAGAAACTCATCCATACTCAATATTATAAATGCGAAAATGTAGACGTCTGTTAGCACTTCACGCCCAAACCGCTGAACCAATTTTGCAGAAATTTGGTATGGATTTACTTTGAGCCCCGGGAAAGGACATAGGATACTTTTTATTCCGGGAAAATGTACGGTTCTCGCGCGATAAATGATTTTTGGCGCAACGGAGTTGCGGGCGTCATCTAGTCTTTTACTTTAATCCTTCAATCGCGGATTCTTGGAAATCTGTTGTTGTTCTCGCGGCCGCATGTGGCAACTTGAGAGTGTAAGTATTAAATCATTTTATAGTCTAAAACATATAAAAAATACTTATAAACTAGCCGGGGTCAAAGAGAATGCGAAGCCAAAGTCACTCACAAGTTACTTCTTTTACTCGCATCGTGTCGCTGCTGTCGAATTACGACGCCCTCTATAGTTTTTTTTTTTTTTTCTTCTATTTTGGCAACTTGACACAAAGGATGAGTATTGTGCCACAGACAGGGTAAAAAGGTAAGGAACGGCGGAAGGAATAAAAGGAAACGGAATTTGGAAGAAAGTTAATTAAATTAGTGTGGTAAATAATTAAATTCTACAATAAACTAAATGACATATAACTTATTCTAAATATTAATATTATTTAATGTTAAGTAATTAGATATACAATTATATACATATTTATCATTGGAAGCAAGTAGTATATTTACAGAAGTAGGAAATGGAATAGGGATTAAAGATAGTTTATTATACAGTTGGGAATGATCGTGGAGGGAACACGATAGGATAATGTGGTTTAAGTCACCTACTTCTCCACAGTCACATAAATCATCATCTTTAACGCCAATTCTCCTAAGATGCGTTGGAATGCACATATGACCCAGTCTCATCCGAATAATTGATGTTGTTATATTTTTAGAGAGGAATATTTTAGAAAACCAGGGCTTAGTAGGGATCTCTGGTTGAATTTTACGATACTGTATAGCTTTTGTTTGGCTACTCAAGGCCCACGACTTATTCCAAGATTTCAATAGGGAACTCCGTGCCAGAGCAGCCAAATCATGCGCATAATTATTAAAAGGGAACAAATCACCACTGAAAACAGCCTCTTTTGCCAATTTGTCGGCAATTTCATTGCCAACAATTCCGCAATGGCTCGGTATCCATATAAATGTTATTGAAAAGCCTTGAAGTTTACATTGATATAGAAGGTTTCTAACTTGGACAATAATTGGATAGCAATTTTTTGATTTAAAAGGAAATTTAATTAGGGATTGTAGAGAGCTTAAAGAATCTGTAAATATTAGTGTCTCTTTAAGCCTGCCAAGTAAAATATACTCAACAGCCTTAAAAAGGCCGTAACACTCTCCTGTAAAAACAGATGTTTCAGGCGGAAACTTTACTTTTTGAACAATATTATATTGTAAATGGTAGACACCAACTCCAACACAACTATCTGTAGTATCCTTAGATGCATCTGTATACATGTGGTGGTAACCCTGCCAATTGTTATTCGTGATGTACTTAAATATATTGTTAGCAAAATATGTATCTGTTTTTTGAATGCCAATGTCAAGTCTAATATCTGGCACAAGCGTTAGAGCTTCATATACTGAATCAAATAATGGAAAAGTTTGAGAACGAAAAGTGGGGGCGTCAATTACTAAGAATTTACGATAACTAGTAAGAAGTAAGGGATGAGATTTATGATGCCAGTATTTATTATTACTATGACACAGTTGAAATAAAGTTCTAAGTTTTGGAATTAAGGGATGATTTTTAAATTGATAACAACGAACAAAATATTTATCCGCCAGATATTGTCGACGGAGTTGAAGAGGAGGTTCGCAACATTCCAACTGAAGTGCGTTTATTGGAGATGATCTCATAGCTCCGCAGATTATACGCAAGGCTTTCGCTTGTATTTTGTCCATTTTTTGTAAACCAGTTACGCTACACGGCTCCAAAAGAAAAGTGCCATAATCTAGGACACTCCTAATTATTGCATTATAAATTAATTTCATAGTAAATGGATGTGATCCCCACCAGACACCAGATAAACACCTTAACATATTTAGAAGCCGCTCACATTTGGAACAGATGTAATCGATATGTGCGTTGCCATTTAATTTTCCATCTAAATATAGCCCTAAAAATTTGACTTTGTCTTTAACGGGAATTGGCACTCCATCATAAATAATAGTAATAGGAGGAGGCATACGCATACGGGTAAATAAGACGACGGAACTTTTATTGATAGACAAGTCTAAGCCATGCTTGTCCATCCAAGATTTTAACTGTTTCAAAGCGCTAATAAGATCTCTACATGCAATATTTATCGAACTATTGATTACATAAATAGCCTTGTCATCTGCATATTGAAGTAATTTTATGATACTTAAATCTAGACAATTTTCTAAGTCGGATGTGTATATATCGTAAAGTAGTGGACTTAAGACTGACCCCTGAGGAATGCCTTTTCGAACAGTTCTAGTTTCCAAAGAGTTATTTAAAATTATTATTCTTTCTATTAAAATATTAATAATGAAATTTACTAAAATTAAAGGCAAACCAAATTGAATTAGCTTTTCCTTTAGGATACTTATAATAATATTATCATATGCAGAATTTATATCCAAAAAAATTGCAACAACAGATTTATTTTCTGTGAATGCTGTGCGTATATCTGTGGTTAATATGGCAATATTATCTATGGTACCTCTACCTTTGCGGAATCCAAACTGTGTATTCGAAAGGAGGTTATGTTTTTCTACAAACCATTCTAGTCTGTTTTTAGCTAAATGTTCCGCAATCTTTAATAAAACAGAGGATAGAACAATGGGGCGATATGATGTAGCCAAATATGGGGGTTTGTTGGGTTTTGGTACTGGAATAACTTTTTGTTTTCTCCATGAAGTGGGTAAATTACCAGTTATTAAAATTTGGTTTATTAACTTGAGGTAGTATTGTAAAATTTCCTCATCAGCATGTTGAAAGAAAGAATATGGAATGCCATCTAATCCGGGAGAAGAATCTTTTAAGTTTTGTACTACCCCTTTTAACTCTTCTATTGTAAAAAGCGAATTTAGGTCTTCAAAATTTACATTTTGTAAAGGAGGAGGAGGTTCAGTAGAAATAGTGGGAGGAGCCAAATTATCTAGAAACTCAGAAGCTAAAGAGTCAGATATAGGGTGAGATGGGATAGTGAATGCAGATCTATACCGTCTTATGTTTTTCCATACTATAGTAGGATGAATACCTGGATTTAATGATAAGCAAAAATTTCTCCAACTAAGTAACTTCTTTTTCCTGAATAATTTCTTAGTATCCTTAACGCAATCAAGATATAGCTGATAGTTGGCTATGTTTGGATTTGTATTATACTGTTTTTCAATCTCTTTCCTATTCTTAATGGCAACTGTGCATTCTTGATCCCACCAAGGTGGAGATGGTGTATGATGACGTGAAGTATTTTTTTTTGGAAATGATTCATCAGCAGCTTTTATAAAGGCTGCAGTCAAAGCCTCAGCACATAGTGACTCATTTTCTGATGATATTTCAGGAAGAAAAGATAACTGATTCCTGAGTGAAGTTTGAAATTTATCCCAGTTAGAATTATTGTTAATATGATACTTTATTGATTCAGACTGATTCGATTTACTTTTATCTTTACCTGGAAATGATAGAATTATAGGAAAGTGATCACTTCCATGACTTGACTGTAACACATTCCAATGAAAAACAGATGATAGATTTGGTGAACATATTGACAAATCTGGTGCACTACAACCTTCATGAGGAGCAGTGCGCCGAGTAGGTTGGCCGGAATTGAGAATACACAGTTTATTATAATCTATTAAATCTAAAACTTCGTAACCCCATTGATTGTCTTTGTGACTCCCCCATGACTGATGCTGTGCATTGAAGTCTCCTAGAATTACTACTGGTTGTGGTAATTGGCTAATAATACTTTTTATTTCAGAGAAGATGCAATATGAAGGATGAGGTATATACAGTGAAACAAAACATATGTTATTTACAGATGCAGCAATGATTGAAAAATCAGAGTGATGTGATGGAAGAGGAATGTGATGAAATGATTGATGGTGTTTGATGAGCATGGCTGTACCACCATACCCATCTGATCTGTCTTCCCTGAGACAAGTGTAGCCAGAAATCCTGAAAAGTGATTCCGGCTTGAGCCATGTCTCTTGTAAGGAAAGAACAATAGGTTTGTATTTATTAATTAAAAAAATAATTTCGTGTTTTTTACTAACCACACTGCGGCAATTCCACTGGACTACGTTGTCCATTGTTGGAAGTGGTATTAATTTGTGATTCAGTGGTGAATATGGCAGCGTTGGACGGTGATAAAGATGATAATGATGTAATCAGTTTGTTTAATGCTAAAATTGTTTCTTGTATCGAATCCATGTTAATACCGGGAGCTGGATATGCAGATCCATTATCTCCTAATGGAGGATTATAATCTTTTATTAAGCTATTATGTGTTTGTCTGTCATACCCATTTTGTTGTTTCTGTGGCAATTTTGGTTGTTTGAAAACAGTTTTTTTATATGACCGTTGTATTAAATTCAAATTCTGTTTATTATTATTGTTGTTGAAAAATGATTTTTGTGTATTTACAGGTGATGATGATGAAGAAGTAGATGATATTAACACGTCAGAATATAATTTTGAAATGGGAGGATGTAACTTAGAAGCTTCTGAGTAGGATAGACAATTGTGAGCCATTGACTCCTTAATTGATTTTTGGCGTTGGAATTCTGGGCATTTTTTATCAGTTGCAATGTGCGAACCGTGGCAAATACAACAGTAAATAGACTCCTCTTCAACTGAGCAACTATAACCAGCATGCCCTTGACCACACCTAAAGCATCTAGGTGTTGACCGACATTAGTTTTTCACATGTCTGTATCTACAGCAATTGAAGCACTGTATTGTAGGGAATATATATAAGTCTACAGGAAGTGCATTATAGCACATGAAGACTCTCTTTGGTAGCGTCTGTCCGTCAAATGTTATTACCACAGATTCGGTGTTAATAAATTGAGCGGTTCCATTCACTATTGTTTTTTTCTTTAACCTCCTAATTTTTAGTATTTCACCACATCCAATTGGTAAAGTAATATTATTTATAACATCATCATCGGACCAATCAGCAGGTATGCCTCTAACTAATCCTATCCTACTAACCTGAAATGATGGAATAAAAGATTTAAATTGTTCTGAATTGAATTGAGGGTTACTTATAAAACTATTGGCTTCACTATATGAAGAAAAGGCTACAGATAATCGGTTTCTGGCTATTTTCTTAATACTACCATCTACAATATTTTTAATGTTATTTGTTTTCAAGTAATGGCCAAACACTATAGGGTGAAAGTTTATGTTTTCATTAGGTGACTTTGGTACCTTTTGTATATGGACAATATACGGAGAGGAGTCTGTATCTTTATACAGCATCCTACCGACCCGTGAATCTAAGCCCTGGGATTTTTGAGTTGTATTCACATTTGGTTGAGTTTCAAGGATAATGTCTTGTTTAGGAATATTGTGGTTTTCGGTATCGCTAAGACACATGCAATTGATATCAGGCTTGGCCTTTTTCGGGTCTTTTTTTATTTTTTTCTGGCACTTTTTGCAACGCTTCCTAGGAATCGCTGGACGTTTTCTGGTATTAACAGAGCATGAGGTGTCGGTGTCCATGCTCGAATCGTTCG
This sequence comes from Aricia agestis, assembly GCF_905147365.1. NCBI lineage: Eukaryota > Metazoa > Arthropoda > Insecta > Lepidoptera > Lycaenidae > Aricia > Aricia agestis. The sequence goes on along the minus strand of NC_056406.1, from coordinate 2,244,453 downwards.
ATATCGTAACATAATGACCAACGGGGGGACCAGGTCCCCCCGGGTCGGGCTCCTCCATAATATTCTTATGAACTAAATATATAAATAAAAACTTACCAAATAAAATTAATATATACAAAAACTAAGAAAATTAAAACTAAAACTACACTATTTAATTAACTAATTATAGATATAAAAATAATTTTAAAATTTTCCGAAAAAATACCGCGTCCGCCCTTTGCGAGTTCCCGCGCTTTTCCAACACCGCCCTCTATAGTTTCTGCACGGTCCCTATTGGATTCTGACAATTTTAATCGCATGTGCCAAAACAAAAACAAAAATACGACCAAAGAGGAACATAATATGGTCGCGGTGGGTTGGCGCATGGTTGGCGCCTTAAAGTGCGACAAGGCTTTATATGAACGTGGGCGGGAGCGCTGCTGGTAAAGGAGAACTGTCAAAAATGACGTTTTTGTATGATGGCAGCGTTACAAGTTCGACAAGGCTTTATTAAACGTCGGTGACATTGACGGGAGCCCTGCTGGTAAAGGAGAACTGTCAATATTTATTACTGTCAATATAACAACTATTTTTATCTGCGAAAAATCTTGAACTTACCACTTTCAAGATTTTTCGCAAATAAAAATGTTGTTTGTCTTATCAAAATGAAGCTACTCACAAAAATTAGCTTGATAGTTATTATTATTATTATTATCAGCCTACAGTGTCCCACTGCTGGGAAAAGGCCTCCCCTCTCTCTTTCAAAAGATCACGATCCTGTGATGTTGTTGGCCACTCTTTATCAAACGCTAGATGCGTTTCGTCGATTTGTCGCGCCACCTTTTCTTGGGTCGGCCTCTGTTACGCCGAACAGTCGTGAACATGTGTATCTTTCCTATTCTGACCTACGGTGCCCAGTCCTGGTCTTTGACAGCTTCACAGAAGTCCCGACTCGGAGTTTGCCAACGAGCTATAATGGAACGCAGCATTTTAGGTATAAAAAGGATTGACCGCGTCCGGAATACCACCCTGCGTTTCCCAAACGAAGCTCGTTGACGTATGCAGAAAGGCAGCTAGCCTTAAGTGGAGCTGGGCCGGGCACGTCTCCTGTATGCACCCAGACAGGTGGGCGCGTCTAGTTTCGGAGCTTGATAGTAATAAAAAAATTGTTCTACCTGACTCCCTGACTATTATGGTTTATTACGCCATAATAATATTATTAGGGCGAGCGAAGCGAGCCCTAGTATATCCCACAACCTTAGTAACATTTTGTGGTACACTTTACGAAAAAACCTGTCAGTTATCACGCCTATTGATTTGTGCTTTATCATAGTATTTTTATTTACAACTAGCTGTTGCCTGCGACTTCGTCCGCGTGGACTTCAGTTTATAGCGCGCGGTGTCAACAAAATTGGTGTCAAATGTAAAAGCTTTTTAAAACCCTGGTACCGCAAAGGTGCGGTTAAATCAAAATACCCAAAAACATCTACTGCATTTAATTTTTTAAAATTAAACTTTATTTATATGCCAAATTTTAAGGCTTATTTAGCCCTCCATTTCACAACTTTAGCATTGCCCATAAACTACCTATTTATCATTGATATCTAGGTTTTAAGGTTACATCACTGCATAGACGAAGTACTGATTAGTGAGTTATTTAAAAACGTGTATATCAATTGAAAGAATCGGAAAACTTAACTCAATATGGTACCACCTCTTATAGAAAAACGTTTGAGTAAGCGTTAGCGCGATGTAGGCGACTCTTAGCGCCATCTGTTATTAATTTTTGGAACTAACTTAAATTGAACTTTACGCATAAACAGTAAACACCCCCTTACAACTCCTTTTCCAGTCAAAAAGTAGCCTATGTCCTTTTTCAGGCTTTAGACTATCTGTGTACAAAATTCATTACAATCGGTTCAGTAGTTTTAGTGTGAAAGCGAGACAGACAGTCAGACAGAGATACTTTCGCAATTATAATATTAAGTATAGATATTATGTAGCTGTGTTATCGTCAGTCAGTCAAGGTGTGACGAGGCGAGCCCTCACAAAGCTCGGCTAGTTATACATCCATGCCCCAGGATTCAGGAACACAGGAGACTTGTTACTTCAGCGGGATAGGAAAAGTTATGATTTTCTATTTTATTCTACGACCACGACTTGCGGATGTACACGTTCAATGGGTTAGAAGTTGAACCACTCTAACTACTAACCCATTGAAGTCGTCAAATATAATAATTAATAATTTAAAGCAAAAATATAACATTCAATAGTATGTATAGTATGTTATTTGGCTTATCATGGAACGTGTTATAAGTGGTTTGCATTGCTCGAGACAGCCACCTTCCACTTTTACATACTCACGAGAACTTTCAGTGACAAAGTGCAAGAAGAATCGAGCACCCATGTACAGTGACAACATTGGCTTGATTGGCGCAGGCAGCAGGAAAGACTAAATTGCTTATGGCCTCTTATGACTTTATGAGTTTATGTTTTTAACAATAGGTTAAAATAGTAACAGTACTTTAACGGCCAACGGTTTTGCTACTAGAGATATTTTTTTGTCGGAACTCGGAAAATTGCTTTTCTAGTTCGGCACTTTTTGACTCCACTTTATTGCCCGCAATTCCTTTATCGCAAATATTTTGGCTTTTCCCGGAACTCAAGTTTCTCCATACCCATCCGTTCAGCAGACAGCACAAAATTACCTATAGTTATCATTTATCATCTACAGACTGCAGACAGATACACAGACAAACATAGGTATTCGGTACACATTTTCGCATCTATAAAGCAACAAATTTCATTGAATTCTGTCCCAGACATTTCTGCGGGCGTGGTAGCCGTACTGATACACTGATAGTATATTATATTTTACTTTCTAGTTTCTATACGTGTATGACGATCGCGTGGACGTGGTTCTCATTCGCTGTAGCTCGGGAGGCTGAGTAGGCGTGTGCGGTTGATGCACCCGCGCGTTCTAAAACCATTTATCCTAATAAATGTTATTTATACAGTGATTCGTCATTTGTGATATCGATTTAGACGTTACTGAACGCTTTTATTGTAGTTAATAATTTGTGTTTAGTGCTGTGGCAAAATGTCCGTGGAGGGATTAGAATATGAAAACATCGTCCAAAACGGACCGAAAAAAGTAAGTTTTTAAATTTTGAATTTGAAATGTTTCGATGGTTTCGAATTTATTTTTTATATTTTTACGAGTAAGTAAATATTTTTTTAATAATGTCTATTGATCAACGCTAACATTAAATCTTATTTAACTATCGTTTTAGGTTCATTTATTTAAATTAATGAAATTATTTGCGTTAATTTGGAATAATAAGCAGCAGACGGAAAGTTTGGTCGGTGGGGTTATGTTCGTATTGATGGGGGCCGGTGTGCTATACGTCTGGGTGCAATTTATGTAGGAATGCACAGTAATCTGTATCTGTCTGGAACTCTGGATGCAACTACGGTAACTGAGTGTCTTATTTTCAATTTAATATTACTTTGGACCTTCCTAGAATTTTTGTCCACAAGAATATTAAGTATAAAAGGCCCTGTCGGCTAATAATTTCATTTATTTTACGAGAAGTAAATACTGCAGAGAAGGAAAAAAATCGTGGTATTTAGCGGTTTTTCTATTAATTCATATCGATTACTATAGTAAATAATATAAATATTATGTCTATTTACTTTCTGTACAACTTTGTACCTCCAGAACAGCATCTGTGATTCGTGTTTAATTAAGTAAGTACTTATTGATTTTCGGCGGCAATAGGGATGATGACAAGGTCAAAGATTAGCAAATTTTGATACTAAAATAAAGAAATCACGGTAAAAAATAAGTGTTCCCAAAATTTCAGCTTGATAGCATTTGTAATTTTTTTGCTCTGCGCCTTCAAAGTTGGATATTCAAGTCGATTTTTTTTTCAATTAAATTTTTTAATATTTGTATACCATTCGATAACTTATGCAAATAAAAACAACTTTTGTTATGAAACCACTTTCATAAACGCAATATTTAATATACCTATCGAACAAAGCTCTCTCCCGATGCGTACAAACTACGAAAGAGTGACGTCATACTTTCGTAGCACTTTGTATGGCGCGTTTCGGGCAGGTCCATTTTATGAAATATTTGAATTGTCATATCTTGGTGAATTTTTAAGCTATCAAAGTCATTCTTTCAGCGAAAAAAAAATAGTCATCATGCCTATTCCGATCATTATAATTATTCATTATTTTCTTCTCCCACTATAAATGATTGCATGTGGTCCAATGCTGGGAAGTGGAAACAAGCCGATGCCTTTGAACCGGTTACTTTTGGCAAACAGCTGACATTGGGAAACATGTTTTAAAGGCCGAATGTGATCAACTGCACAGAGAAATTACAGGAATTGTACCATCACGTACCTGACTCCATATCTCACTCCATACGAAAGTGTGGCTGTCTTTCTGTCTGTTTAAATTGCGGACCTTCATAATTTGGTTGCGTTATGTCAAACCCAGTCTGCAGTCAAGAGATCGCGAATAATATTGATTTCACATAATGCGCCTAAATTACGTAGGTCCGCCATCTGCCTATGAATCAATTTCCTCGATGGTACATGATGGTACATTCGGATTTTCGATCCATTTTCCAACTCAAAAGATTTCACAATGGATACTTTAATATCAAACTCTATTTTTAGGCCTACACCAACAATAATAATAATTAATGTTTTAACTTTTAAGTTTTAACTTTTAACCACCCACAGTACAAACACAAGGGACCGTAATCCCGTAATTCCACAGAAAGGTTAACAATGAGGATAGATGTAAGTTACCGATACGTTATCAGCACTTAACGCTGTCTTACTCATCGATATGTACTTTATCACAGTTACCACTTACCTGTAAGGCAGATAGGTGTTATAGGGTTGCCAGGAGTCCAGATAAAGCCAGACATAGTCAGGCCTTTTGAATGCGTGTCCAGCCAAAATTAATAAGCTTTGTAGAACTAAGATCATCTATCTTATATGAACATTGCACTAATATTAGACGATTTTGCGTCAGTCTTATAAAACGGAAAATTTTAAAACGTGATGCCAAAGTAAATTGTAAAATTGAAATGATACGTCCTCAAGGTGTCTGGCATTTTTATACAAATGTAAGCTAATAGTTACTTTTACCATCGTAGGTTTGGCGACCGCAACCCTAGGTGTATGCTATGCTGTATTGTAGGTATTGTTTGAAGATCAATTATATGGTTCAATGAGGTTCAATGACATTTATTGGCACGGGGACTTAGGTATCACTTAATAAATAGGATTTAAGCTTATGGAGAACAATTTCCTTAACGAAGTTTTCCTCGAGTCCTTCTCAGAAATATTATATCTACATCAAAAGTTTCTACTGACTCGTCTAATAATGATCTTTCTATGTAGGTATATGAAGCCTAGTGGTTTTTGGCAGACTACATAACATCATTCACTATTATAGTGAATGATGTTACAGTGCTATTTCGAAGGCGAGCTACAGGAGCTCTGGCAATAACTTCAACTGCAAAATGAAAAGTGCTGAGGCTTTAAAGCTAGTGCGGTCGATTTCGGAAAAACTCCAATATTAATGGGTCCCGTAAGCATCTGTGGAACTTCTATTTATCACAGGCACTAAGCAACGTTTACGTAGCTCTTAAAAAACACAATTATTGAGAAAAGCAGCACAATCCTAGTAGATATTCTAATTAATCGAAAGAACCTCTTGAGAAAGTTGCAAAAGCTGGTACGTCACAAGCTTAAGCATACATAATTATTAATTATGTGATTTAATCAATATTATGTATCCACTTCTCACGACGTTGGCTAACAGTAATTCTAAATCTTAGACAATGGCGCGGCCCAGACTCGCGCCCGTTATGTTCCGATATTCCGTTCAGTTATTCAAGTGAGTTTTACAAACACGTGAAATGTGTACCTAATTTAATTTTCCTGTTTCTTCGTCTGCGGTTGGTATAGGCAACAGTTACTGATTGATCTATGGACTTAATCGGATTATGTTTGGGCATTCTGATAGCGTTTATAAGGCGTCTAAGAAAATTATTGCTATTAACTTACATTCTATTTAAAGGACGACATTGAAAATTGAAATCCTTTCTATGGAATATGACCCACCCAACAGTTTATATTTAATACATATTATTATGTATTTATTTCAACAAATCTTGTGTATCTTTAGAAATGGAATTTAAGAATCTATCTAAGAGATAATATTCAGGTCTTGTCATGTTAGTTGGTCTCGAACCACTGTTTTAAAAACCTAGCAAAATATGAAGTTTGTCTAGTATTTGAATTAAGAGCGTCATACATAGAACTTACTACACTAAACGACGCTTTCCGGTAAACTAACCACCGTAATATTCATGTTAGTAACATTACTAAATACCAGGGAATGCGTCTATTTCTGTCGCCTGACGCCTCGAATACGAAATGCGTGAAAAACAGGATAACACTACTGAATCATCGATGTAAAAGTAATTAAGTATTTTATCTCCACATGAAAAGTTATTTTCGCATGTCCAAAACAAGGACAATTTGGTACATGTCATGGTTTAAAATTTTTACTTTAACTTTGTATACTTAATTAGTACTTACTTATTAAGTTTTTATTGCTTTTAATAAAATAAATATACTTATTAAATTCTGTAAAAGAAATAGCGGATGTTTTTCAGGTCTTACAAGAACCTTATGGTTGTAGAAAGCCAGAAATATCATCGAAGCTCCAATAATATCGTGATCCCTGCGTGACGTGAGTCAGATCCTGCCGACTCCGTGCCGGGGTATTATTAGATGTTATTTTTGTTTTTGTTCACAATCCGCACGTGTGGTATGAACTTGATCGCTATTTAACGCCCCTTGAATCCAAGTCAAGATTTGATTGAATGACGCTCTTTTCTCTTGAGTTTACAATAGAAATTCATAACTTAACATGTATGCAGTAGGTACTTACATGTATTTGTTTGTTAAAATAGAATGGAATGAAATAAGTAGTACCTTTGTACTAAAATGTATCCCTTACTTTAAGTTTTTCTCTGTAAACTAGTTGTGTACATAAATTATTAAATAAAAGTAAATAAAATAAAATAGAATGTTCTGCTAGAGAAATTGATTCACAGGCCGATGGTACACCTACGTAAATTGGTTAGTTTATGTTAAATCCAGCCGACAGATCGCGACTAACATTAATTGATTATTGACATAACATGACCATTACTTCGATGGACATTACAAAAAATAATATTGGGCATCCTAGACTATCTTCACAGAATTGTAAATTTTATTTGACTGTCGAGTGTCGAGTGGTATGTCTCAAAGTGAAACCCCATCTGTTTCATCAGGGGCGGTAAGAGTCGTCTCTTCGAGATCTTCACTCTTCACTTAAGTATGGGGTACAATCCTTTGATAATCTTACTTTTCTCTAAAAATTGTGCAAACCATTGTTTGCCAAGAGCCTAATTGTCTAAATAATGATTACTAGAACGGTGAAAAAATGGACCAAATACAACTCCTTGGAGTACACCTGACCGGACTTTTATAAAGCTTAAATATTTTAGTTATTGAACCTTGAATTACAATTAATAAGTACATCATTGCAAATATGTAAAATACGGTAAATTATCGTACAAGTAAGCAAGTAGGTAAACTTACCATATATGCATTGTATGGTCAAAGGCTTTTTTCAGGTCAATGAAAACAAGATGGCAATTTTTGTAGACTTTATAAGTACTTTAGATGTTTCTGACCTATTGAATATAGGTACCTACACTAAATTACAAAACTAAATAATATGTAAGTATTATGAAAGAAATAAGATAGTAATGATTTTAATAATATTGGCCACGCTAATATTTTTACAGATCTATCTATGAAATGAAATAAAATAAAAACTATATAGAACATTAATCAATTTAGTACATTTCATTTGTATCGTTTACGTTTACAGGATAAGATATTTTTTGCTGAATTTTAAAAATTCGTTGGTTAGTTTAACTAACGTAAGTAATCACTGGTTGGTGAGCTATATTTTGAAGATATGTAGTTGATGTTGCTCATTTTGAATTAATAGTAAGAACATGCTGCCATAATATAGCAACAGCGAGGGGCCTATGTATAGCCGTGACCTCGACTGGAGTGCACCGGGCACGTCGCCAGACTATTTCGGTGTTCCACCATATTTGGAACTTCACTTATTTTGTGTTCGCGCGTACTTTGAAAATACCCTAACAACATTTAAATGAGTAATATGAATTTAACTTGACTTAGAATATTTTTAGTTTGTTTAGATATAATTCGGTGTTTACAGATACTTGTTGACTGCCATAGTGTTTCAAACAGCTTGGACCCCCTGGAATTACGCCGAGATGTAGCTTCACACTGCATCCTCTATCGGTTGTATCACGGGGAGTGCTCTGAGGAATTGTTCGGAATCATACCACCTGCAACTTTTCGCTATCGTCCCACGCGAAAAACATACCATCCTCATCACCTTGATGAGTGGCAGTCTTCCACAGTGCGTTTTTCGCGTAACTTTCTGCCGCGCACTGTAAAACTCTGGAATGAACTGTCACCAGCAGTATTTCCGGACCGATACGACCTGCAAACCTTCAAGAAAAGAGCGTATTCCCTCTTAAAAGGCCGGCAACGCACCTGCAGCTCTTCTGATGTTGCGAGTGTCCATGGGCGACGGTAGTTGCTTACCATCAGGTGCCCCGTTTGCTCGTTTGCCCCCTTATTTAGTTTAAAAAAAAAGTTACAGGAATAAGCAAAGAATTCTATTAAATATAAGTCTTTGGGAATAAGAGCTTTAGCAACAATCCTGACAATAATTATTGTTCCATTTTTTTTAAATTATTTATTTTCGTTAAGAAAGGACTACAGTCATAAGTCATAACTCATAGCCATGATAATTATAAATACTTAACTTAAGTAATGGTTCTAAATCGAATTGCTCTTTTTTGCATTTTTATCATTGAAATGTATTAGCTATAGGCTATAGCTCAATAATAATTGCTCTAAATCTTTAGATACATCCTACACCATCTTGTTTTCTAACAAATCGAATTCAATTAATCGATTGCGGAACCAACAAATCACTTTAACGATTAGTTAAATGGTTTAACAGAGGTCAGTGAACCCGTATAAAGACGCATTGTGTAGGATACTTCCGGATCCCCTTCATGACAAAGGCTGCCTGTAGCTTTACTTTTTAGTCCCTTTTTCATGAAAAGCAAACATATTTTTACTGTACACGAATAACCACTTGGGTTTTGTATTGTTTTTAGATAAATTGTAGAACAATGCCAACTTTAGCCGCTTTCATTTAGTCCAAAATCTATGGAGTAAAAAATTTCGTCGAGTCTTTAAGTGAAAAAAAATGCTATAATAAATACATCTACTTATAATTACAAGAAATTCGCAAACGTGTTATGAGTAACACAGCAGCCTTTGTTGACTCTGACAAGCTTGAGCTGATCAAAACAAGGAGCAGACATTGAGGTCAATAACCCGATGTTAAGTGTATTGGTTACTGTATTTAAGCTGATATTCCTATTTTTTCCCATGAACAAATTCTAAAGAAGCAAGAAGAAAAAGGTGATTCGACGTTAGAATATTTTCAAATTTGATCAGGCTTAGAACCTAAAGCCATTATCTACAGGTGGTACTTTAGGGTGTGTACGTGTTCCTTGTAGAGAGTTCACTGTGAAAGTAGCAGTGCTGAAAGACCAAAATTTTTTTTCACTTTTGTATGGGGAAACTTGTGGCGCTCGGGCCCATACAAAAGTGAAAAAAAAAATTGTCTTTCAGAGCTGCTACTTTCACAGTGAACTCTCTACAAGGAACACGTACACACCCTAAAGTATTATCACTTATTTTTGTTACACCCTGTATACGCTGCGAGTATAGTTAAAGGTATAGAAGAATGTTCTTCACAAATTACAACAGATTTATTTAAATTCCTATTTTTTCTTTCATTAAAAGACCCTCACCAAATGGCTAAGTTAAATGGCACGAGTACTGGTGTTGGCTAAAGAAAGCAATCTCTAAACTATACACTTCCGCTCATAAACCAAATGGGTAATAAACAAAATGCCGGATGTTGAATTTGTATGATAGCCTGGCCTTAATAACTGACTAGGACACTTGGTACACTTCACTACTGCCACACATTCTAACAAAGACTTGTTGTTTCCGTATTATGCGGCAGATGTTATGATTTAAGTACTTAATTATGTCTTTTTGTCTTACTGGGTCTGTCTGCAACCATAATGTTTAGGTGGTTCAAGGTGTCAATTAAACAGCTAAGTTCATCCATACACAATATATACCTACATGCTACTTAGACACTCGGCACTCTAATTATATTGGAAATGCCAAAAAAAATCAAACAGTTTTTAAAGGGTATGCAATACACAAATAAATATTATCACTAACTTAATCTAATTCTATTGATGTCCGGTAGGAGTTATGTTAAAAGTGATATCAAGATCGTTCTACTGATCTACTGTTCGTTTTCCTTGAAAAGAAAGTGATTTTAATGGCCAAGTAGGAATTTTTCTCGCTGCGTGCTGATGCCAACGAGCCGTGAATGTTTTTAGCAATGCATGCCGTAGTAATTTCGCATCTCATAACATTGTTAGATGCCAGTCACTTGCCAATGTTCCAGTAAGAATCATGCGAAATAAAAAAATACCGCTCAAAGTATTTTAGACAATTTAATTATTACACAACGCGTTAACCTTTAGAATATCTTAGGTCTTAGTAAAAGGTAACCCTGAGTTAAATACCTTCTGTGAACCTCTTTATACTTAAGTGACGACTGACGACAGGGTTAACTTTAAACCAGATCTGCGCAAGTGGCACTTAAGGTGTTACTCTGCACCTAGGAAGAGAGCAGAGCCAATAGCATAACTACCGTCGTATCCATGGGCGTACCCAGGTTCTGGGCCAGGGGGGGGCAAATTACCCAGGTTCTGGTGCCAGGGGGGGGCAAATCACCCAGGTTCTGGGCCAGGGGGGGGCAAATCAGATTTTTCATAATTATTAATTTTTTATAAAGAATAAAAAATTAATAATTTTTAGTTGTAAAAATATTGTATTGCAAACAAATGGCAAAAATTCGTTCTTAATTTTTTATTTTTATAGATGAAAGTACTAGATAATATACTTAGTAGGGACGTCAACATGATCCAGGGGGAGCATGCCCCCCCCCTGCCCCCACCTCGGTACGCCCATGGTCGTATCTGTAATCTGCCGTATCAATTACATGGGGCCCCCTAGTCTAAGCGATAAGTTGAGAATGGCGAAATATAGAGATAAGTTTCATAAAAATACGTGCGATAGCTCATTAGATTCGGGAAGACGTCTAGAAAAATGTATCGGAAGCGTGTATTAGCACACAAAAAATTGCAAAAGTTATAAGCAAATTAGGTTACAAAAAACCATATGGAAGACTATCAATCATGATTTTTTAAGAGGAATTTTTTTCTAAAATAATAATATAAACAATAAAAATATTTAAAAAACGATTATAAACAATAAAATATTATTATTAAGAAAAAATTTGTTTCTAAAAATTATAATATTTTAAAGAGAATAAAGGTAAGAAAAAATATTTTTAAAAGCATCGAAATAGTCCATTGGTTAATAAATTTTTTATTAGCAAATGGCGGAATTTTTTTTTTATATTTTTACGTGATAACAAATGAAACAACTTTTTTTGACAATATTACGTGGATTTCTAGTTTTTTGTTCAAGTTAAAAAATGATTATACACAAAGTATTAAATTTTTTTAAACTTTTATGGCGTGATCATGTTAAGTATGTTTATATCAAGGGCTCCACGAAGTGAAAAATTTTACGAAAATTATTAAAACGTTTTCTTTAAAGTACAATGAGGACGGAAGTTCGAAAAAATTTCGTTAGTTAACATTTGTCTAATTTGTTGAAAAATTAACTTTAAGTTAAATTCCCAACGGAAGCAAATTCTTTGAAGTGTTCGGAATACACCATAAGTTTTTGAAAATTTTAAATTAATATTTAATACCTTTAAAAAAATAATCAGTGTGACGTGCTCGGTTTTGAAGCCACTCGCGCTACCTAAAAATGCCGCGCGGAGGCTTACTTTCAGCGTTAAATTAAAATTATAAATAATAGAGATAGAATTCCGGGAGTTGAGATTTTTTTATGGAAATTTCCTCTTCTTTAAGAATCTTTTATTAAAATTTCTTAAATATTAATAGTTTCGGAGTTTTTAACAAAAAACATAATACCTTTTTTTTGCAACCTAATTTGCTTATAACTTTTGCAATTTTTTGTGTGCTAATACATGCTTCCGATACATTTTTCTAGACGTCTTCCCGAATCTAATGAGCTATCGCACGTATTTTTATGACCCTTATCTCTATATTTCGCCATTCTCAACTTATCGCTTAGACTACCCGGGCTACTGCGGCGACCGCCGCGACGTACGAAAGTTACCTTTTCTGAGGGCCCCAAACAAATTTCTATATCGCACCGCTTGAGCCCTCCTAGAAGTAGGGGACTTGTAGAGTTAAGGGACCAGTCAATATTATTCTAACTAAATCGTAACAGTGATGCTGGCTCGTGCCAGTAGTTGGCAAACGAGATACCTCTCGTTTGCCAGCTACTGGTTTCTCTTTTTTCTCTTTGCGTACAATTTACAAACCATACAGTCTTTATATTGCCTCTAGTTAAGACGTAGTAATTTTGTAACATGTGTAAATAGAAAGTTAAGTGAAATTAATAATTAGTGCTCTTAATAACACCTGCGTAATTAGAAATAATTACATTACACAATATTATGTTAATTATTTTTGCTGCATGCGCAATCTTTGTTTTCGAACTTTTTTATTTAGTCAGAGCGTTTTATTGCTTTGCATAGTGACGGATTAAGACTACTTGATGCCTTAAGCAATCCATGCCTGTGGGCCCCCCTATCCGTATCTCAACTAGAATCGGTCTTTGAACCTTTATTCTTCTGGTGCCCCCTCAGACGTGATGCCCTAGGCAATTGCTTAATTTGATTAAGGGCTAATCCGTCACTGGCTTTGCCAAATAATTCATAAAAAATTACCTAAACAAAAACAACATTATGACTTTGCCACCTGTCGCATTTGTAACAAAGAGAATGTCATATACTACGTAACAATTTGTAATTTTGTCGTTTTATTTATCTTTCAAAACCATACCCTAATAAAGCGAAAAAAAATTAAAATATTTACAAAATGGATGATTATCTCATGCAGCGCATCGAAACAATAACGACCAATCAGAACAATATGATACACAAGTTTGAACTGCTCTCCAAAAGCGTCGACGAAATGAAAAACATTTTGTACAAAATCACAGATAAAATTGAGACTTGCGCTAAATCACAAAAAATAAACAATGAAATAAGCATTGACAGAGAAGATCCCGATGATTTCAGTGAAATTAATTCCTGCCACTCAGTTATATCCAGATTATCTATTTCTTCTAAGGTAAATTGTGGTCCGAAGTTTAGCTGTTGTACCTACTTCTCCCAGATAAACATACGTGTCGACTTGATTTTACTTGGTTATACAAATAAGACTTTCGGTGACTACAGCAGGTAAACCAACCGACAATCAAATAAGGAGTCGCATACTATTTAAAGTAATAACTAAGTAGTTTTTAGTAGATAATATCCAAGTAATTAAATATGCTCTCGGTAGCAAAAGCTTAAATGAAGACCAAATAACATCAGAGCATTTTCTCACAAAAACTTCTACATCAGTCTGGGAAACTGGAAATACGAGCTTTTTACTTTGTAGCCATAATCGTTTTTGCGGCTATTACAATTATTGTAAAAACCAGTACCATAGTCTTCCATAATTGCAAGCGACTACTCCAAACTGTAGAGTGTAGACTATTAAACCTAAAAGACGACGTTTTAGAGATTCCCGATAGAAAATTACATCCCTTTGATCATGCAAGCGTAATTCGACGGACCATCTACGCGCTGATGATTCATTATTTGTATTATTATACTATTGGTCTCTGTTAAAGATATTTGTTTGTTGCAGGTGACGATGACGACGGGGCTGGACCGAGACACGGTGCGCGCCGCGTATGAGGACGTCAGGGCCGACAGCTCACCCACGGAGTGGTAATCATTGCTTTTAGAGTACCACACTTCAGGGGTATTTATGCCTAAAGTGCCTTCAGAGTTTAAATCTTACTTCTTAGAATGCAAATAACGACAAAAATGCGAAAAATTTGCTGCTATTACACCCAATAGACCCTGGATTTATGTATAGGCACTAGGCAGTATAGTCAATGGCCTATGGGCGGCAATAAAAAATATAAATTCGGCCCTGCAACAGACGTTTTTCACACGGTAACGTTTTTGAGTCCGATATTCTGGAAAAGTAATAGTTCTTCTAACATCTCAAAGAAGAGATAAGCTTGGTTGAACGGGTCTGCAAAATATCTGTGAAGATATTATCAGCTAATCGTCCTGCTGATTTAACAATTTCTTGTATCTTTTCAGGGCGGTGTTCAAATTCGAAGGAGCACGGATAGTGTGTTCTGGAAGAGGCAGCGACTTCACGGAATTCAGGACGCATTTTGCTGATGATGAGCGCGCGTTCGGATACCTCAGGTGAGCTTTATTAAGAGCCCATATGACCCTAACTTGACTACATACTTTAACCTAGATCTCAAAATCTGTAAGGTCTAGAAAACTGATTTTTTGACACAAGTAACTTCAGTTCATAAAAATTAAATGCTCAAGACGAAAACGCGATTACTCAAAAAATGCTCGATAGTTTCTTTTTTACAAAAAAGGTATGTCAAAAGATAATTATTACTTAAAAATAATCGTTAAAATAAGATAATATGTCCTTTTTAAGGTGATAAATATAAAGGTAAATGATTTTTATTTTAGTTTTATGTTATTGTAAAATATCGATAAGCATATCGATAAATTTGATTCAAGCACTAGCGTATATGTAAAAAAATTTAATGAAAATTTTTCTTCAAAATTAGTGTAATATAAGAACAATAGTAACTTTAGTTAGGCAAAATATGAAAGTAAAAGGGAGGATTCACAATATTTTATTTGAAATAGAGAGCTAAAGACAGAATAGAGCAAAAATCAATGATATTCTACTTATACAGATATGTTACGTCCATACTATTTTCCGGCTTAAATCTCTTCCGAACAATTTTCAAATTCAAAATTGCAGACATTGACAAATTTGACAGATAAGTGAAATAAAAGATAAGAAAAACTATTTACATAAAAGAGACATTTCTATTTTTAAACGTCGAATCGTACCGCTGTCTCTTTCTTCGCCTGAGCTATGACGAAAATTCGATTTTTCCAGATTGTTCGAAAAATAATTGAAAATGTAAATAATCGAGGTATTTATTGCAATCAAGACATGTGGTAAGAGATTCCATGTGTTTTGTTTACTTTCGAGTCATAATTGGTACATTTTCGAAACACGAACGACGTCATTTTCAATTGATTTAGGTAAGAACTAAGACAAGACGCGGCACTTTCGTGACTGCGCTCGATGCAGACTAAACAACAGACAGCCCAATTGGGCCGTATTTGAAGCTTCACAACGCGCGTGGTAGTAACATAATATCTGGTTTGAGTATTTCATCATTGGCAAAAATAAACACATCGTAGCAATTAGGACATGAAGATTAATTACGGGTGAAATGTATATTTTTCAGGATTATTCCTATGATTTACACTGCAATCACAGCACAAGTTATTATTGTTATATATAATAGTATTTGTTGAAAATAACATACGATTTAAATAATAAATTGCAAATACCGAAAGGGCATAAAAACGATTGACGACTTTTGACGACCTGTCAAATAAAAGTTGTTACAATTTTCATTAGACTGCCTCTCTCTTTTCATCTTGTTATAATTCCATAAAGGATTTTCTTCTCCCTCGCACTCTTTGTTGGTCTATGCATTATAAGTTTATGCAATATATAAACATCGATTTGAATCCCCTGCCAAAAAAAATATCTCGACAATGCATTATGCATACGCGGACCGTGGTGTTTTGGTGCGAGTTGAAGTTGACCCTTACTTTATATTGCATTACTTTGACTTTGCTAATATTAATTATAATTAATTTTAAGTATTATTTCAGGTTACAAATGGGCGACGAGTTGTCAAAACGGAAGAAGTTTCTGTTTGTGACTTGGGTGGGGCCCAACGTGTCTGTGATCAATCGAGCCAAAATGTCCACCGACAAAGCTATCATCAAAGATATCATATCAGTAAGTGCCTTTTTATATTATCTAAGAATAAGTTACATAAATCTTGATTGTATGCAATAAAATAAATTATTATTCCCACATAAAAATAATAATCATACCTAATAAAAATATATTGTCATTAAAAAACAATACTTCAATATTGATTTTTATTTAAATAAATAGTATAACAATACAAACAAATAAATAGCTTACAACTTAGACAGTAGTAGAAAAATACTTTTGACTTACTTTACTAAAACTGCAAACGAGTTTTACTGAGCAATGCCTTTTTAAATTGTGATTTAGTTTATCACTTAAGAATGTTCACCAATCTCTACACAATCACTTGATAGTTCTTTGAACTAGATAAAATCATACAGGTACTTTTTAACATTGAAGCCGATGGTCTGGGCTACAGCAGATATAAAGTCATATCCAACAATGCACTTATATTTAGCTGAATCTAAATCAACCTCCTTGGTGCCGGCTATGAGCTTTAACTCCACTAAAGTCGCTATCTGAGCCAGTAAATTGCTCGTTAAACCTATTCTCTCTTCTAGAATAGCATAGAATATCGCTAGCAACCTATCCAAAGTGAACACTTTTGGCCCAAGCTGCGTGTTTAGCTTCTCATTGATTTTTGCCTTCGCTTTAGTCTGTTGAAGTCTCTTGCGTTGCTTGCCGTGGTTCTTCATAAACAGTCTCTTGTCTTCTTTTGGTGGGTTATAGCTCGCCAGGTAAGCAGCGACCAGAAGAAACTTAGCATAATATGGCAACTCAAAACTCTGTGCAAATGTTTTAGTGGACATCAATTCCTCTTTTAGGGTTTTCTCATAATTGTGACTGTGACATT
This sequence comes from Aricia agestis, assembly GCF_905147365.1. Taxonomy (NCBI): domain Eukaryota; kingdom Metazoa; phylum Arthropoda; class Insecta; order Lepidoptera; family Lycaenidae; genus Aricia; species Aricia agestis. Next base: position 2,227,309 of record NC_056406.1, on the reverse strand, counting down.
CAACATCACTATTTTCTTTTCCCGGCGATTGTGTCAGACTCTTTGTGTTGTTTATTCTAAGATACAAAAGCTCCAAGTTGGATTTAAGTATGGGGGCGATATGGCGCCACAGTTTGGCCAAGTCTGTGGGTTTGATTTCATGTTTTATTATTGGCTCACAATATTTAATGAAATTTGTTTTTGCCATGTACCTTAGCTCAATTAGATCCCGACAGGGTCTGTAGAACACACTCAAGAATGCATTCAGAAAATTGGCAAACAACTCCGGTTTGCTCAATACATCTACTAGATCATCATCAACTTGATAAATATTTAATACATGTTGTAAATACACTTTGTGGCTTAGGAATACGATTTTAAACAAATCCTCTTTATTGTAGTTCGGAAAAAAGATTTTTATCGGCTCACGCACGCCCATTTTAAAGTAAAAGTTATCATAAACTAGGTGAGATATAAAAATAGTACAAACATTCACAGTGCAGAACTCTCGTAGTCTTAAAAATGTACTGATGATGTTACTATCCATGCAACGCAGTCTCTCTGCTCTATCGAATACTAAAACAATAGGTTTGCTTTGGAATTTCTCTGATGTCAGTGTTTTGAAAACGTTTATAAATTCAGATAGCGAATCACATTTAACCTCCAATAATTCGTCTTCATCCAGTTCCGTTAATATCGCCTCGAAAATTATCCTCGGGGAGTAGCACTCTATGCAATCAATTACAACAAATTTAAGTCTTAAATGTTGAAGCACAGTCGTCACACACAAACTTTTGCCGGTCGCCATGCTTCCGCTGATAAACAACGAAACCGGCAAGGGTTCGTCATCTTCGCCGAGTAATTCAATCAATTCATTAATCTGGCTATCTCGCCCGGGCACTTTAGCTAATATTCCATCCATTACTGCACTTTAGAACAATAATAATCGAGACAATTCCCGTTCCCGCAAATTCTTCTTCTTCTTCTTTTGGCGTAAGCCCCCCATTTAGGAGTTGCCAGCGTCAGAGTTGAGGCGAAAAATGTGAACAGTTATAACTTTCTTTAACTTTTAAATTTAAAACTGTCATTGACTCATTGTCATCTGTCAAATGTCATTTGTCAATGTGACATTAACTTTTTTTATTAGTGTTTATGATACAAAGCTAAGACTCATTATAAAAAAGCTTAAGTTAATAAAGCGAAATAATCGGCCAAGTGCGAGTCGGATTCCGTACTGCTATAAAGCGAAAGTATGCAAAATTTGTGTTTTTTGTATGGGAGCACCCCTTAAATATTTATTTTATTGATTTAGTGAAAATTTTAAGTGCCTCTACGAGCCAAAAAGCCCAAAAAAATTACGTTGGTAATTGGTTGTATGGGAGCCTCCCTTAATTATTAACTTTATTTTATTTTTAGTATTTGTTTATGTAGCGGCAACAGAAATACATAATCTGTGAAAATCAAGTTTAGCTGTAGCGGTTTTTGAGATACAGCCTGGAGACAAACGGACAGACATCAAAGTCTCAGTAATGGGGTCCCGTTTTTACCCTTTGGGTACGGAACCCTAAAACTACTTTATAAATAAATCGTCAAGTTAAATAATATTATGTAGATACAGCTGTAAATTTATTTTTACATTGTATATAATGAAATATGCGGTCTTTTTTTTTCAGAATTTTGCAGTGGAACTCCAACTTGAGAGTCAAGCTGAAATAGACATCGACCAATTCAGGGACGCGCTAAACAGAGCTGGTGGTGCCAACTACGGAACTGGCACCAGAGAGTGATCATTCTATATCTAATATTATGCTGAATTTACCAAATTCATAATACATAAACCGACTAGCCTAGAGGCAGAGAGAGAGAAAAATTCAGATTATTGAAATGAAAGATGGAGAGTTAAGTTTTTATTTTCAATGATCTCAATGTTTCTCGGCATTCTGAATTATTCCAGATTTTATAGTCCAAGCGCTACTGAAAAATATTTGTATTACTCAAAGTACTGCTTCAAATATTGCATTTGTATAAACGGAACAAATTTTGCGAATTTTTGGAAATTTATCAATGAATTTAGCTTAAAATTGTACCATTTTTAGTATAGTGTACAATTGTATTTTGTTATAATATACTCGCCAAACATTTTAGGCTAATCAAAAAACTTTTGATATTTTTTATAATATACGGTATACCTTGCCATTCAATATTATTTAATAATAATTAGATAATAATAATTAATAAATAGAATAGCTTGAGTATGCACTTTTTATTACTTACCTACATTTGAATTGACATTTGTTCAGAATACCTATTGTGAGAAAATAATATTATGTACGGTAATTGAATTACAATATTTAAATACTTTATTCTACAATAAAAAAGGAAATTGCTATGAAGACGCGAAAAATGATCTAAGATAAAATAAAAATTAAGTGATTCTTTGGAACGAACGGTTTAAATGAAATGGGAATTATTGCAATAAATAAAAGCATAATAATTATGTTGTTGAGTAAACTTCAATGTGTTTAAACAAAATATGCAAGTCTGAATTTTTATTCATGTCGCATTTTTATGATAGATAACAATGTGCATTTACTTTTTGTTTGTTCTGAGTAGTTGCATTGTTTAATTGAAGTAAATAAATTGTGACGTAATATTACAATATTAACGAAGGTAAATATAGAAAATAAACAATTGCTTGTTGTCTTTTATTCAAACCTGTCTGCCCCATAAAGTTAATATACCTAGCGGAATAGAGCAACAATCTCGAGCTGTCAAACGAAACCGAAATTGGTTTACATCTGTGTGAAAAATATGTGTACGTATACACTTACACAAGCATGATTGAACATGATTTCTATGAGATTTAAATTGTCAACGTGCGGCACGTGCCGACTGGACGTCAAAAAAAGAGTGCTGCTGTCATGTATCACACGTCTCTTTTTACCACGCAGTGTTGCTGATAGTGACATCTCTCTTGCTCAGGCCTTTCTCTATTCCGCTAGGTATATTAACTTTATGGTCTGCCCCGAAAAACATTGACATCTGATGAAAAGCTGTGGAACTAGAATATTCACTTGATTAAAATAAAACAGAAAATATTTAAAAACCTTTAATACAATCTTATTTAATGGTGAACACATGACAATGTATAGTTTTACTACAAATTAAATGGTTTGTATATCATAATTCTTATGGTATGAAAACGGCACACTCTGTAGTTCTTTGAAACATCTACCGTCATAAACAACACCAACGCCTCTAGTACACCGACCGACGCTGCGGAACGCGAAATAGGAATAGAGCGAGATGCCATATTATAACGCATTGTCGTGTGGCGAGTGAGACAGCAAATCGGTTCGCCGCTGTTTCGCGTTTTTGTAGCGTCGATGTACTAGAGGCGAGGGTTGATAGATTGGTCTGAATCAACCCCTAAGAGTATAATAATCATAAAAATGTTTTATAATAGAACCACAGTAGATGGTATTTTTTGCCACTATGGGTCTAATATTGATTGGGTAACAACGAAATATGGCCTAGCGACTATTACAAATATTATTAAATATATTTTATTGGGTAAGTAATTATAGGACTTTTTGTATGTAACAATATTATTGTCTATAAGAATAATCCAACCGGTACAGTCTAAAAACATTTGCTTAAAACTGTCATATTTGGATTTTATTTGATGTTAATGTGCATAATGTTTGCATTATGTTTGAAACCTATTATTAACAAATAAACATGAAAATTAAAAATACATATGGTTTAGTTGTTACAAACGCTAAATCTTAAATTAACTTACATCTCATAAGCCTCACATTTTATTAAAAGCCTATCTGAGGTATGTTAGTGTTGTTAAAATACAGTTTACATTACTAGTGTATAAAAATAAAGACATAAAATGCATAAAATATATAAATGATAAGATTCTTTAGTGGCACCTTACAAATACCTTTTATTTTATCCACAATCTTTCTTCTGGCTGGTTTCCTTGCTGGTTGACTCGTTAACTATCCTGGGGGCTTACTAATTTTCTTACTGGTTTGTTAACTTGCTGGTTGGCTAGTTATCCTGTTGGTTGGCTAGCTATCTTGCTGGTTGGCTAGTTAACTCACTGGTTGGCTAGTTGACTTGCTGGTTGGCTTGCTAGTTTACTGCGGCGGGCTGAGCGCCTTCAGCAGACGGCTGTTGGTGTATCCGCCGAAGAGCACGTTCAGCAACGCTACTCCGTACCCCGTGGCGCGCTCACCCTGTACAGAATTACAATTAAGTATTTATCTATTTTTTAATGAAATTGGTAATATACACGTTGTGCACTGACCTCCATTATCCAAGTACGCTGGCTGGACTTATGATACCCACCTGCTTTTTGTGCCTATCTGAAGCGGAATCAGCGCCCCCAATGCGGGGGAGAAGTAAATTTGACGTAAATTGCAAATGGCCGCTTAATCATTATTGGTGGTCACCACTAGTATTAGTTCCAAGTACTCTCACCACTGCTATCAGCACCAATATGGCGACTTTCAAACGTCATTTTTACGTCAGATTTAGTTCTCTTCCGCCGCATTGGGGGCGCTGATTCCGCTTCAAATAGGCACAAAAAATAGTCGTCATTTCAAAGGGTATCATAAGTCCAGCGTACTTGTATAATGGAGGTCAGTGATGTTATGCAAAAACTACTAAGCATATTTTGAAGAAATGTGTGGTAGGCTTTGGATTCACACAAAGAGTACATTAAAATGCAGAGCTAGCAACAACGATAGCTATTACATAACTATCTCTAACCCGCAGCTTTGAAATACTGATTACACAATTGATACTTTCAACCCTCTTGAGTGCAGCAATCAGCTTTGGCTGTTAGAGAGATAAGATATTAATGGTGATGAGATAATATACTCACGATGTGTGCGGGCGAGGCCATGTCGACGTGAAGCCAGTCGCCGGGGTAGTCAAACCCGAGGTGCGACAGCACGAACAGGCCGGCACACGACGGCTGCGCGTTGCCGCGATCCTGTACAAACAGTCAGTGACATTTTAAGTAAAAACATACTAAAATGCTTATACCGTCTTGAACAAGTTATTTCATACGTATCCGACAAAGTGTATGTTATCTCTCGTATAAAGACACAGAAAGTTATAAACTATGTACTTAAATATTTTTTAGGTAAGGGGGACATGGCTGACTCGACCGGGTTAATACGGCCTGCCAGAAAACCGGCGTGAATTATTGCTTGTTGTGTTTCACGCACTATATGGGGTAAACGGAGGTTGAACGTACGCAGCGGACGGATTTGTTGCTTTGTATTGATTTTTTTGGTACTGCGTGCACTGGAACGTCATTTTTGCGCCTGACAAATTATTATAAATGACGACGCTCCGTTCGCACTGTACGCTCCGATTTTCGAGCTTTAAGGGTGTATAAGGCTGGACGTTGGTGACTATAACATTGGTTGGCTATTTGTCACAATGGCAACGCGGAATCGAATCCACGATAAGTCAAGAGCCAGCCACGCTCTAAACCACTAGATCACGGAAATGTTAGTATCTGAGTATCTGGCGTCAACATACAGCAACACTGTTCTTCATGTCGGCCATGGCGCTGCTGAACTCGCGGAAGTGCAGGTCGGGGGCGAAGGGCAGCGCGTGCGCGAGGTCGCCTGACGCGCGGCCGGCGCGCACGCACCGCGCCTCCAGTGCGTCGCGGTTGCTGAGGATGGCCGCGTGGTGCTTGCCCGTCGCTGTGCCCTGGGGGAAGATGAATCTTTTAAACGTTTCATCTCAGTTATAATAATGTTTTGATATTTGTGATTTGGTACAAGAAAATAGGGTAGGTTTTTATGTGGACACCAGGCAACTAAACTAAGTGCCAAGATTACGACAAGACAAGGCATAAAGTTTTGTGCACAGAAATGGATCTAGTTAGAACCGCTATGTCGCTACAATTTGTATGAACACGAGCGTGTCACTTTTTTCATACCTTCAGTGACGTCACAAGAGCGCTTTAGTGATGGGAATACCCGTACGCGCGGAATCGATTCGAAGGCATCGCCGCGCCCCGTCTCTTTTGCCACTTTAATAGGTGTATCGATTTTTTTTATCGATTATTATTTACGTGCTTGCCAGGACAGCTAGTGATATATTATTCTAAACTAAACAGGAACATAAATACATATTACAGAAAATATAATTATCGAGTCACAAAATTTATCATAGCGAACATTATCATACCTCTGTTTCATGTCTGTTTCGAAAATCGATTAATTAGAATCGAGAATATGTACAACACTATTTGCTTCATTTGACAGAAAAATGAGAACATTGACTGTACCACGAAACTAAGCGATGAGTGAAAGTATCGATTGTTTTATTTCCATTGCGCGCTCAATAGCGGACAAACAGAACGGGCTCTATAATTTTCTAATTAAAGCGGCAATGTATTATGAATCATGGGGTACACACGCAGTTACGTAGATTTCATGGTAAAAACTGCAACCACCCACGATTGACATTAAATAATTGATTTTAAAATAAAGGACACATGATTTAATAATAAAATTACTTACCGATGAAAGGAAACGTATCCACTATTTAGACCAACGTTTCTAGTCGAATTTCCACAGCCCAATACGGCACAATTAGACATTTTTAGAATTCCGATTGACGTCCGATTCCGATAATGGTGGAGCGCAGACTAAAGAACAAACTTTCGAAAGATTGACATTGTACAACCTTTGGGAACGCGATGGCACGCGAAGTACATACACATGGCCTATCTAACTAGATCCATTTCTGTGGTTTTGTGCATCGTTTGCACTTGTGCCTTATCCTATAACGACAGTATAAGCGCAAGGAAATAGAATATCAGTTCTATTTCCTTGCGCTTCTACTATCAATTTATTATTTGTCACAATTTTTGAAGCAAAAGGGCCTTGATGAAACTTTTTGTCTATTTTTCTATTGAAACTAACGCTATGGCAATAATAAGGTGTAGTCAAGACTTACGGAGACCCACGTACCCCGACTGCTTTTATTGAGCAGAATATTAGTCAGTGTTAACGATTTGGAATATGTTCCAAATATTTATTTAAATTAGATAATAAGACAATGGAGGACATCTCTTACACAAATGAATTAAGTTCAAGTCTAAATGATGAAAATCCTACCAATAACTTGATAGACTCAATTAAACTGAGGAAAAATAAATGTAATTTGATTAATCTGGTGCATCAGAATTTACAAGGTAGGTAGGTAAAGAACTTGAAATTGAGTTATTTTTAAAGGAATTTAACATTGATATTATGTGTATATCTGAACATTGGTTCAAATCAAATGAACTCATTTTCAATTTCAATAATCACCAGATAGCAAGTTCGTTCAGTAGAGAAAATGCCATTAGAGGAGGCTCTCTCATTTTAATCAGAAATAATTTGAAGTTTAAGGAACGTAAGGATATCGTGAGTCTCTCTACTGAACGAATAATAGAAGTGGCGTGCATAGAGCTGAGCCATCTAATCATTGTGGGCGTATACAGGCCTCCATCAGGGTTATACGATTCTTTTGAAGTAACAATGGAACAAATTTTGTCAAAAGTATGTGCATCTAATAAAAAGGTTATTATATGTGTTGATTTTAACATTAATTTATTAGATTTAACCTCCACTACTGTTAGATTCACATCTTTATTTCAATCGTATAACCTTCAGTTTGTTTCAGGAACCTACAAAGGTCTGTGATACTACAGCCACTTGTATTGACAACATATTTACTAATCTTATTCCTGATAAAAAAGAAATAATTAATAAGCTAAGTTCTGATCACTGTGGACAAATAGCTTATTTTAATATGAAATGTGACAGTGACGCGAAGAAAAATCTTGTGTTTATTCCTGTGACCACAAAACGTTTTGAGCAATTTAGAAGTAAATTAAATTCAAATATCCATTTATTGGATAGGTCACATAGCTCTGATGAAGCTTTTAATAAATTACTTAAGGTGATAAGAACTCAATTTAATTCAATATTTACTTCTAAAACGGTTAGAAACAGTAATAAAAAAACTAAATTTATTAATTGGGCAACAAAAGGAATAAAAATAAGTAGGAAAAGATTATATGACTTATACGAAAGGCGTATTAATAATAGTGAAGTATTTAAAGCATATGTTAAAAACTACTCAAAAACCTTCAGAAAAGTTTGTAAAGCTGCTAAAGCCTTATATATAAAAATAAAATTAAAAACTCTAAAAATAAAATCAAAACAACATGGCAGGTAATAGCTGGTGAGACTGGAAATGTCACCTGTCGTAGCTCTGATTTTGAACTATACTTTGAAAATAAAAAGATTACTAATGATCAAGAAGTTGCGACGGTCTTTGAAAAGTTTTCTTGCTGACATTCCGGTCTCAACTACAAAAAATTTAAATTCTTCGCCTGAAGCTGCCGAAAAGCTACTCAGAGACAATGTAAAGGAATGTGATGTCAATTTTAAGTTTAGAGAAATTAACCCCAGAAATAATATTGATACCTTTAAATTGTTGAGTATTAAAAATACTGCTGATCTCTAGGGCATGTCCACAAAAATTATTAGATCAATAATTGACATCGTAGCTCCTCATTTAGCAATGATTTTCAATGACTGTATAAAAAATGGTGACTGACTTAATGAAGCATAGCAAGATTGTTCCTTTATTCAAAGCCGGAACTAAATCGGATCCCACGAATTTCAGGCCTATATCAATTCACCGAGCTTTAGTAAAATATTTGAAAAAAATATTTTAAAACAATTACTAGTACATTTTAATTCAAATAATTTACTACATGATAATCAATACGGATTTACTAAGGGTCGATCCACAACGGATGCTGGTATAGGACTTCTTTGCAGTATTTTTGAGGCATGGGAGGAGTCGCAGGATGCCTTAGGTGTGTTTTGCGATCTCTCCAAAGCCTTCGATTGTGTTGAGCATGCTACATTGATCAGGAAATTGCGCCACTACGGAATTTAAGACTCTGCTCTCAGCCTTTTGACTTCTTACCTTAAAAATAGCACTCAAAGGGTTGAGGTAAATAGTAAAAGGTCCAAAGGAACCAAAATAGAATTAGGTGTCCCACAGGGATCTATATTAGGCCCATTTCTTTCTCTCATCTATATAAATGACTTACCTTATCTAGTTAAGGGCAATAATAATGAGACAGTGCTTTTTGCTGATGACACTTCACTTATTTTTAAAGTGAAGCGATAACAGTCGAACTACGACGAGGTAAACAGTGCTCTCTCAAAAATAGTACATTGGTTTAATGTTAATAACTTACTTTTAAATTCTAGTAAAACTAAATGTATAAAGTTTACTTTGCCCAATGTTAGGCAAGTCCAAACCAATGTAGTATTAAATGATGAGAAGATGAATTTAGTAGACAACACTGTATTCTTAGGTATAACACTTGATAGTAAATTACAGTGGGGTCCTCATATTGTTAATCTTGCAGGTATGCATAGTTCTGCAGCATATGCAGTCAGAAAAATTAGGGAAATTTCTGACAAAGACACGGCACGATTAGTATATTTTAGTTATTTTCATAGTAGGATGTCGTATGGAATCCTTTTATGGGGAAACGCTGCCGACATTAATACAATATTTGTGCTGCAGAAGCGAGCCATACGTTCTATTTATAAAATGTCTGCTTTAGAATCTCTGCGAGGTAAATTTTGGATAATGTAATATATGTTAGAAAAAATATAAGTAAATTTAAAGTTAAAAGTGATATTCACTCTAGGAATACTAGAAATAAGCACAAGCTAGATATGCCGGTGATCAGACTTAGTAGTCAGTAAATCTTTTAAAGGTCAATGTACGGCGTACCGGCGTAAGAAACTCGCACGGGGCCCACTTTTTTACCAAAAAAAGTGAGAAAAAAATTAATCTTTTAAAATAAAGTTTACAATTTTGTAACTAAATATTATATACAATATCCACATACATAATAATTGTAAGTCCTATAATAATGAAGAAGTAGCCTTGCAAGAAGCCATCCTACTCCCAAGGTGTGCCATCGTTTATGAAATCATTGACCTTATAATAGGCTTTGGCACACAAACGTTCTTTAACTACTTTTTTAAATTTATTAATGGAAAGATTTTGAACGTTTTCTGGGATTTTGTTGCTTTACAACAAAATCCCAGAAACCGTTCAAAATCTTTCCATTAATAAATTTAAAAAAGTTCTTGGATGGCTTCTTGCAAGGCTACTTCTTCATTATTATAGGACTTACAATTATGTATGTGGATATTGTATATAATATTTAGTTACAAAATTGTAAACTTTATTTTAAAAGATTAATTTTTTTCTCACTTTTTTTGGTAAAAAAGTGGGCCCCGTGCGAGTTTCTTACGCCGGTTCTTCTCGCCGGGTTAGTTCCCGAACCGGTGGTAGGCATCATGTAGGACATTCTGAAAACATTTATTTTAAATTTATTCAGAAATAAAACAATTTTGATTTTGATTTTTGACTGACAGATTTTAGGGGCAAAATGGCGGATTTCCATTGTCTAACTGTCACTTTGTGTATTCTTCCGTAGAAGAAAGAAACCGTTTCTATGGTAACCATGCTACACCTGCAGGTGTTGATGTTTTTTCTCACCTGTGCTCCAGTGAGCGTGGCCATGTCGACGATGGTGGTGGCCTTGAGGTCGCGGTGCGCGTACGTCACGCCATCCGCCAGCACCAGACGGCCTGCAAGTGCGTTTTTTTTACAATTTAGATAATTATCATCGCAAGAAATTGTAAATGCAAAAGTGTGTCTGTCTGTCTATTACCTCTTCACGCCCAAATCGCTGAATCGATTTTGCTGAAATTTTGTATGGGGATACTTTGAGTCCCAGGAAAGGACATAAGATTTTTATGCCGGAAAAATGTACGGTTCAGGCGTGATAAACGAACTTTAGCGTAACGGAGTTGCGGGTGTCAACTATTATTATAAGTATGTTTATCTGCATCTAGCGCCTATAGTAATAATAATAATCTTTAAAGCAGTAAAAATGATGATTTACCTTCAGCGTCAGTGTTGTTGATCTCCACAGTCCTTCCTGAATACAGCTGGTGGATATCATCAGGCCTGTAAATATAATTTTTCGTCAATAAATTCTGTGCGTTTAAAAAGTACCTAATACCTAAGCTAACGCTGTTTGCAGACTGGCGTAGGCCAGTCAGCTCAGTCGGCCATTATGTTTAGCATGTTTATATTATGTTTTTGTCCCTGTGTATGTGTGCAGTTTATGTGTGTTTTGTCCCTGTATAAGTGCATATTTTTTTTTATGAAATAAGGGGGCAAACGAGCAAACGGATCACCTGTTTTAAAGCAACTTCCATCGCCCATGGACACTCGCAACATAAGAAGAGCTACAGGTGCGTTGCCCGCCTTTTAAAAGGGAATAGGGGAGGGTAAGGAAAGGAATAGGGAAGGGACAAGGGTAGGTAAACTCAATCACTCGGCGAAACACAGCCGCGCACGTGCTCTAGGCTCTACCACGTATTAAAAGTATATGTGAGTTTGCAGATTGGCGTCAGTTCAGTCGCCTATTGTGTTTAGCATGTTTATATGTTTCTGTCCCTGTATATGTGTGTGTGTTTGTGTGTGACCGTGTGTGTGTGTGTACCTGGTGGCGCGCGGGCCGACGCTGTTCTCGGCGAGGCAGAGCACGGCGTGGAGCTGGGCGCGGCAGCCGGCAAGCACGGTGGACCGGAACGCGCCCAGCACGCCCGCCGCGCCGCCGCAGTCGCCCTTCATGCCTAGCATCGACGACTGGAATACAAGGGAAATATAAGTACTGGTGACATAGGGCAGGTCTAAAATGGATGATGAAAGAAATATATGTAAAAATCAGAGAGCTAGCTAAGCTTAGCCTAAAAACCGTGTTATTGTTGCGGACCAATCGAAGCTTCGAGAATTACGCTATCGAATTTCTGGAATTCGGTCAGAGAACTATTAAAAGTGTTGCCTTAATACGATAGCACGACTCGGGGCTTACCACTGATTGAACCGCCACAATATAAAAGTCTTAACACTAGACATAATATAGCTTACCTAATTCTGTAAATTATAATAAAATGTATATTACAGTAAAATGATGTTCAGTGAAAAATGAACATAATTTTAGTGGATTAAATTAAATTATTAATATATATTATAATAATAGAATAGCTTATTATATTCTATTCAGATCAATAAATTAAGAATAACATACCGGGGACTTCATGCTCAGGCCACCAGTGTCATATATGATGCCCTTGCCGACCCAGGCCACGCTCTCGGTGGCCGAGGGCGGGCGGTAGGACAGCACCACGAGAGCGGGCGGCTGTTCCGCGGCCTTCCCCACACCGTAGATGCCGCCCATGCCGCGCGCTTTCAGCTCCTCGCCTCGGATGACGGTGGGCGGAGCCAGGTCGAGCTCCTTGGCTACTTTGTGCGCTTCCTGAAAGGAAAAAAAAGGTCAAATACTGAACAATGTCTTGTGCAAACTAATCATGAAATGAAAAATAGAATGAAATCATACAATTTACAAATTAACAATGCTTAGTGCCAAAAGTGTATTTAAGACTGTGGACAGGCATCATAGAGAAAAATAAACATACATTGGGACTGGCATTTTCTGTCGTCAATCATTTAGGGATAAATGATTGAGGACACAAATACACAAATTGAATACAATAATTAAAATATAATATTTATAACCTCCTCGTTTCTTGGAAGTCGGTTAAAAATTGTTTCTGTCTGTAACCTCTTTACACATAAAGTGAAGGCGCCGTTTGTTATATTTCTATGAATTGTTGCCGCATATAATTTATAACGCCATGTGTTGTTGTGTTTGTGCACTGTTATGACATTGGACGAGGTCTTATCGATCCTGTCCTATATATAATCCTCTCTTTCCCTCGATATCCGCTGCGCGAGTTTGGCGCCACTTGCGCCAATAGTGAAGTTCGTCGCAAATCGTAGCCGCTGGACTGAAAGAGTGAAGTTCTTTCTGTTCCGCTTGAGCCGCGCTCCGCTAACCGCACCGCGCTACGCTAAAAGCCGCGAATTTTCTATAACCGCTAAAAAGGGGGCCCCTTTTTAGCGGTTATAGAAAATTCGCGACAGATGTGACGCTGAAAATCCGCTGTACCTCAATAAACGCATCAATGGTCATAATGTTAGCCGGCATGTCAGTGATCATGGCCGCTAGACGCACGGAGTTGACCACATCCTGCACGGTGCACAGCTCGTCTGATGACAGAGTCGTCTCCAGAAGAACAGGGTCCATGAGCTCCACATCCTCACAGTCACCCTCTTGGGAGTAATCTGTATTTAATTAATCAGGTATTAGTATTTTCTTTTAGAGACCATTAAGTAAGAGAGTATGTATGTTCTGTATATTATGTATATTGTGATATTCCTAAACATTCTATGTACATAATATTATGTTATTTTGTACAGTTTGCTGTTTGGCCTAAATAAAATAAAATTATGAGCAGAAAATGACTGAGCAAGTTTAATAATCCTCATATTATTAATCATTTCATAAACTATAATATTAATGTGATTTGTTTACCAGGCTGTGCCAATTGTATTTCCACAGTCAGATTTCTCTTAGTGGGAGTGACTGGGCTGCTGGGCCCATCGGTGGGCAGGGGCCCGAGTGCAGAGCGAGCCGAGTACAGTGGCACACAGCGTGCAATAGCCACTGCACTGGCCAACAAGTCTCTCTTGCGACATACCAGCTGCAAAAAAAATTAAATTAATTTCAATTGTTACAGAACCGGGGTATTTAATCAAGATGTACAGTACTCCCAAATTAATAATGCGCATAGAAATCTTCGCTAATTGCCGTAATCACGAAAACACCCGAATCTATGAAACTTGCATTTTGGACCTTGTTCAAAGGAAATAGAAGTAAATATATTATATAGCCGGTGGCTGTCCGCTGTCGCCGGTCCGTCAATAAGTGCCGGGAGGCCATCGCGGCGTTACCACGGTAACGTCCAAGGAACGTCAGTCGCCTCTGCGTCGCTGCAAAGCGCTGTTTTTTTTAAACTTAAGTTTAAAACAGCGCTTGGAGCGACGTCTTCCGACGCTCGGGAAATACGACCGTTGCCGAAAAATTACGAAAATTTCTATGCGCATTATCACTTTGGGAACACTGTACTTAAAAATACATAGTACACTCTTATTTGAAATATCATTATCAGAGTGTATGTTTTCAGCTTATCAGTTTTATGTGTGTGCCTACTTTGGCGTGTGATAACATTTATATTTATTAATCACTTCACCCATTATGCACAATAAACTATTTGCTTAAATTTCAACACAATGTATATAATATAGCAATAGCAATAATTCATATATATAATTGATTGTACTGTCGGTTCTTGGTGGAAATTTTACCAAATTGTAAAAAATACCATGATGCTGACAACCCTAATATTTGTTTTGATTATATTTAATTATTCAAAACTACCGACGTTAAGTACACCTGATGATGATTTATATCGAAACCGGTCGTGTTTAAGTTAAATTTTGTAGTAATTAATGAATATAGTGGAAAAAGTGCAAGTAATATTGTGTTTTATTTGTGTTTAGCAATAATTCAATTTGATATATTTTCTTTCTGTATGAAAATAAATGGATAATGGATAGATACAAAGTACAATATAGTAGTAAAGTATATACAAACTACAAAGCACATAGTAAAGTAAGGTTGTCTGGAAGAAAACGCTTTCAGCGGTAAGACCGCCTATTTGTACAGGTTCATATATTATTTTAAATTGTAATTTAGTTTCTAATTTTTGTACAAATAAAGCATTTTCTATCTATCTATCTAAAGTATGAATAGTAATGATTAATGAACAATAATTGCAATAATAGAATTTGATAGATTTATTGTCATACAATGCACACAATAAGATAATTATATTATGTTACATTGTACCATTGAAGAAATTGATTCATAGGCAGGCAGTTAACAGACCTATATCATTTGGTCATACTATGTAGATTTAATGTTAGACCGCTTACAGACGAACGGCACGTGTCGGCGGCACTCGACGGCAGGCGACGGCACGTGTCGGCGGCAGTCAGCGGCACGTGTTGCACAACTGCAACACGTGCCGCTGACTGCCGCCGCGTAAAGGTAAGGAGAGATGTTAGACGTGGGAGAGCCATGCTTCGGCACGAATGGGCCGGCTCGACCGGAGAAATACCACCCCCCTCTCCGTCCTCACATAACTAAGGCGCGGCCAACTAGTTCCGCGCGCACTATAGCGCAACCGTTTATTCTCGAGTGATTCGGCGACGTCACACACACACCCGCGCGTACGCAGGTAGTTACAAATACATTACAGACATAACACAACCAATCTACGCAGCCCGCAGGTCCGCCATCTGATAACGCCAACTTCTCTGATAGTACAAGTAATTTAATATTGACTCACCACAATGTACTCATCAGCAGCACTGCGAAGAGCGCTGCGCACTAGCTTACTGATGACATGAGACCGAGCCGGTGTGGCATGACGAGACACCTTGGGTGGCAGGATCCCGACAGTAGCGGCTTTTGGCCATAGCTCTACTGTATCCCCTGCACTAGCTACTGACAGCCCACGTTTCCAGGCCTGTAAAAATTACATAAGTG